>NC_059433.1:54478417-54784637 GCF_021028975.2 Sphaerodactylus townsendi
GGGTAACCAGCAAAAACTGTCTTCTCTGCAGCACAAGCAGAGAACATAACAGATGAAATCTAATTTCCCAGATGACAAATTTTAGCTAAGGATTATGTTCATGATGCGAAATATGCAAGGAAAACACAGGCCAAGGGAATGATTCACAATTGACTACATTTTTGTATACACTTGGAGATATTATTAAAAAACAGTTTGTCAACACTGATCTTAGTTGCAGAAAAGGCGTTTGACAGCCTGAACTGGAATTTTCTGTGTAAAGTTTTGAAAGATATGGATTTTGGTGACAAATTTATAAAATGGGTGAAATCAATCTATATTTCACAGAAAGCATAATTAATTATTAATAGAGCCTTAACTAACAGCCCCATCCAGAGGAGGGTAGTCTTCTCTGTGGAGCCGGTACAGACCTGTGCCAGCATGAGTGCCTATCCTGTTGGTGCAAGGGACAAATGTGCCAGCAGAGGGGTGGGAGGTTACTGTGGTGGCTGGGTGCCACACAGCTCCATGGTGCCCAACCCAGAAACCACCATGTGTCCCTATGCCCGCTGGTGCAAAAAGCTGTGCTAGTGTGGCCGGGGGTATTGCAAGGGTGAAGTCGACTTTAGCCACTGCTCTCCCAGACCCTGTATACCAGAAGAACTGGTGTGTAATATAGAACTGGTGTATAATATAGAGCAAAACAAAAATATGTGGTTGAAGGGTCTCAAGTTCACATAGTTCTAGTCTTAAGCAGAATTTATATATATATCCAGATAAATTAACGAAAATGTATAAATGTATTTTGAATGCACGTTGGAAATATGAACAGCAGGAAGGGACATTTCATTATTTATTATTTATAGGCCCCTGTAGAAAAGCCAAAAAATATTGGAAACAAATTCACTCAGTAATCCAGACAATCCAGATTACAATTGAAACCAGAGGCTTTTCTTTTTGGAACTAATGGACAAACAGCAAGAAAAGAGTCACGGATCTTTGACTTTATATATGACTATAGCAGTGAGATTATTATATGCTAAAAATTGAAAGGTCTGACATTATCTACAATAGAAGAATGGTTGGTTAAGATGAAATTACAGAGACGGCTAAACTAACTTAAAGGAAAAGATAATATCTTCATTTATTACTGACTGGATACCCTTTTACAGACTTTTTACACAAAATGGAAAAAATGAACTGATAATTTGTGGATAATTTGTGGAGTTGAGAATTAAGAAAAAATTACCGGTAATTAGGTAAGAAGAAAGAGGGTGGGTTGTTGTTTTTTTGCAACTACAGAGTTATATTTGTTGGAAGCTGCCCTGAGCTCATCTGGGGAAGGGCAGCATACAAAACTAACTAAATAAATCAAGTATTACGTTCGTAATTTAACTTGTATTTGTCATAGAGAAAACCCGGAGATTCATATATATCTGTAGCTATATATCTTCGTTATTTTCCATTATTTTATTTTTTCCCCAACTTTTTTTTTCATATAAAAAATCTAAACATACTAACCAAGCCCAACCTGCTTAGCTCTGGAATCTGACAAGATCGGACTAGTCCAGGGCAATCCAGGTCAGGTTGGGAAAAGTTGGGATATAACAATTAAAAGTGCACAAATTGTCCCACTGGATCCATGAAGTTGAGTATGGTGGGTTTACTCAATGAATACTTCAAAGAGCTTCAGGAACAAGGATACATGCTAGTGATTTGCATTTTCTTCTGTTAATGATTAACAAGATCAGCAGAGATCACAACAGCAGAGATCAGGCTAGCCTGGGTCCTTCCAGCTTGGGACTACACAGACTTAAGGAGAAGGGTTACATGAGGAGTAAAAAATGAAAGAAACACTCCGCAGATTTGGTTGGAAAGCGAAGCCCAGGATTGACCTGGCCTCTGTATGAAAGACCTCCGGCAAAGCACTGTCCACGATCAGTGATAGAACTTATAATTTCAAGATATTTATTGACCTTTCCTAAGATTGCAGTTCAAATAGGCACTTCAGCTAATTGAGAGTGTTTGTACATATTTGTTGGGAGTTGCTCCTTACATTAAAACTGTTTGAATTAATAATAAAAAGCTTGTGTAGCATAGACAATAGCAATAAATCTAGGTCTAGTTGAAATTATAAAGGGCCAACTAATAGCTTGATGTTTATATTTCAAAGACCTCAACCTATGAATTAAGGCTGTTCATTGTCAACTGTCTGAATTCTAGAAAGCTGTATCCACTTAGTTTAAACCAAATGGTCTTGATTTCCACCAGTCGTCGCGCATCAGGCAAATAAGTCTGCCTGTACTGCAAGGACAAGTCTACAATGTTGCTGTTTTTTCCCCACTCAAACAGCAGCCTTCTATGTTGCTCCTACGTTATGTCCAAAAGTCCTCTGATTCTCAGTAGCAGTGTTTTGAAGGATGCAGTTAAATACAACAGGGAAGAAATGGTGGAAAATATCCACTCCATAAGTGGATTGGCTTGTGATTTCTAGGATTCAACAGTTTAACCACGGAACAATTCTACCAAAGGTAAGCACTTTGATAGCTTACTGGTTTCACCTAAAGAGAAAGATGTGTTTTATGAGCCAGCGTGGTATAGTGGTTAAGAGCAGGTGCACTCTAATCTGAAGAACCAGGTTTGATTCCCTGCTCTGCAACTTGAGCTATGAAGGTTTATCTGGTGAACTAGATTAGCTTGTGTGCTTTAACATGTGCCAGCTGACTTTGGGCTAGTCACAGTTTTTTGGAGCTCTATCAGCCCCACCTACCTCACAGGGTGTTTGTTGGGGGGGGGGGGGGAAGGGAAAGGAATTTATAAGAGGGATATAAATCCAACTCTTCTTCTATGTCTCCTTGATTGCAATAAATAAGTTCAAAGCACTGGACTCCAGTTCAGTGATGCCTCAAGTTAATTTTTAGTGGTCTAGAGCTGGTTAAAAATCTCCTACTGTATTCAAAAGAAAAATGAAGGTGTATCCTAAATTAATCTTCTCTGCTCAATAGTTAAAAATAACAATCTGAATGTTTTATTGGCTTTGGAGAGCTCATATATTTTCTTAATGTGCATGATTCAAAACATCTTAACCAGGCTGAGTGGAAAACAATTTTGAGTATTTAAAATCTTGCCAGTTTTATACAAAGCAGCATAATGTTAAGGGGCTGGAGGGAAAAACCTGAGATTGGCTGAACCTTAATTAGACTGTGTGTCAAAGTTTAAAGCCCCATTTGCTCCAATAAAGAAAATCAGAGAAGAAATTACTGCCATCTGCAAACATTTCAATTACCCAGCATGAAATGCTAAACTGAAAAACAGAAGAAAAATAAATTATGGAAAGGGTATAGAGCAGGATTCCAAAGTGAAACGCTGTAGCCAAGAAAATACAATCTGCTGGGTTCAGCAGGGAGAGATCCATGCTCCATTAAACCCACTGGTGAAGACATCTACAGAATACTAATATGTGACACAAAAATATATTTATGCAGATCTGCATGGTTGTGGATGCTATTTGGGAGCAGAGAAGCAGACATCTGTAAACTGTTACCGTACATTAACACTGCAATCCTAAGCAGAGATGAATCCTTCTAAGTCCATTGAAATTAATGGGTTTAGAAAAATATATTACTGCTTAGCATGGCACTGCAAGTTTCTGGATGATCAGGGTTGCTCATTCATTGCTTCGTTGTTACCAAGGCAGTTCCATAATGACACAATTTTTAAAACCAGCTTAATGCATAGTTACCTTTAAAAAGCATTTCCCCCTTCTTTTCAGAGTTCAAGATCAAAGCTGTGCAAAGCCTGGCTGAATCAATACACTTCATCACACCACGTGGGTGGCATTATTTATGGCAGTGCCAACTGCTACTGATTTAAGTCAGGAAGGAAAAGGAGAGTTGATGATCCTGCCAACCTCACAGAACCCAGACAAGTCACTATGCAGGGAGTGCTAATTAGCACTCCAGGTCTCTAATGTCCATGATAACATAGCATGCAAAGTTTTACCACCAAGAAGGGCTTCAGAAGAAAAATGTAAGAGATAACTTAACAAACCAGTGATCCAAGAAGCCCTCTTGAATAATAAATGCTTGTTCTATAAGATAAGTGTGCTAATATGCAGACAGCATGGACTGACAAGAGACCTCCAAAGACTGAAACCTGATGCCATATCTGGGAGAGGAAAGAGGGGGGGAGTGCTCCCTTTACAGGCCAAGAAGCCCATCCATTTGCTTTTGGTGCTCTGGGAAAAGCCTACTGGTTCTACGACATTTCATAATACCTGTACACCAACAAAAATACCTAACTTTAAGAGGCAGGGCAAGAAAAAAACAGCTTGTTCCCCCACTGCTATCATGTCTTCTTTGAGTGATGAGCAGCTGGCTCATTGTCTTCAGGATGGCAGGAAGAGCGCACAGCTGAAAACACTGCCTGCAATCTCACAGTCAGCGTTGCTGTGAAATTCCCTTCAGAATACATGAGCTTCGAGCACACACAAGCTAGCACAACCACAGTTCCAAGGTATGACAATACCCACTTTCTATAACACTTAGCCAAGTGGCTCCTTCTTTGCTTCTCTGTCCTCTTCCTACCCCCACCAGATGTTTTAAACGTATACAGAAAAACTTTTTGTTTAATACACAATGCAACCTAATTTATTTCATTTTTACAAGGGAAAGGCAAAGTCAGGGAGGATTCAGGTTTAAATTGGACAGGTGAACAGGCAACATGAATGAGGGAAACTTAACGATAAACAACATATAGTCTGTCACAAAAATGTCATGTTTTTGTTCTATGGACAAGTGTTTGGGACTGGTGACAGATAAAGCAAGCGTGATCTGATCTGACAACATTTCTATAGTAGGTTGAGGCAGGAACAGACACACATATTTCAGTTTTCCTTCTTTAACACTTGATAGGGACCACCTCCCTTTTCTAGGAGTATTTCCCTCAGGGAAGGACTACTAATTTCACTTCCTTCTTTTAGGATCCCCTTCCATCCTTCACTCTCCTCCTTCTCCACCGTCCTTCCTGATACTCTCCACTGCCACTTCCTCAGGTCACCAGTAGAATGCCACTTAAATCTCCTGTCAATCAAGGTCCATCTGCAGTTAACTGTCCATCATAACAGGTAATAGAAATAACATCGTGCCGGCTGAGCAGGGACACAATGCTCTATCTTTGGTTCCCAAGGAGTAGGAAGATGGTAATAATCTGTGATAATCTAACAAGGACACCAATCAGGCTATTTAGCTGCATTCACTGCCATTTACACATCTCACAAAGTCTAATTACACAAGGAGGTGGTCACAAAGGGAGCAGGCTATTGATGGTATTGTACTGAATGGAAAAACATCTCAGATGGTTCCTTTTGAACTACTATTGATTAAATTGCTACAGATGAAAAGGCCTAATACTATCTCATTAAACCTAAAGGTGTGCTTTATCCCCCTTGTCCAAAAACCATCTGCGTCAGTCTCAAAGAGGGAGGGATGTGTGATCAAGGCAGGAAAAAATCCTCCCACAATTAGTATAAAGAATATGCTTTAGGATAAGATGCACAAGATATGTACAGACTTTTTAAAACTACTAAGTTCTCTCAAGTTCATGGAACTAAATCTTGCAAGACATGACCTTCCAGTTCTGACAGATTTACCTATTATAAGCAAGTCAAAAGATCCCTCCAGCCAATGAACATAGCTTGTGCACGAATAGGGAGAAGAAAGGGAAGAGATTTTACATTCCCTTCTAGAATCTGCATTTTCACCAAACAAACAAAAACAGTCTCATGCCATTAAGTGTTTCAGGAGAATTTTAGACCACATGCCATCTGTGGAATTTTTCCTGGCACTTTTTTGCCCTGCAGTATATTAAGTTCCTTTGTGCAAACACTGAGACTATTCCCCCACCACCACAAAATGTCACAGTTCCTACCATAGATGACATTAAGTCTTTTTTAAAAAAATCTTGAACTATCTGCTGCATCACAGCAGGAGCCTTTTAAAATGAAAATTGTATTCGGAATTGCAGAATTAACAAATGACTAAATTGAGGAGGGGATGACAGCATTAGTCACCCATGCCTTTTCTAGAATAACTTTTGGGTTTCTGAATTAGAAACAAAGGTTTACTTTATATTCTTCTGCGCCATTGACTGAGGGGTGGATGAGAGGCTGTCAGACCTGCCAAAGCCAATTCATCCTCAAAGGACTGGGAGTTCAATGGCTTTCTTCACTGAGTCATGCAGGTCTGTCTCGGAATATGAGATGCAGCATTGATGAAGCCTTCCTGTTCGGTGTTGCTCATCAGGAGGGCCAAAGAACGTTGTAAGATGCTAAGTCCCCACTGGAGAAAAAGCAGGCCAAACTAAACGAATAGTAAAAGGCACATGAAGACTTGGATCAAACAGATACACTGGGCTGGTTGATGTGATACAACTAGAAGTCACTTAGGATTTCATTCAGCTGGAACTGGTCTTTTATATACATATGGAACTTTACTGGGGGAAGGATGGTGTAACATGTGCCAGCTATCAAGGGTGACCAGCTATCAAGGGATGTATGTTTCTGCAACATGGAAGTTATTTTAGCAAAAACAGTATTACAACACCTGACCAGCTCACACTTATTTCCAGTCTTGTTTTTTGTGTGTATGTGTATAAAGGGCTGCAAGTCACAGCTGACTTACAGTGATCCTTATGGGGTAGTCAAGGCGAGAGACTAACAGAGGTGGTTTGCCATTGCCTTCCTCTGCATAGCAACCCTGGACTTCCTTGGTGGCCTCCTATCCAAATACTAACCAAGGGTGACCCTGTTAAGTTTCCAAGATCTGATGAGATCGAACTATCCTAGTCATCCAGGTCGCGGCCCAGTCTCATTACCATTAATAAAATATGAATAATATAATATACCTATTGTGTTTCTCCGAAAATAAGACAGTGTCTTATATTAATTTTTGCTCCCAAAGATGTGCTATGTTTTATTTTCAGGGGATGTCTTATTTTTACGCTCCACAGATGCATGCTCTGGTGTTCTGTTCGACAGGCATGCTTCCAAACAAAAACTTTGTTACGTCTTACTTTCAGGGGATGTTTTATATTTAGCACTTCAGCAAAACCTCTACTACGTCTTATTCTCAAGGGAGAGCAGCGCGCGGCATAGAGGGGAAGGACGAGAGTGGGGAAAGGCCGTCAGTTATCCTGTTTCTCCTAAACAGGATAACTGGCAAGCGGCCACCGACGCCCTTCTCCCCACTCTCGCCCTTCCTCTATGCCGCCAAAGGCCGCTCTCAGCGTCAGTAGCATCCCAGAGGCGCGCTCGGCCGTCCCCACAACTGCCAGCGGCTTTCTGCGGCGTGTTACCAAAAGGCGCCGTTGGAGAAGAGAGCATTTAGATGCTGGCGCGACTGAGGGTCGTGGATGCAGCAGCAGCTTCGGGGTGGCTGGCGCTTGTCAATAAGCCGCCTCCCCTCTCGAGGTAAAGAGGGAGTGCCGTGGAAGGGACCCCGCGCTACTCTCCTCGAGTAGCGCGGGCCTTAAGGGAAGTGGGGAAAGGCCCCGAGCTGCTGCAGTGTCAGACTGAAACTGCCTGTTGTTACCAGAACTATTTTCTACTGTTTAATGGATATTTGTGAAAGCCATTTTCCCTTGGTTCAAGTAGAACCTGCTTTGTATGTGCATTTGGTTTAGCATTGCCAGCGCCAGAATAAAGCCAGAGAAATGACGAAGACATTCCTCCAGAACCATAATGCTGCAAAGACAACCTGGGAGCAAGTGTCGGATCAGAACAAAATGGAAAATTAATGGCCCAGGCAAAAGCATGTTCGAATCCATACTTCAAAAATGAATTCACTGCTAAGAACTGCAGTCCATTAGTTTCAAAGGTGTCTTGCTAGAACAGCCTGTGCTCCAAATAGCTGAAACTAGGAATTTAAATGCAAAATCACAAAAGAAGAAGAAGAGTTTGGATTTATATCCCCCCTTTCTCTCCTGTAGGAGACTCAAAGGGGCTTATAATCTCCTTGCCCTTCCGCCCTCACAACAAACACCCTGTGAGGTGGGTGGAGCTGAGAGAGCTCCGAAAAGCTGTGACTAGTTCAAGGTCACCCAGCTGGCGTGTATGGCAGTGCACAGGCTAATCTGAATTCCCCAGATAAGCCTCCACAGCTCAGGTGGAAGCAGGGAATCAAACCTGGTTCCTCCAGATTAGAATGCACCTGCTACTAACCACTGCGCCACTGCTGCTCCTATTCCAGAAAGCTAACCATGATAGTCTGCTGCAGTCAAAGTACTATAACAAAGTACAGCTGTGCTATTATACTACTAGAGTAAATACCCACAAATTATTTTTATTATGTATAGCTTGAGGAAAATGTCCTTTGGATTCCAACCGGAAACTGCTCAGAGGCATCACTTCTGCAAATTCTCTGTACAGGAAAACAAAATGTTAAAATCCTTTGTTCAACACTAAAGGGTGAGACTGTGGTCCACACTTGCTCTTAATGCCAGCAATATGGTTCTCAGCTTTCATAAGATCCACCAGTATCAGTGCAACCACATGAGAGTGGGAAATTATCCCGCCATGACATCATTCTAACCAAAGGAAGGGGAACCTGGCTCTATCACCCGGCAACTGACTGGAGAAGTTTCTCCTAACCCTACCTTCAAAAAGCAATGGATTAAAGGCGCTGGAAGTGGCAATCTGGGGTGCAAAAAATGAGTTCAGATACTTCAGACCCCTCCTGGATTCTTTATAGCACTCATGGTGTCTTGGATGAAAGATGCATGTCTTTCTTTTTAAATGAAACACAGGTAACTCTTTGACACTTATCAATGTAGACGGAAAATAAAATAACAATCCTTATTATCATCATTACACTTGAAGAGACTCAAATTATAATTAACGAAACCATCTTGGATATGTTTAAAATTTTAATGACATATAGACAATTTAAAAAGAGTGCTTATTCAGTATCTGTTCCAAACTATAGTGATGCCTTTGGCTCATTCCGCACATGCAGAATAATGCACTTTCAAACTGCTTTCAGTGCTCTTTGAAGCTGTGCGGAATGGCAAAAACCACTTGCAAACAGTTGTGAAAGTGGTTTGAAAATGCATTATTTTGCGTGTGCGGAAGGGGCCTTTGTTTAGAAGACTCTTCTGAAATCCATTTTGAATCAGAACTTTTTCTGGGGGTGGGGAGAAAAGTATACAGAACAATTTTTGCCAGTTTTCATCGCAGGCCTCCCATCATGCCCAGCACTATTTTGGGGGATCCAAGGGGCTTCAGCAAAGGTGGTCAGCCAGGAAGAAGTTCCATTCTTCTTCCAGAGCCATGCTTGTGCTACTTTGTACCCAAGTCAAAATGTCAACCGGTAAGGCAGTAAGTTTCTGACCATGCTCACACATCTTACATTGATATAATGACAAGATAATACATAGGACTGCTTGTGATAAATTTCCAAACATGATTCATAGTGGTCTATTAAAATTTTAAAAAGCAGTGGCCGTGACTCTCAAAAGTAACTCTCAAAAGTCCTTGCTCCAGGGGAGCACTTTGGAAAACGAGTGGTTTCGGCAGAAGAGATTTTATAGGAGTAATTGCTCCAGTGTAAGAGTGATAGTATCTCTTCCTGATCATTGTAACAACACTCTCCCCCAAAAAGAATGTGGTTCCTTGAGGCTGGAAAAGGAAAGGATGCAGTGCTATCACAGCTGCACGTGCTGCCTATTCTGGCCCATTAAAGACGGGAGGAGTTACGGCTCAGTGATATGGCCTCTGCTTGGCATGCAGAAGGTCTCAGGTACAATCCCTCACATTCCCAGTTTAAGGATCTGGCATTAGGTCATGGGAAAGACCTCACTGGAGACTCTGGAGAACTACTGCCAGTTTGAGTAGACAATACTGACTTTGATGAACCAAGGGTCTGAGACAGTACAAGGCAGATTCAGGGGCCTATGCAAAATGGAGCTGTAGAAATACTGCTGTGCTCAGTTCAGTTCAGGCTCCAAATAGCTGAAGTTAAGGAGCCCGGCTTCAGCAGCTTGTCCTGGGTATAGAAGGCTATAACCAGTGGTTCAGCAGGTTCGCTATAACCAGTGGATTCAGCAGGTTCGCACCACTTCGGAAGAACCGATTGTTAAAATGGTGCTTGAAAACAACCAGTTGTTAAATTATTTGAATCCCACCACTAGCTTTAACTATCCCCCACTTCTTTCCTAAGGGCAGCATGTTGGAAGATGGTAAAATTGTCCCTCCATGATGCGGCTGGCCTCTACCCGGGCCAGGGCTTTTATGGCCCTGGCCCCTGCCTGGTGGAACGCTCTTCCTCCATCTGTTAGGGCCCTGCGGGACCTCAGGGAGTTCCTCAGGGCCTGTAAAACCGAGCTGTTCCACCAGGCCTTTGGTGAGGCTGGCTGCTGGATCCGCCCTTCTTTGGTGCTCCTTACAGCTTTGTCATCTGCTGATTGAATATCGGCCTGTCCCCTCCCGGGAGGTTAATGCCGGACAACATCTACTTATTTTAATTGTGGAAGATCACTGCTGCTAGTGTTTTAATGCTTAATTTATTTGTTTTAATTGAAACTATTTGTTGTATTCAAATGTTGATTGTTTTGTAAACCGCCCTGAGCCCTTCGGGGGTAGGGCGGTCTATTAAATGTAATAAATAATAATAATAATAATAAAAAAGAGGTGTGGAAGAGAGATGATGGGTAAACACCAGGTAGATAAATGGGCAAGGGGCACAAAAATTGGCTTGAAATTTTATTTGTGGGGTGGAGGATCTATCCCTGCCAGTCCCATGTGTTTTTTAAAATGAAAAATCTTTAAGAGTTCTATAACCTATTGTTCAAAAATATTACACAAAGCCATTTTTTCTACTAAAGATTCACAGTAACGATAAATGCAAAAATATTACTTTGCTATTCACTGATTTTCCACTAGCTGTTCTAGTGGAAACACAAATTGTCAACAAAAGGAGGCATCCCAAAAGCCGGAAGGGGAGGCATCGGAATAAGCCTAAAACATAATTTAATACTATTCATTTTCTTTCTGAAACCAGTAAGTACACAAGAGAGAGCAGCAGTAAAACAAAAATCAAAAAGCCAGATAATTTCATTCAACAGCAACACTGCTGCCATTTTCTGAGCTCACTCTAAAAATGAAAGCCCAATACAGCTTTCAGTTCAGTGAAGAATGGCACCAAGCACACTTCAGCATTGGCGCTTTAGGCATCACAGCAATTCCTGTTAGCAACAAAGAATCAGGAAAGAGTCTTTACATACCAGTTGTGGACCATCAGCTTCTGCACAGCAAGCAAGGCATTATAGCGCACCTGCTGGTCTTCGTGATGCATATGGTTCATTACAAGCTGTTTTCCCCCGAGCTGTTCAATCACTCTATTTTAAAAAAGGGGGGGGGAGGGGGAGTGTGAAATCACAGGGAGAAGAATGGTAACATGTCTTTGTAAAGTTTTCCTTCCATTTGGATGAACAGCAGGCAGAAACCTACCCATCACATGGCTGTATTATCAAGAACTAGAAGTCACAATGAATGTCTCGTGGGTCCACTTTGTTCCTGAACTCTCCTATGGAATCTGGCACCCACCTAGCTTTTTGTTCTGCTGTCCTAAGACCTGCTGGCACAGCAGTCTTCCTTCTCTTGCCTTCATTATACTCTGGAAGCAACAAGGTATTTAAGGAAACCATCTACAACGCATTTTAAAATTCTGCCCTTTTAAAACTGTATCAGCCCAACTAACTAGAAATCTCAAGAATGTCTTTGATACTGTCATTAAGATTTTAGCGAGGCAAGGTGAATGTATTCAAAAACTATTATTAGTTGTCTGGGAGCAGTCAGCCTGAATATTTAATACTCTCAACTTCCACAGCAGGTACATAAAAAGACCATTCTTTCCAGAGGCGCCATCCAGCATTCTTGGAAGAAAACCAAAATTGGAGCCTGCAAAATGAAACAATGTAAGCCTGGACTATTCGTTCATAAAATATACCACAGGGCAATCAATACCGGCAGAAGAGTCTTTGGCAGAAAGATTTTCTGCCAGGAGGCATGGAACAGAAGCAACATGTCTGTTTCTTAATGGGGTTAAACTTGCTCCAAGAGATTAATTTTGCTTGGGAACCAAGGAGCTGATGGAGGAAATTTAAAATTTTACCAGACAAGGGATCAACTGTCTGAGACTGTAAAATAAAGTGAAGGAGTCAACCACACATGTTACACTTGACTTAATTAAAAACAGCATGGCAGGGAGAATACACCTGGCACTGATAGCACAGACATCATCCAATAAGTACCTATGGCTCTCGAAAAATCTCCATCCCCAGCGGAAAGTGTGTGATGATCATTTTTGATTCAACAAAAATAATTGCTTTGCAGCAACTGTAGCTAGGAACACTTGCTGAGGCAATGCTGTCTGACTACGAAGCTGCTACAAGGGAGACTTTCTTTGGTCTCCTATTATAACTCCAGCCTATCAAAATATCATCTGTAGCCTGATGGAATAGACTGGGATATTATCAAGGTGAAGGATTTCTGATTCTAACTAACTCTTCTCTTTACTTCCCTTTTGGTTTTTGACCCAAGACTCTACCTACTAAGCTTGTGCCCAGTCCTGTTTCTATCACAAAACCCCTATTCCACCCACATCAGTATAAATTTGTATCAGAAGCATCTACAAGTTATCTACTGGAAAAGTTTTCTTCCTGACTCTGTTTTCAAACCTGATAAATAGCTGCATGGACTCCTTTGCTCTCTATCTCTACAACCATGCACCACCCATATGACAGGAAGTTCACAGATACAAAGACTTACAAACGTTCCCCTTGCACAGGGATTTTTCACTGTAAGAAATGCCAAAGAGCCCTGATTTGAATGGCAGCATCCACATTGTACTCCAGCTGAGCATCACTTAGGGGCCTCCAGGGGCTTTCCCATTTCATTTAGTTCAAAGGGAAATTACCTTTGATCTAATTCACAGGAGGAACTATGAGGTGGAGAATGGCGGAGCATCCACACAGACATTCTTCTCAAGTTAACAGGGGAAGGGGGGCAAAACTAAACTTTGCCTTTAAAATGGCATAGCTAAGCTCTGCATATCTTTCATACATCCCCTTCTAGCCCTTGTAAGGACTCTCTTATGTCCTGCTGAGTCACACTGCAGCTTTTCAGTGTGGCTGGGAAAGGGATGTCTTGCTGGGATGTGGAGGGTCCAGCCAGTCTCTATTGTGTCTGTACTTCTGCACAGATATGATGGAATTACAGGAAAAGAAAAAAGTGGTAACAATAGAGAGCAGCAAGGGGACAATGGGGCATATGGGTAGGTGCAGATCTCACCTATTCCTATGACACTTGTGCAGTGGTCAGGATAGGTGATCATTCTGTATCTCTATGTAGAAGCAGAGCATGCATAAATTATGCAAAGTACCTCAACTTGTGCAACAAGAAGTTTTGTGGCATCCTAAACATTAACACAAACTAATTTATTGTGATATAAATTGTGAAATAATGAAATAAAGGTTTCATAACATTCCGGAAATCTTTGCCTAAGTAGACAAATTTAAATCACTATTTAAATCAGAATTTTTCAAAAGAGCATTTTTATAAAGCTAATAAAGACTATATAGTTCAGGAAGGTGGTTTTATAAAGGGAACTGAGATATGAACTATGCCACAGTGTATAGTATACTAATCTACATTTGTTTTTTATACTTATGTTAAACAATGCAGAAAATGGTATTATGTATTAGGTTTAACACTGTACATTTTGTCCCAGGTTACTATAATTCTAGTCCTATTACCTTGCTTATCATGTTTAATTCTATTGATTGTATTGACTTACACTGTGTTCCCAGCCTTGATTTCAGTCAGAAAGGAAGAATATAAATAAAATCAATCAATACATCTGTCAAGAAGTCAAATAAACCCAGCCGTGCAAGCACATGTACATGTGAGATGAAGGCCCCCATACCGTTTTCCTCGAGGATAGTGTCGAACATATTCTCCCACATCGTGAGCAGCGACAGCCAGGACCTGAGGGTCATCCGATACCTCCAAAAGCTTTGTCAGGATTCTACAAGATTTCAAACAGAGAGTAAGAAATCCCTTCTTTAAAAAGGACTAATTAAAAAGAGCTATAAAATCTCCTCTTTACTCAGCAAGGGGTAGAAATGGCCTATTTTAATCAATATCTTTTGGGACTTTGTTAATGAGCAAGTTAGCCTGATCAGCACTATCATTCATGATGAGTATACAAAGCTAAGCTACCCAGAAGACACAAAGCCCATATCCAATAACCAGAAGAGAAGCACAGAAACAAAATACAATGCAAACCTTTTATAAATACTATTATCCCAGAAGATTTGAATAATTTAATATGCTGATGAGCTTGGAAAAAAATTCTTAGTTTTGTCAATGACCAAAAAGTTCTGGTTGTGCAAAACATCCTAACACAAAGATGCAGAACATAATCCCATTGAATGCTATTTAAACTCTTCAAGTAGATCTGGTCTTCTGCAACTTTTCTATATAGTTGCACATTTTGGAAAAGAAGCTAAACAGCAGCTATTTCAAGTCACAAGGCCACAGCATTATAGCTATTACAGAGTTCACAGCATAGTTGTTATAACCAGGGCTCGCTGTCACCTCAACCGCAGTACTCCCATCACCTCAGGAACCTTCCTCAGGCCTCAGACATTCTCAACCTGGGTAGCACCCCACTAAGCAGCTGCTAGTACTTGCCTGACCTTACAGCCAGGAACCACTAACTCACCTTCTCCTCCCTGACCATCTGGCTCCGTGAGGCTTTTATAGCTTCCTTCTCCCTTACAGCTCCACCCCTGAGCATGCCCCCTTTGGCCGGGCCCTTCCTGGGTCTCAGCCTTTAAAGTTCTGCTGGCCCTTCCTCTGCTCTTCAGCTCCTGGGAGGAAAAGTCAGTTCCTGCTGCTGGGCGGGACTCTTGAGACAAGCCCTGCTGTTGCTGGCCTTGGTCTGGGATAGCTGCTGCCTTGCTCTCCCACCTCTTGGGCTGCTGAGGCTTGCAAATTCCTGCAGGTAAGGGGCTTAGGGAAGGGTGGCTGGGGTGGTTGGGGAAGTCCACAGGTCTGGGCCCTGGACACAGTAACTTTTTTCTTCTTGGCAGGGCAGAGTTTGAAAGAGTTGAGTTTTACTCTCAAAAACTGATACATCAGAGAGCAAGGAATTGTTTTATTTTTCATCTCTTTTCATTATATGTACCTGGATGGATAGAGTCAGTCTGTTCAATTAAACTAGTTTCTGTTTGCAAGAAAGCAAGTCAACATTATCCACTTAGCAAGGCCCTGAGATCTTTAAGACCCTTCAAATATATCTGCAGCCACTTTATTTCAAAGCAGATACACCGAAGAACCAATTAAAATATTAAGGATACTGGAGTGACTGGCTAATTGAAAAAAAAAAACAATATTTGACTTTCCAAGGAGTTTTACTAAACTTTATTGAACACTTCATTCATATTCAGATATTCTGAGAATGCATGGTCTAGTCACTGAGGAAAAATATGCTTGCTTGGAAGCTTTCAATTAAGTCATTCATTTAAATAGATGTTGTTTAGTGTTCCAGCATTGTTCAAAGAGACAAAAATATGAAAAACAGAATCTCCAACCGTTTCCAACAGGTTTCTGAATGTGAATTTCTGAACATTTTGACACACATTTCAAATTCTAAGATGACAAACCTTTGGTTTAACATAGCAAATACGGTTCTTACGAACTGACTCATGCTCCAAAATGCTGTGAAACGGCATAGATTGAGAGTGAAAGATCTTGGAGTTGTAGTGTATAACTTGAGGAAAATGTCAACTCAGTGTGTGATTCCATGCTGGGGATTATTAAATAATCAAAAAGCTAATATTGTAAAGCCCTTGTTCAGAGATCGCATCTGCAATACTGGGTACAGTTCTGGTCTCCACACCTAAAAAAAAGGTATTGCAGAACTGGAAAAGTGTGCAGAAGAGAGCAACTAAGATGGGTAAGGGGTTGAAATACCTTTTCTATGAGGACTTTCCAGGCTGAAATTTTTCAGTTTGGAAAAAAAATTACAATGGGAGACATGATATACATTCCTAAAAATTAAGCAAGGGATGAAGAAAGTAGACAGAAAGAACTTTTTCTCCCTCTAGAATTTGGGGGCAGCCAACAAAGCCAATCAGCAATTGATTCAAGATAGACAAAAAGCCTTTATCTAATGAGTACTTAATTGTGGAATTCACTGCCAACAAACATGGTAAGCATAAATGGCTTTTAAAAATTAGACAGATTTAATGAGAATATGTCCATCAATGGCTATTAACCATAGTGACTAAAAGGAGCATCCAGATTTAGAGAAAGTAAAACTGAATAGTAGTACTAGGAAATAAAATCAGTGGAAGGGCTCTATGCCCTGTTTCTTGGCTTCTGAGTGAAAGGGGATGCTGGAACAGACGGACACTACTGCAATCCAGCAGGGCTCTTATGATCTAGCAGTGAAAAATTCTGCATTGGGGAAAGGGAAGTGGAAATGTACCATGTAAAGAGGTAACAAAACTGGGATCTGTAAAGAACTAGAGCAACTGCTGGTATCATCATCAACCAACGTACAAGTCGTCAAAAGAAAAATGGAGGTTAATGAATCCCACATATATGAGTAAATATGTATAAAAGTGAGCTTTGTATAGAATCTCTGTGATCTAGTAATAAAATCTTTAAGATTAGACCCAGTCTGATATTTTGATTAATGTATGAAAAAGTGACTTTGTTTAAGATAAATAGCTGTTAACCTTCTTAGGACTAAACACCAAAGATTAAGATAAATTTGCGTAAGATTAGTTGTCAGAATTTTAAAAATCTGAGTTTACATCTTATCACACATCCATATAGCAGTGACAGTAGTTTTATTTTTGCTCCTAATTTTCACAGGAAGATTACCACTTAAAGACTATCTGGGAGCATTAAGCCTAACTTGTGAGGACAATATGTCAGACAAATGGGGGTCCACAGAACTTGCGTGGGGGAATCTTGCCTCCTTCCCCCCCCCTCCATCTTGGCTCTAGGCCTCCTCTTCCCACAGCCCTGTTATCTTGGCAGCTTGCCTGGTGCTGCACCAAGCAGGCACAGCCAGGCCTCCCTTCCACCCCCTACATCCACTTACTTAACAGCCTGGAGCAACCCCGAGCATCCACCACTGCAGCGGAGAAGCCTGGGAGCTACTTCTGGCGTCTGCCACTGACATGACCAGGCTCGGCTGCCTGTGACAGTAGCTGAAAAGTGTTGTCTGCACATAACAGACAATGCTCTTTTAAAAAAATGTGGGATTAAAAACTGTTATTTTAAATTTCAGTTTTTTCCGCAGACCCAGGGGGTCCCCTGAATTGGCAGCAAAACCTGTTGGCATGAGTGTGCCCCCATCTGCAACTTTAAGTATCCACAGGCCAAGGACACATTTTAGAATTAGATACATACATACAAATACACTTTTACTGTTTATATATGTTACATATGGTAACACAGAGAGTTACCGTATATAACATATACATATGGTTGGAATGAAAATTTCTTTTTTGAGTTGGTAAAGGGGCCTCCATTAGTTCAGAAACACTAAAGTTAACTCTAAGGTGTCTCACTGTACCTCTGGGTAGCCACAGGTTGATGTATTTTACATACAAAAACTCAGCAAGGGAGCATGTTGCTTAATGGGGAAAAAATAAATAATTCTACTGGGCAAGGACCAAGTCTTGGGTAGACTCAAGTGACTTTTTGGCTCTCGAAAATGAAAATACAGGCCTTCTATTACTGTAGCTATTATTGCATTTTGGGCATTTTGAACAATAAAACCATTCAAATTGTTGTTTTTTTAATGGAGGGGAAAACACAGAAGTTTCTGAAAGTCAAAAGAAAAACTTACTTCAACAGCTCATAGTTCTTTTCATTTAATCTTACAGCATTCTCTCGCCAAAATTTCTCAGATTTGTGCACAGGACTCCACTCTAGTCTTCCCGACTTGAGCTCTGAACTGTACTCATCAAATGAGCTGCAAGGAAGAGAGAATACAAAAGGCAGAAAAAGAAATCTACTGTTCATAAAGGCCATCACAAAATATGGTAGGATGAGCACAAACTGCAAAGCTCTACTGAAGTTTGTGGATTTGTGTACTTCATTTGTATTCTACACCTTTCTCCTCAATACAGACCCAAAGCAGCTTATATCGATCTACTTCTCACCATTTTACCTGCACAAGACCACTGGGAGGAAGGTTAGACTGAGCGCACATGACTGACCCAAAATCATCTGCCCCACTTCCAAGGCAAAATGGGCATTCCATCCTGGATCTCCCAAAATTTAAGTCCAACCCTCTGACCACCGCAACACACTGACTCCCTTCAGATTTAAAAAAAAGAAAGGTTCCACTGAAACTGGTTCTGGTGGGTTTTCCAGGCTGTGTGGCCGTGGTCTGGTGGATCTTGTTCCTAACGTTTCTCAGTGTGTAACAGACTTCCCTCTGTGATACACCTCTGAAGATGCCAGCCACAGATGCAGGCAAAACGTTAGGAACAAGATCCACCAGACCACGGCCACACAGCCTGGAAAACCCAGCACAACCAGTTGAATCCGGCCGTGAAAGCCTTCAACAATACGTTCCACTGAAAGCGTCCACAGTACTTAAGAAGCTCTGCAAAGATTACTAAAGAAGTTACAAGGTATCATTTAGAGACACTCACTATGAGCATTTGCAAATACTCCAACTTCTCAGTTAAGAGGAAACACAGACATATAATAGTGTGATGAGAATGATGTTAATGGCCTTAAGGACTACTGACACCCAAGTGATCCTAGGAAACAACAAAGATCTTCACTGGAGGATCTGCTCTGTGCGCTTCCCCCCTCTCATGTGGAAGTACAGAGCCTAGAGGCCGCTACCATTAGAAGAACCAGCTGCCTGCATTTGCCTGCTTGGCATGTACTCCTCTGAGCTTGAGGCTCTGGATGAAGACAACTGGGTTTTTCCAAAGCTTTTGTGGTAGATAGTATTGGGGGAGGATTACCTTCTCATAACTCTTGACTTTCTGATATTGCATTGTTGACATACTGCTGACCACTGGTTATGTTGGGGGGCTGAGGGTGATCAGTACAGAAGAAAACCTTAAGTATGTTACCAGATTAAAAACACAGTTATCCAACTAACCACTCATTAGAATAAAGGACAGAATCTCGTTAGTGAAAGTTTCCTCAATTACCTTGTAACATGAGGCTACTGGATGTGAAACTCCCTGTAACAAACATTCTCATTAAACAAACTGTTTGTTTGTTCAAGAAAAATAAGTGCTTAAGGCTATGCATCTTGCTGACAGGTGCTATTGAATCGTGCTGTAGAGAATAGTTAGTTGTAACACTAAAGTGACCAAATGCCCACAAGCAGGGCATTAATATGATCAACTGGGAACTATAATTGGTACCTCCAAGTTCGTCCTAGCTCAGAATGCCATTGCGCTAAGAAATCAGTGCACTTACATTTTCAGGCTGCTTGTCTGCTTATCAGTCTTTACAAGGATCAGATAATATGAGCCTCTGCCTGAAAAAAAAGTCACAACCAACACACACACTACCCATCTAGATTCATTTCAATCTGTGTTTAGGCTGGGTTATGGCACTGAGACTGCTTTGCTTTGTTGATGACGAAAGACAAGACTGAGGACTTGGCTAATTCCTCTTGATCTCTCACTAGCTTTTGGTGGCAGTTAATATTTTATTGGGGGGGGGCTCTTTGAGTTGGCTCTGTTATTTTCTAGGAATAGGTTCCAGATGCTAGTATTGGGCAATTACTACTTGACTCCCTGACAGTAATCCTGTGGATTCCCACAGGGGTTCAACCTTATCACCCATGCCTCTCAACATCTGTATGAAACAGCTGGGTGAAGTCAGCAGGAGGCATGGAATTCAGTGTCACCAACATACAGACAGCACCCAACACTGTTTCACCCTCCCCAGGTGATCCAGGCTTGGAATCAGAATGGAAGGTGAAATTCCTATAGACAGGATCACTTTGTTCCTGTTGAGATTCGCTGCTTGAGGACAATTCTGGATGCCCAGGAAGCAGCTGGATGCCCAGGAAACTCCAGCTGGTACAAAATGCCACAGACTCTTGTCTAGTGTAAATAGGAACAAATACACAATATCGCAACCATAAAACAACTGCACTGGCTTCCTATTTTTTTCCTCAGGTCAGTTAAGAAACAGTGACATCAACCTTGTCAGTCCTAAATGTCATGGGCTCCATTCACTAAAGAGTCTGCTCCCACAGAGAACCTTCTCCCACATGCATGGAGATCATCCAGGAAAGCTCTGCTCCAGGTTCCATTTTGTAGGGAGACCCAGATAAGCTTTACATGCAGCAGGTCTTTCTTCACAGGTGACCCAGAATCCTAGAGATTTTGGCCTTGAAAGGTTGGTTTGGTTCCATCTATACAGAGCTGTTCTACTAATCAAGAAAACAGAATATCTAAGTGAATGACACATCAATGAGTTTGTTGTCTGAACAACAGACAACCCTCCCGGTCAACTGCAATCTGAATACCTGAACTCATCTTTCATGATTATTGTGACTTTAATGTTGTTTAAAGATGTAAGGATGGCTACACCCTAACTTCCACTTGGATGTTTTTGAAAAGAAGCTAAGAAATCTAATAAATCAATAAGCATACAGATTCTGTTACTAAACACCACAGGCAAATTTACCTGAGGTCCTGGACACTCTCCCCAAGTTTCTCCAGTAGAAACTTGATATCCTCACTTATGTCTTCATCATCATATTTCTGTTGCTCCAAGTTCTCCAGCTGCTTTAAAACTTTGCACTGGATCATAGCAAGAGCATATTCTTGGCGGGTTTCTCTTTCAGTAGACTTTTCTAGAAGATTCTGGAGAGAAAACAAGTCATAAAACTTCTTCACGAAAACCCTGTTACCAGCGTTAACGAATACTTGTTAACTTCTCTGCAATAACCCAATCAAAGGGTACTGTATATGGGAGTTTTCCCAATCACTTGTAACTAGTATACTTGAAGATGGCCCATCAAAATAAGCTATGGAAATAGGGGGAAGGAGCTGAAACAGGATGGTGTACTGCAGATCAAGCAGAGACTACCCTTCAAGATACTTTAACTATTTCAATTGTTGAGCTTAGGAAGACATTATTAGGGCAATGGCACTGACTGAACAATTTGTGAAAGTCACACTAGCAGTTTCCATCAATCAAAGGAACCACATTCCCAGCATGTGGTCTGCACCTCAGGGAAGCTTGCTGCTTTCCTATTCTTCTGGCAGCTGCTGTTCAAAGGTGGGGCCCACATGCTAAGCACAAGCCCCACTGTGCACGGACCTTACCCACTTTTTTTGAAACATAGAGCCAGTGCCACAATGTGGAACAATGCTCATTAAAAAGCTCTATTATACCAACTGACACCATTGGCCCACCCAGTACATTATCAACCATTCTGATTGACAGAAGCTCTCAAAAGCCACAGGAAAAGAATTGTCCATCTCTATACCTGCTATCTGAGACCCTTCAACTAGAGGTTGGTGGGACTGAACTTGGGACTTTCTGCATACAAAGTATGTGTTTGACCAATGAGCAACAGGACCTCCTGGCCTTCCTTCCACAGCAAGAATGTTTCTCTGTATAAAGGCTTTCTGGTCCACACCTAGAACTTACCCGGAAGGCTGCAAGGATGATCCTGGTTACTTTCTCTTTCACAGACTCCTGAAGAATGTCTGACAGGACGGGGACAATATTATAGCGCCGCAAATATTCACACATTTGAGGACTAAATGCCAACAGCCAGATAGAGAAAATCATCTGATACTGGAGCTGGAAACCACATTTGTTACTGAGCACACCCATGATACTGGAGGGGGGAAAGATCACATGAAAGTGTACCAGTTAGCAGAAGCAGAACCATCTGCATTTGTGACCTTAAGTATCCATGTTCACAACACCCTCTCACAATGCCACTTGCCACAAAAACACCCTTCAAAAGATTAAAATTTCACAAAATTTTCACAAAGCTGTTCTTTCTGTAATACCATTTGGAAGATTTCAGTCTAAGTATCAGTTTACTGAGCACTAAAATGTCAACTTGTGAAAAGGTTCCCTCATGATTCAGCAGTCAGAATCTAAAGCGCCAAATGGTAGACACTTATTCAGTCCAAATCGTCATGGGAAGTTTTGAGAGGACTGCAGCTGCTCTAGGATAGTAGAGAAAAGCTCTAAAATTTCAATCAGAATTGCAAATTTGAAAAGGTAGTTCCATTTCAAGGTTTTATGTTACTATGCTTTCTACACACAGTTAGTGGGGAAGCAGGTCTGGAAGAGGCAATGAACTTCTATGTTGCAGTCCAAACTTGTTTTACATAAGGAACATAAGAAAGAGGTTTAAGAACCATAGTTTTCCCATGGAGACCATAATTCATCTGCTGTGTAACCCTAAGCACTGACTCAAAAGTAAGTCAACTAATGGCATGTACCTTCTAATAAGTGCACATGAATGCAAGGTTTTGTTCCTGTGACTATAGATGAAGTTGTATGTGCACTACAAACAGTTCCTAAAATCACCATGGCTTTCAGAAATGGGACTGGGAATTATCAGGAGAGGCTACTGAAAGTTCTGTTCAAGACCCCTAGTTCCCATACAGAACTATTGTTACAGTTGCTCTGATGTGAAAATAATGCAAGTTTGTTTGCCTGCGGGGGTTATCAGAGCCAAAATATGACGAGGGATGGGTGGGGTATAAAGGTAATAAAATAAATCCCCAGCTGCAATAAAGGAGCAGAGTGACAGTTTTAGGGTGATACATGACTTGGAAAATCCAGCCAGGCAGTGCAACATTCACTACACTAACCAAAATCAATACACCTCCTCTAAACTGTCACCTTGCTTCTAAGAGACCAGGCTTTAGCCACAAGGCACCAAGCGACAAAGTGCCCTAAACACGAACTATGAAGTAGGGGACCAGAAATGGAGAGAAAGCCCCAAAGTGTCATTGGTCCATACCAAGGAATACTCTCCAGTCTGCAATCACAGAAACAGAGGTACACATTGTACATCATTGTCAGGTCTTTTTCTTGGCCACCCCTCACCCGAGAAACATGGGAAGATGGTCAGCAAAATCTAAGTTAACTGCATAGCCTGTTTTATGTTTGTTTTTCTCTAGCCAATTCTAGAGTAAGAGGGACTGCCTTGAGTGAGCAATTCCTCTCCATGTGAACTCATAGACTGCTAAGCTAAGCAAGGAGGAAGAGATTCAGTGGGGAGGGAGGGTAGAGCGACAGCCAGGAAAGAAAGCATACCTAGCCAAGGGGACCAGGCACAATCTTTTCTAGAACTATACCAGAAAAATTCCAATAACTGGAATCTCTCTGGTGGTGGCTACCATTGTAGATCAGATCCAGCTGGGCAAGAGAAGCCAAAACTGGATAGAATGTTCCCCACAATGCCCGGTTCCTCAGCAATGTTGCTCAGACAACGACTGAAGGGGCAGGTGGAAGAGAATGAGCTGGATGATATGGGAATGAGGTCATGGTAACTATAACACCCAGAATTATCCGAAATGAGTATCACTTTGTTTTAGGATATACATGTAAACCTGCTTTACAGGATTTTTCTTAAAAGCCAAACTCAACACTATAATCACTTGGAAAATATGCCATTTATATAGAAGTAACTTCTTCTGTGCATCCAATACTTACCAATTTACCCCATCAGATTCTACCCATGCAAAACGATATTCATTGACCCTGAGCATCAGCTGCAGACATCCAGCAACACACTGAACATATTGTGAACTCTACATGAAAAATAATAAAATACTGTAAGAAATCCTAATTTACCATTCCATTGTGCCAAACCAGCGAGGACAGTTAACAGGCAAACATCTTGGCCTCCTTCGTGGGAATATATAATCATTGCTAGTGTCTGCTGTTTTGCCACAGCTGGATCCAGTTGCTATTGCAAAAGCCTCCTCAATCTTGTTTACCAACTCAAGCAGACAGGCTATTAATCAACTTATTTATCAGTACTTGAACTTAAGCTGGTTGCACATAGTGCTTCAAAAGAAATGTGACTAGGCCTGACTGAAATACATTTCTAACAGCATAATACATTCTGAACACCTCAAAAAGCAGGATAACATCAATGCCACATCCAAGCTTGACTCACTGAACAGTATTTTTTCTGAGCTGAATCTTCTTGCTGGCAAAAGGGAAGGTGAGCCCCTTCTATCAACCAAAAAGGTTGTGCCAGGGATTGTGGGACCCGTTGGACAAGAGCCACACAGGACAGAGGCTATGGGATTGGGAGAGACTGTGGAAAAGCTGGAAGGATCTAACCATTTGTTTTCTTCAAATTTCCTGTCTCTTCCAGGTCAGTCTGATTTATAAAAAATTAATGGAAAATACACCACGATCAGCACATACAACTTATAAAATAATTACTGAATTTGCTAGCAAACTGTGTCAACTGAAATGTGAAAAAACAAACAGAGAAATAATTATCAGCTTAAAATACTATTGATTGCAGATTGTGATAATCCTCTCCCATTGTTATACAAATAGCAGGAAAGCAAAAAATATGCAGCTGAAGACACATGATTTAATGGGTCATGTTTCACTTTAAGAAGCAAGATGTATCAAAATTAAAAGCATATGTTATGTAAGGCTGCAACTTTGTATTACAAAACATATTAGAGAACTGCTACTACTAACACACCCTCTCATCAAAGTCATTTTCCTCCACAGCTTTCACTGGATCCTTGAACTTCAAGTCAAGTAGCCATGATAATGTTTTCTACAGCATGATCTCCAGGTAGGAAAAATGCTAAACATCATGTGAAGTGAGACATCAGCATCTGTTTGGCTGAAAATTCACTGCTTGGAAGCATTCAGAGAGAATCCCGATGGCACAGTCCTGCTATTGGGGCTGCCTGAAACTGCTGATTTACCAAAATGCTTTGAATTACTAACCTTGGTACACTTTAATTTTGTTTTCACTTCATCAGTATTCCAAGTTTATAGTAGTGCTTCGCTAAAGTGGAGCAAAAGGAACTTTCCCCACTAACCCTACTCCCACCTTACACTCAGATTATTTCAGTGTGAATATGAGCTCAGATCAGCAAGTGGAACACATGTAAGGTACACCTACCTTCCCAATCATACACAATAATGATATATACATGAACCTGGTACAAGTCCCCACTAGAAAAACCTCCTATAGCATAGCTCTTTTCCTGTGGTAAAGAAACTGCTGGCTTAGGTTACATACTTGGCTTAAAAAGAGCACACCTGATCAGGCAACTGTAAGGGAGGTCAAAGTAGCGAAGCACCACTATCTAGGGCAGGGGTCTGCAACCTGCGGCTCTCCAGATGTTCATGGACTACAATTCCCATCAGCTCCTGCCAGCATGGCCAGTTGGCCATGCTGGCAGGGGCTGATGGGAATTGTAGTCCATGAACATCTGGAGAGCCGCAGGTTGCAGACCCCTGATCTAGGGTTATGGAATTATGAAGGGTTATGGGTTCTCAGGGTTATGGAGACCAACATGAAATTGTGCAGAAACCCTAAATACCTCTATAAAGTAGATCTCAAGGTAAATCACCCAAAAGCTGAATTGCAGCCAATAGGCCAGGGGTAGGGAACCTGCGGCTCTCCAGATGTTCAGGAACTACAATTCCCATCAGCCTCTGTCAGCATGGCCAATTGGCCATGCTGGTAGGGGCTGATGGGAATTGTAGTTCCTGAACATCTGGAGAGCAGCAGGTTCCCTACCCCTGCAATAGGCCCTCTGATGCCCAGATCAGCTCAAAAGCAACTTACACCAAGAAGTGTCAGGCACCAGATTAAACTTGCTCCTTACAAAAAGTTTAACAGCAATTTGAATTCCCACTCTCCCATGGAAACTTGCTGAATGACCTTGGACCACTCACATACTCTCAGCCTTGATCTTGGCAAGTATTTAGGCAGCACTTTACACAAACTGACACACAGTTTGTAATCCTCCTTTTCCACATCCTGAAAGTAGATTGCTGTAGTTTGTTTTAATCATGGTCACTTTCTCCTTCAAAGCCTCAGTACGATTGAAAGGATGCTCTGAATAATCCAATAATAAAAATTTTAATGGACGTGACCCCTCCTCCCCCTTCCAAGAATATATTATGCAGCTTGTATTGGATTCTATACTTTTATTTCTTGGAGACATCTAGTGGCAACCAATGGCATGTCACTATTTGAATGCCGCCTTAGTATCTTCAGCTTTTTACAATTGCTTATCCGTAAGCGTTACAGTAAGCCAATACATGACAAGTGAAGTCAAAGCTGAAAGAGTAGTTTTTATGAAATGCAAGATTTGCATAACCATGACTCTTATGTACTTTGAAGAACTAAACATCACTGTTTCCACTACCGAATAATCAGAGAGCTGGCTTTTAAAACATGAGCACTGTTCCAGCCATGCCCTTGAAAGACAGAATCTATGAAAGGCTGGGACTTCAGAGTAAACATACTCATGAACTTCAAATTGAGTTATAGTAATTTACACACTCCTATTTTTACTGGATGAATCCCTTGCCTAGCAGTAGGCTCCTCCCTCACTTTAACACAGGGATCAGACTTATTTTGTCACCTGATGTACTCAAGCTAAAGGTTACATCCCAACACTGGCAAAGTTGCCATGCTGCTCTATGGACCACCTGGGTCACCTGGACAACAACCGCGTGTTTACTGCTCAGACAGCTGGTTTCAAATGTTTAAGAGCTACGCATTGAGTTTACAGGGTCCAAACATCAGAGTACGACTATATTTGCTTTGTGGAAGGCCAGCTCAAACACAAGAACTCTGAATATATATTTGAATATGGATTTTTCCAAGAGAATGCCTAGCACCAGTTCCTGCCATTTGTGAAACTGCCCGCAAAAAGAAACCTGTCAAAATACACAAGATACTTACATCAGTTCCTGGTTCATTAGCACTTCCAATACCACGTAGTTTCTAGTAGATAAGGAAAAGGTTAAGTTCTAAAGATTCTCATTGACGTGCACTAGGAGATAATCCTACATATATTACGCTACATGCACAACCTAACAGATACACAAAAAGTATGGAGCATTTTTTCTATCCGTACCAAACAGCAGCACAATATATCAGAATTATAGATCTGGTAGTCCACATATTGCTTCCAAATGGGTTGACTAAGCACAGTGATTCTGAATTAACTGTGAGGCATGGCCTGGATTTAAACTAGAATTTTCTGGTGCTCAGATCTAGCTGCCCTGGCTATAATACTGCATTATCCATGATAGAAAATTTTTCAGTAATTAAGGCTAGGCAAATTACGATTTTCACATCATACCACTAACAGTTTTGATTGAACTTAAAGAAATTAAGAGATCAATCCGATAAGATGGTCTTCTGTGCAAGTTCCATTAAGATTAAATCAAGTTTGTTCCATAAAATTTCCCACTGAATATGCTGTTTACCTTGTCATCCCAAGCATAGCTGTAGCCTTCTTCACTTGCTGACTTAAATTAGAAGCTGTAATTCTCTCTGTGTGTGTATATATATAATATATATAAATAAAAATACACACATACACAACACGCACACACACACACAATAGTACTGCAATATCATTATCTACCTGTGAACTCAGCTGGGTTTTAATCCAATTGAAGTAGTAGTTCAAGTCACTGCCTTCCATCAGTTCTCTTCCCCAAGCTGCCAGCTTAGCAATAATTCTGGCCGCCTGAAAGAAAATGCAGAAAATGAAAACTTCAGCCTCCCATACCAGCAGACATGAAATAACGAATCCTGAGAAATACTTCAGCTAAATATGAGCTCCTTTTTAAAAGGGAAACATAAAAAGATAGTCAAGGATTCGTTTTAAAACATGCAACAAATATCTCTCATATTTTTTGACGCAAAGACAAAGGAAACTCAATTTCTCCTATCAGATAAGAAGCCCAAAATTACAATGGAAGTGGCTGAATTTTTAGCTTATGTGGCTATACGAAGGAACTTTAATTAGTGTACACAGCACAGCTTTTGTATTTGTTACAGATTTTAAATGCTTCTTTTTTATGCCATTAAGGGTATTTGTTTGTGGTTATTGATCCAAAAAATTGATGCACATCAACCTGCATGGCCTTTGTCTATGAGAACACAACATCGCAAGCACTCTCTGACTTCTCCCTTCAGTGGACTGCATAATCAAAAGAGTGGATTCTTTGACAGCAAGCTCAACTGCGATGAGCCTTAAAGAATATAACCAAGGAGCCTGACTATCAGTCCTTCGCCAATATCATTGGGTTCTATTTACTTGTTTCCTTGTAGTCTGCTCTTTTCAGAGAGAGACTCAAGTTGGAGGGCATGAGAACTATTTTAGCTCATTTTGGCTAGTCAGAGCCTCAGCTGCTGCTTGCCAGTTTGAAGTGGCAAGTGTGAAGCCCCAGCCCCAGATTTACCTAGGACCACATGTGTTGGCCAGGCTCAGGAGGTGGAGCGGGAGGCTGCTGGGCCAGCCCGACACTGGTGACATGGCTCCTTGCTCTTCTGGGAGCAGAGTGGGGGTGGGTGGGGTGGGCCAGCTGGATGGTCCTGATGAGAAGGGTCATGGTCTGGGTCTACCCCACTTGAGCAAAATGCATAGGTAAGAATTTTAAAAGCAAGTTGCTTTTACAGCTGGGGAAGGGTCCAAAAGCATGCAGTCAAGTCCTTCAGAAGGCTGGAGTTCAATAAAGGTTAGTTTTAAAAAACCATCAGTTTACAACTACGAACTTCTCTAGCTTGAGTAATGACAGAGATATCGCATTCTTTTTCTATTACAGCTATCAAATGATGGCTTAATTCAAACAGCTCAAGCCAGTCCAAACACCACTACCCAAAAGTGCTCAGGTTAAGACTTGGATAACTCTTCTGAGACAGAGTTGCAAATGGTGGGAAGCCACTGAGAAGTCGTCACTTCTCCTTCCTTGGAAATGGTTAGTATGCGGTTGGATTCTTTCAACACAGCTCTTAGTTATACCCTCAAGAGCTGGCAGGATGAGCTTTTCCATTTAACATACTGCAAACTAGAGACTTCCTGAACTGTTTCAAAGCTCCATACAATCTAATAGTGTGTGGAACTGCCTTTCAAGAGACTCTGACCTCCTCCCAAATTCAGGCTATCTGACCAATAGGAAGCTTACCATATGCACTGTGAAAAGATCTTGACGGTTCAACATGGGCAGGAAGTAGGACCAGGCAGTGTTCTTGCCTCTTTTTGCATAGTCAAAGAAAATACTAACACGTTGGTGATTTTCCTGTAAGAAATGATAGAGAAGACAGAGAAGTGTGCAGTTGTTACCAGACTATGATGAGGCAAAGTGCTTCAAAATGATAAAGACATTTGGGAAAAGCTGCATAAATAGAGGCATTTTGTTAAGCGAATATAAGGCAAAGTACTAGCACAAAGAGCAAGCAGAGGAAAAACTATCCCATGAAGAATACTTGCCTAGCAAGCAGCACTGTTGGCAGGACAGGGGCAGATCTGGAATTCATTAGAGCAGGCAACCATTTTCTGGGCTTTTGACTCATAGACAAGAATCCTCTTGCATTGATCGAAAAACTCAAATCAGGTAAATGAATGTGCCTATTCCCCCTGGTATGGATGATTCCACAGTTGGAATACTGTCTTCCATCCTCGCATCTCACAAAAAAGCCAGGAAAACATAGCAGAGGGGGGGAAATCTGAGGATTTGGGAAAATTACATGTTTTGGAAGAATAGAGGGGTTTGTTTAACCTACAGAAAATATGCCAGTCAACGCTCGATAAAGATCTCGATGTGCATCAAGCTGTCCTATGAAAGATGATGCTCAGCTGTCTTGGTCAGTCATGCAGCACAATATAATAAATGGGGAGAACATGCTGCGGATCAGAGGCAGGTACAGCTGAAAGCATTAGGATACATGAATGTGATGAGCACACGAGATAAAGTATTGGTTTACTTTGGCCAGCAGGATTTGAACCGCAAGGCAAAAGGGCTGTGAAGACTCTCTGCAAGTCACTATGCGGGTATATCCCAGTATGCCCATCCCATGACAGCACATGGTAAATGCTAGAACTGGTCACCACCTCTATTATTCTAGTTGCAAGATTCCCAGAGGCATCTGACTGGATGCTGGGGGGAAAGGACACTGGGTTAAATAGACCTTAGTATGATCCTGAAAGGTGTTTCCTACGTTCAGCTTCAAGGTAGGATTTCTGGGCAGGAGACTCGGGGACTCAGAAGATCCATAGCCTAAACATCAGTGTTGGCATTCTTGTCTAGAACAAACCTAAGATATTACGTAGTTATTTTGGTCTTACGATTGACCTACATGTGATCTTATACCATCTCAGATTCTCCAATTAATCACCATGATTCACATCAAGAATTTAGCATATCAATTATTTCAGCAATTTTTTTCACTGTTCATAACAAAATATATTGTAAATGCACTACAAATTTTTATTGTAATGAAGATATTCTCATCAGAAAAAAAAATCCGTTTCCTGATAACAAGAACTGGTTTTCTCATATAGACATGTACAGCTAGGTCAAGGGGAGTTCTCATTTTCAGCCAGGAATATTTCAGTTTATTCAAACATGTTCCAGGCATATTCATGTTCTGGGCATATTCATCAAAAACAAAAAGTACAACCTTAAACATGAAGCTGACTCCTCACCATGGAGTCTCAACTGGCCCTGGCCAGTCCCCCTCCAAATACAAAATGCACTGTAAACATAGTAGTTAATACCCCTGAGTTCACAGTTTCCTCTCTAGTAAGTTTGCTTTGGACTGCAGCCAGCGTTATTTATATGAAGAAACATAAAAACACATGGAAAGCGGGAAGGACCAGGCACATACTGAATTGATTCACTAGTTCAGAGGGCAGATTACTATTTAAAAGCTTTCAGTCGATCGTGTTTCCAATTAATTGACAAGTTTAACAAAGTATTAGTGACCTTTTAAGCAGTTTTGAAGCACAGCTAGTGTGTCCTAATGAAAAACTCTCTGGGAGTGCCTCCGTTGGTACACTAATTGACAATCGTGGCTGCCATCTTACGTAACAATGAGTGGATATGCTACTAAGGATCATAAAGCCTTCTTCCCATTAAACTAGGAAACAACCTTATCTGTAGATAATTCCCCAACTTATCACTAACAAGAGATATGGGGTTTGTTTTTAAAATCTTGACAAACAAGTGTCCAAGCCCTATGCTGCAAACTGGTGCTACCTTCCTCAACACACTAATACTTATCAATACAGTGGAACCTCGGCTTTCGTTGGTAATCCGTCTGAAAAGAATCGATGAAAACCGAAACCTATGAAAACCGAGGCAAACTTTTCCATAGGAATCAATGTAAATCCAATTGATCTGTTCTAGGCACTCCCAAAAACATGCCAAAAACACATTTTTGGTGAATAAACATAGTGTTTGATGCTGAAAACAGTAACAAACAATAACACTAGGACCAGCTTCAGAGCCAGTGGACCAATGTCGCACCAGAAAGCTGTCCAAAGAGGTCTGTTTCTGACGCCTCTTTAAGATTTGTCTGAAATTGGACAAGACATTGTCATTAAACAGGTTGCATACATGGCCTGCAACAGGTTTGCCTGGGTGATTTTTTCCACAAATGCCTTCACCTTACAGCAAATCGATGAAAACCGAGAAAAAAATTTCACTGAAAAAATCGATGAAAACCAAAACCAATGAAAACTGAAGGCAATGAAAACCGAGGTTGCACTGTAACTATCTACACAAAGTTGATTCTATGGATAGATTTAAGTTTGTAGCCTACCACACCATTAAAGTACAAAATGGATAACAAGGGGGTGGATCCAGTCAGCCTTTTCATGCAACCTAATTCCTTTCAATGCTCCATCCCACATGGCTTTGAGCTATGCAGGTCACATGATCTCCAGCATGGCTTAATAGGGAGACCCTGTCTCAGGGGACCCTTTCTTCCCTTTTTTCAGCAGGCAAAACGCTAAGCTAGTTTTAAACTCTTAGATTTCAAAACAGCTTACAAATATAGAGCAATATAAATTAGTAAAACATATATCCAAGCCCATTATGCATGGGATACTTTCCTCAGGGTTCTGCACTGAGCAGTGGGCTTATAATGGGGTTTCCTTGCATTTCTGTTTACGCATGGGGAGGCACTCACTCATGGCCGAGCAGTTTTTCTGCTGAGAACGCTCCCAGGTCTGCTTTCCTCTGGCTCTCTTACCCCTCCTCATCAACTCAGCCTTAAAGGCACAAGTTTCATCCCTTATCTCAAGTTTACTGGCTTTATAAAAGCCTTTTAATTACTGTTATATCAATATTGCTGTTATTGCAGTCCTTTCCAAAAATAATCTCCCCCCAACACACACACACAAATGAAAGAGGCAAAGCAATTCCCGGGACTACACATTGCTGAAGAAGGGGTTCCTGTCATAGAGCTAGTATTCTCTCCCCATCCCATCCACACACACACACACATCCTGTTGCTGCTGCTGCTGCAGGAGGAAACAGAGGCTTGTTATTTCAAAACACTCCCTGTTATTATTATATTGATATCTCAATATCAGAATTTAGATGTCTGGGGTATAAGAATGGATGTCTTTATCACTGCTTTCCCTTGTGGAGGTTATGTAGATTATTCAGGTTGAAACAACAGCAATAAGCCTGTGTGGTTGAGCTTCTTTTCTTTGAAGGGTGAAGCTAGGTAGACTGGCTGTGGGCTGAGGGAAGATATTTAGGGCAAATCTGCACCACTCTGACACCAAGGCAAATTAAAGTTATATTAGAAGCAGTGTCGCTTGCCATGGAGAGAACTGAATGTGAAAGCTGGCTTAAGGAAATATGTCCATAAAAGAAATCTTGCAGTGAGAGACATTCACTTTCACTGAACAGCAGAAACCTTGTGCATAACTGGCCATTTTGCAAAAATATCTACAAATCTATCTCCAGCACAGAAAAATATACTTTACAGGAAGGTTATTAATGACTGATTGAATTCAACTTTTAAAACCTTCCAAACCTACTACTGGTATGATATTTAGAACTGCCTAGCCAGTTTTCTCCTGGAAATTTTTCCACTCACAGTTTTCCAAAGACGAATGCCTGCAAAATCCCTTTTGAAGGGATAACCTCAAAAGACTCTCCTCTGGAATTAAAAAAAATTAAAGGAAGGGATATACAGATGGTACTCATTCAGAAGATCTTACCCTAAAAGATATGGAACTTGATTGACATCAGTGCCCAGAACATAACAGTGGAGTTCCATAAAGATAAGTATAGCCTGGTTCTTCCAGCTTTTTCACATCATCAATTGGACTGTTAAGGAAAGTTTCTGAACTGTCTGCAAAGGCCATTCCATGCATAGTACATTACAGTAATCAAAACTAAAGACTACAATGGAAGGCAGGCCAAGAATTCAGTAGTTCCTATAAACAACAATGAACTTGCACAATGCATTGTACAACAAACAATGAACTTGCACAACACATTTAGAATTAGGTTCCTGAGGCAAATGGGTACATGGAATAGCATTATTTATTTCCATTTAACTGTAGTTATATATTAACAATATATTATCAATTTATGTCACGTCTTAAAGTTTAGTCTTGAACTTAGTTTGCTCTATTTGAAGTGACAAGAATTCTGTTCAATGGGTTATGACTTTAAAAATGCAATAACATGTCACTTTTTAAAAAGTTAACTAATTCATTAATGATCTGAGCCATTCTCATTTGTACCTACAAGTTCACCCTTACTTCACTTACTATACTACTAGTACATTCTACAGGTTTTTTTGTACACAGGCCGATATTAGATCCATATCCAAACATGCTGTGAAAGTAGAAAACAGCATTAGTTATTCACAAAAAGTGTATTGCGTTGCTCCTATGCAACATCCAGAAACTTCAGCAGAGAGAGCAAAGACGCTCCACACAAATCCCATTAAAATCAAATAAGGCTGCTTGCCAGGCAGCATCCCAGCCTTCTAAACCAACATTATGCAGAGAGCAAGTGAAAAGCCACCTACATTGAAATAAGACACCCACATATCAAGAAGTTAAACATTAAAAAGGTTAATTAACTTACCTGCAGCATATCATCAATCATAGTTAAAATGTACTGAACTGTCTGTTCCTTGGAGATATGAGTCATCAGGTTTATGAATGTTTTAGCGCACTGGAAAAAAAGTGTTTCAAGAAATTAAAGGATTAGCAACTGTTTTCATTCTCATCTTACCATACCGTTTTGAAAACAGAGGCAGCGAGAAAACATTTTTAAACATCTGAGCTTGTTTGACTGCAGTATTCATTTATTTACTGCGATTTATATCCAGCTTTTCAATTATTAATACCACACAAGGGAGCTTACCAGTAAAATTACATAAAACTGTCAAAGCGCTTAAAATGTATAGTCTGTAAAACAAAAACTCATCGTCTAAAGCAATAAGAAACCAACAGGGTCAAGAAGAACAGCAGCACTGAGTACTGTCGAAGGCTTTCACGGCTGGAATCACTGGAGTGTTGTGGTGTTTCCAGGTTGTATGGCCGTGTTCCAGTAGCATTTTCTCCTGATGTTTCACCTGCATTTGTGGCTGGCAGGTCCTCTGAAGATGCCAGGATGCAGGCGAAACATTAGGAGAAAATGCTACTGGAACACCGCCATACAGCCTGGAAACCCCACAACACTCCAGTAGCACTAAGCATTTTAAAACAGTTCCAGTTAGGAAACCCCAGATGTTTAAAATTCATTCTAGGAACCAGAATCAGTTCCTGGAATTCATGCAGAAAGGGAGAGATCTAACCATACTTCAGGGGTTTTCACTGTCTGATGGAAGCAATATAACAAATTCTCCCCCAAATCTCCGCTAGCCTCATATCCTGATGTGAGTGGGTCTCTCAGCAAGGGCCCACCAGGTAAACTCAGGTCCTGGGGAGGTTCTATGCTGGTCAAGTGGCCAAATAAAGAATCTGAATCATTCATCTAGAACCTGGATCATTCAAGTTCAATTAGTTTGGACTTGCATCATTCAAGGCTTTAAGGATCAAAATCTTTTAAAACCTTCAGTATTGTACTTCAATACAAGTATTGAATCTAGTGGGGACTTTCTTCCAACCACATGACTGCTGCAGACCCCGTTCGTTTGATTAGTCCTCCCAGAGCAGTGATGGTGAACCTATGGCACGGGTGCCAGAGGTGGCACTCGGAGTCCTCTCTGTGGGCACAGCATGCGCAGAGTTCATCATGTGGGGGGGTGGAAAATCACCCCCCCACACACATATCTAGGCTGACCTGGGCCAATGAGCACAACGTGCGCGCACTGCAGTGAACAGGGAGGACTCAGCTGGCGGGCCTGGTCACTGGTGCCTGTGCTCCGGGTGGCTGCTGCCCGAGGGGGGGGGGGCACAGAGGAGGCAGAGATGCTAGAGAGGCACAGAGCAGTGTGCGCAGGACTTTCCTCACCAGAGACTGTTGAGAAAACTCAGCAATGAAGGAATAAGAGGGGAAGTCCTCCTATGGATTAAAAACTGGTTGAGAAACAGGAAACAAAGAGTGGGTATAAATGGGAAGTTCTCACAATGGAGAGATGTCGGGAGTGGTGTCCCCCAAGGATCTGTTTTGGGACCAGTGCTCTTTAACCTATTCATAAATGACCTGGAAGTAGGGGTGGGTAGTGTGGTGGCCAAGTTTGCAGATGATACCAAATTATGTAGGGTGGTGAGAACCACAAAGGATTGCGAAGAGCTCCAAGCGGACCTTGATAAATTAGGTGAGTGGGCTCAGAAATGGCAAATGCAGTTCAATGTAGCAAAATGTAAAGTGATGCACATAGGGGCAAAAAATCCAAACTTCACATACACGCTACAGGGGTCAGTGCTATCAGTCACAGAACAGGAAAGGGATTTAGGCGTCTTAGTTGATAGTTCCATGGGAATGTCAACTCAATGCATGGCAGCTGTGAAAAAGGCAAACTCTATGCTGGGGATCATTAGAAAAGGAATTGATAATAAAACTGCAAAGATTGTCGTGCCCTTATATAAAGCAGTGGTGCGACCGCACTTGGAGTACTGTGTCCAGTTCTGGTCGCCGCATCTCAAAAAGGATATTGAGGAGATAGAAAAAGTGCAGAGAAGGGCAACAAGGATGATTGAGGGACTGGAGCACCTTCCCTATGAGGAGAGGCTGCAGCGTTTGGGACTCTTTAGTTTGGAGAGGGGACGTCTGAGGGGGGATATGATTGAAGTCTATAAAATTATGCATGGGGTAGAAAATGTTGACAGAGAGAAATTTTTCTCTCTTTCTCACAATACTAGAACCAGGGGGCATTCATTGAAAATGCTGGGGGGAAGAATTAGGACTAATAAAAGGAAACACTTCTTCACGCAACGTGTGATTAATGTTTGGAATATGCTGCCACAGGAGGTGGTGATGGCCACTAACCTGGATAGTTTTAAAAGGGGCTTGGACAGATTTATGGAGGAGAAGTCGATTTATGGCTACCAATCTTGATCCTCTTTGATCTGAGAGTGCAAATGCCTTAACAGACCAGGTGATTGGGAGCAACAGCCGCAGAAGGCCATTGCGTTCACATCCTGCACGTGAGCTCCCAAAGGCACCTGGTGGGCCACTGCGAGTAGCAGAGAGCTGGACTAGATGGACTTTGGTCTGATCCAGCTGGCTTGTTCTTATGTTCTTATGTTCTTATGACTTGGAAGAGGCTAGAGAAAGCTGGCCCCTGCTCAAGTGGGTGGGGCGGAGGAAGAGGGAGCAAACCAGTTTTCTAAACTAAAACCAGTTTTCTAAACTAAAACCAGTTTTCTAAACTAAAACCTCATCATTCAGGTTAAATTGCTGGGTTGGCACTTTGCAATAAATAAGTGGGGTTTGGGTTGCCATTTGGGCACTCAGTCTCAAAAAGGTTCGCCATCACTGTCCCAGAAATATGCTCACTGAGTTCTAGCAATGGCTGCTTGATTTATACACGGGGCAGTGGGAGAGAGAACCAGTGAGCATTCATGCCCTGCCGACTAAAGATAAGCAGTTTTATACGACCAGAGTCTGGCGGGGGGAACAGTGGGGACATTTTGCAAATGACAACATTTATATTTATTGGATTCATAAAAGAGAAGCAGCTAGGGGACAATTCCCAAGGCAGTTCTGACTGCTTCCAACAAAACTACACATGCTGCATTCCCAGACTGCATCTTAAGTAAACCAGAAAGAAAGTTAGGGTCATTCATTCTATTAATAGCAAGTAAGCGTGGCTATTTCTCCTCAGCTTTCCACAAATAACTGTAGTAAGCGACAAGAACACAAGCTTCTGTGCAAGAGGTTGGGGCTAAACTTCTGTCAATGGAAGGAGTCTGTGGAAGCCAATTTCACCTATCTTCCCACCACAGCTCACTGACCTTTTTGGTACACTGAGCAAAATTATTCCTTTGCTTTAGGACAAGTAAGAGCAAGTCTCCAAAAAAGGCTTGCTCCATTCCTGCAATGGGGGACAGACTGATGTGATTAGTTTATTAACTACAAATATTTCTACAGACATAAATAAGATGCTGAGGAAGTGGATTAAATTTTACGAAACAGGAGTACACCGGGATTTATTTATATTTATTCATTTTTTTAACTTTTATACCCAACCTAAATACAGGATCTCTAGGCAGCTAAAGCATTTTAAAATGTCCTATTTATATGAAGGCTTTGCTGAATGTCACGACCTTCATTGTGGACTTTCACGACATTTACAGTTGCCATATATATTGAATACATTTCACGACATTTACAGTTACCATATATTTAAGTGAGACCACTTGGCATTTACAATTCCTGTCACAGAATTTTGTAAAGTTTATTGCATTTGTGGAAAACTGCACTCTTGTTTGATACACAGGACTGTGTAGCTTGAGTGTAGTGTTTTTTGGGGGGACTTTCCCTTGGGTTTGTTTGCTTTGAGCACACTATATTTCTATTTTGGGGTTTTGTTTCAGCTCGTAGCCATCAATGCCTCCTCATCATGTTTCACTTTGCATCACTACACAAAGCCAGCTATAACCTGGCTCTGAGGTTATGCACGTAATTTGCAATGGGGCTTAGTGGTCATGTTGCCTGGCTTTTACCCCTAGTTTATAAGGTGGATAAAAATCAATTAAAAATAGTTTTCTGTTAGAGATACATTATACTCCAAATGCTATTCATCATGAAATAATGATTAATTTTTAAATATGTAACATGAGACTGTATATTCATGCAATATTTAATTTTTTGTAAATGAATTCCATTAATTAATCCATTCATAATGTCATGCTCTTCCAGAGGTTTCCATAAAATTATGTGGGGGGGGGGGCAGTTTTTCCATCTAGAAAGGTAGTATTACACATGTTTGGTTTTTCTCAAAACTGTGAATTTGTTTCTGCAAAGATAACATGCCTCTTCTTCACAGTAAAAATGCTACAAAATAAACATACAGAGTTGCAAAAAAGACTTAATTCTCATGGTTCCTTTGCAAATCTATGCATACAGAATCAATCCTTACCTCTTAAGTACTAAGTTTCAAGAAGTTCAATGAATAGAAGATGGTTTGGAATGGAACCAATCTGCACAAGGAGCTAAGTGTGAGGAAGGAGGGTTAGCAATGAAAAATAAAAGTGAAATTTTTTGAGCATGGGCCAAAAACAGCAGTGTGAAAATGGTGTGAAAATGGTGTAAAAGGGTTTTCACACCATTTTCACACTGCTGTTTTTGGGCCATGCAGAATCAGCCTTCCACAGTTCTTAGGATCTTTGTATGTATAACCTGAGGTTTATCATATTGTCCTCTCCCTGGAGGAAAAATATATATATGTAATGGCCATAGGAAATAAAAGATACTAAGTTGGGGAATATTTTACCTCTACCTAAGGCAGGCATTATTCTAAAAATAAAACCTGCATCTGGGTGTAAATATTGAGATTATATTAGCAAAAATTAGTCTTTATGTAGAAAACCATGATTTAAATCAAGTCTTGCTGACTAGTGATTAAAACTGTGATTTAAATCAAATCTACCCTAGTTTAAAATCTCTCAGATTGACTCTAACACATCACAAGTGAGGTGGGACACAACCTGACAAGGATGCAAACCTTGTAAAACCAAGATGCCAAAGATAAAACTTCTAAAATACAAAACTTCCAGAACAGGAACCTCTTCGTGAAGGATACTAAATTACCTGGTGGCCTTCAGTTTGTAATAATTCCTGTTTCTCTTCTGGGCTTCTTTTCTTTTCAAATTTTTGAATAAAGTCACAGTCATCAGCTGAAATCATCTGCCCCCTAGAGAGAAAATATGTAGCTAAGAAAACCTTCCATTTCTTACAGTAATCTTTTGTTTTGTGAGCACAGCTCCTTCCAAAACTTATTAAATAAACATAGAACTCTCTGATGTATGAAATTCAATGGGTTTGCATTCTGCTAAAAGACATGATCATATAAGGGAAAAAGCATAAAAATACGTCATCTTTTTTTAAAATTCAAAAGCCCCTTCTAAATTCTTCACTGTATCTCAATTACTGTTTTGTATGATCCAAAAAGAACTCACCAAAATATCATTTAAAGGGGAAAATAGACTTTTTCAAAATTGAAAAATGTGTACATGTATATGAAAAACACATAGCTGTCAGTTTTAATCTTATATGCTTCACTTCTAGTATAAGCTTGCTGAACACATGATTAATTCAAGTTTGCCTGTCAGAAAAGAAAGATTTAAAAACTTGTAGCAGAAGTTAAGTCAATGACAGTACAAAATGGCTCAAACTGGAAAAATCAAGTTTAAACAACCATGTGCAGGCAGCATTCAAAAGAAAACAGTAAGCACAGCTGGAACATCTGTTTATTTGGTCAGGCAACCTATACATGTGGACAAACAGAGGTAGTTATAATTCAAATTTAAGTAATTAAAGGTTTAACACCAACTGAGTTAAGTTTCCTCAAATTAATCAGACCTGCTGATTAAGAACTTTTTGAAACATGGTAGTATTTGGTTCGGTCATCTGTTTTGTTTTAATTTGTAAACAGTTATTTTGATTGTCGAAGGCTTTCACGGCCGGAATCACTGGGGTGCTGTGTGGTTTCCGGGCTGTATGGCCGTGTTCTAGCAGCATTCTCTCCTGACGTTTCGCCTGCATCTGTGGCTGGCATCTTCAGAGGATCTGATGGCATCTGATGCCAGCCACAGATGCAGGTGAAACGTCAGGAGAGAATGCTGCTAGAACACGGCCATACAGCCCGGAAACCACACAGCACCCCAGTTCTTTTGATTATCGCTTATAGACCTATACACATTGAAAGGAACTAGTATACCTGGATACATGTTACTGAGCAGTATTTAACACTGAACCAAACAAAAATACAATATAATAATGAAAAAGTGCAGCATCTCCTCCATTACCTCCTCTGGATAAGGCATATCAAACCATGTCACTACTATGCTTAAGTCGGGGCAGTGATGTTGAAAGCACACATACAGCAATACAATAGATCTGGACAAATGCTGTATGCCCATCTATTTTGTTTCAACAGAACATACTGTGTCTCCTGCAATGGCACCTGTTAACCTTAGTCTATGAATTTTCAAATCTTAAAATCTTCAGACTCAGTCTTGGAAGAGATATCAGTAGAACATACAGCTGGTAATGGGGGAAACTATTAAGAATGTGACAACAATACTTAATAGATGGTAGTGACATTTGAAATAAGCATCCATATTTAGTTATGTTTTAAGACAGTGGTCCTCAACGAAACGAGGCGTCCACGAGTGCATGGTACCCACCACTGTGTTTGCTAGAGCCTACCTGTTGCCTTGCAACCTGACCGTTCCCACGTTCCTTCCTTATCCCTTTTCAGGTTTCCTCTTTCACTTGCTCTCCCACACCCTGTTCAAGTTCCCTCTTTATCTACTTTCTTTAGCTACTTGTCATGACAGGCAATCATGCCATGTTACACTAAAAGAAACACACAGTTCATAAAGGCTCTTAAAGATTTCAAGAGATACTATTTGAAGAACATATTATATCTAAAAGCCTGCTAATATGAGCCAAGTCAAACAAGCCATACTTCAGCAACCAAACAATGAAATGATAGACCCTTATATAAGCTTATTTACTGGCTAAAATCAGCAGCAGGGACCCTGAGGAGAGCTGGGTAACCATCTGACCATGACCTTCTTTCTCATGGCACCAAGATTGTGGAGCTCCTTTGCTACAAATCTTCACCTGGACCCAAATCAGCACTCCCTCAGGCGTCAAAGACATTTTTATTCTTACAGCTTTGTGACCACATGGTGCTCTACCACATGACTTTTTTAAAAAAATCAAGATGTATCATGTTTTACCCCACTATGAAGCTCTGTCTGAACTCCCCCTGCTACACTTTGTTTCTTGCCTGCTTTTTTATTCCTTAAATTGCTGCTGGTTTCAAGTCATTTGTTTATGATCGATTTAAAAAAATGTAGCTGCTTATTGACCTCATACATTTACTGTGATATTTTTGCAAAAAACTTTGCTGATAAAATATTGCAAATACGCAGTGATCGTGATGCTGGTTGTAACATGGGTTAGCCAGAGAAAAGTATACAATACCTCACTTGGTCTGTTCATGGACCTTTTGACCCAGTTATCATGATGGATGTTGACAGGATCCCAGGATCTGTAAAGGCGGCTTTTTGTACCCTTTAGCCTTCCTGGCTGCTAAAATCACATAAAAACCACATCCACATATCCTGGTGTCCACCAAAAATCAATCTCTAATTCTGAATCTCTAATTTTCTCAACCATTCAAAGATTTACCCACCCATTACTTTAAAAAAACCCTATAGAAAATAACATGATCAATTATTGCCCAGCTTTACTGGATGTCCCAGGCTAGCTTGAGCTCATCAGATCTTGAAACCTAAGCAGGATCAGCCTTGGTGAGTATTTGGATGGGAGACAATTAGGGTCACTACACAGAGGCAGGCAATGGCAACCATCTCTGATCATTTCTTGCCTTGGGAAACCCCCTGGAGTTGCCGTAAGTCTGTTGTGACTTGATGGCACTTTACACACCAACACACATTTTTTGAAATTTTTTAAAAAAGTTTTATTGCAATATACAAAACAAACATAGAACATAGGAATCCATATTAATGCAATTTGTATGGAGCTTATTATCTAGATTTACATTTTTGAGTTATGTTACTCTATCTTTTCAGTATATCATTACATCTAATATTTACTGTGAAACATATTACCTAAATCTTTCTTTTTCGGTTTAACTTGATTTAATTTCACTCTTAATTTTCAATTATATAATTTAAAAAGACATTCAATTTTTTCTGGAAATTCTGAAACAGGTCTAATATGTATGAAGGATGTTAGCTTCGTCATAGCGACATAGTCAGGTAATTTATTCATCCGTTTGTTTAGATCTGGATATTTCTCTGCTTTCAATTTTGCTGCATATATTACTCTTGCTACTGACACCATGACACTTGGATAATTCAATATATATTTTGGAATATTGCTTGATACAATATTTAGCAGCATATCTTTCAGATTTATCTCAAGTGTTATTATCTTTTGCATTTTAGGGGCCTATTATTCATGGAACACTTACCTCAGGCTTTTTAGATGCACATGTGGCTGAAGTGTGGTCTCCTCAAATTTTTCTATTTACACACAAGAAAGCAGCCCAGTCCTCCCCCACAGCTAGTCTCAACAGGCTCTGTTTCCTGGTTCTCTTAACTCCTCCCCTCTTAAAGGCACAGATTTCATAACTATCAGTAGTCCCATACTATAGAGCTGATATTCTCCCCTCACCCTTTCCCTCCCCCCCCCCTTTCTCTCCACTCTCTCTCTCTCTCTGCTGCCTTGGGAAAGAGGTTTGTTTTTAAAAAGAGGCTTGTCTGGAAAAAAGTTTTTAAAAGGCCTCCTGATCATCAGGGAGCGTAGAAGTGGAGTGGGGGAGGTGGGCTGGAGCCAGAAACAGATCTTGTTTGTGTTTTTCCTTGCAAAAGCAAAGTCTGTTATATCAATACACTGATATATTGAAATGACTACCAGAGAAGCAGGAAGAAGCCAGCAACATGGAACAGGGCAAGGGCTAAGAATGAATGGGAATGCAAGGAGTGGAAAGAGTGGAGCTAGGTCTGGAGCAGAGCTGAAATCTCCCCACTCTGGCGGCAAAGCAAAATCACATTTGTGCTACAAGCAGTCTCGCTTGCTATGGGGAGACTAGAAAGCGAAAGAAGAACTTAAAGAAATCTGTACACGAAATCTTGCTGCAACAGACATTTTCCCCCATTGCACAGCAGATGCCTTGTGCATAATTGGCCATCATATATCTCTATCCAGTATTTTCTTGCTTTCATACATATTTATCCCATATGATCAATTGTTGCATCTGTGTTCTAACACTTTCAAAACTTCCTATTTCAATCTTTGTCCGTTTCTGCCATATCGTTAGGTGTGATATACCATCTGAAGAACATTTTTATACCAATTAATATTTGACATTCTGTAAACTTAATTTCTTTAGACCAAAGATTTTCCCATTGAGTATATTTTCAATCCATTTTATACCACAAACTTGCTCTATTACAATATCATATAGCAATAACATTCTATAATTCTATAAATATTGCAAGTTACATAGAAAAGAGTAGTTCTACATTTAACTGATCTGAAATTAAACTTTGCTACTTGATTAAGAAACAGAAGACTGCTTGATTTGGAAGGACATGATTTGAGATATGGATGGCATGCTTATTTATGGTATGATAAAGTTAAAGATAATAAGGAATTTAATAATTACTAAATTAGGTGTACCATTCTGAGACTACAGGATAATAGTTTGGCCCGTCTGCCAACATAAGGGGCAGAGAATTAATTTTTTAACTGTAATTATCCTGTTTAATTAATTAATTAAACTGTCAACAGAGAACAGTTGACCGCACAAGAACAGAGAGCTGTTCTCTGAAAGCTGGCGGGTCACAAGGAGGAGGAGGGTAGGATATAAAAGAGCCCTTTGGATCCGGGGCAGTATATTAAATCAGATAAATAAATAAGAGAGCAAGTAGTTCATTTTTGAGAAGTGTTTATATTTGAGGCTGATGAAATCAGGAGCTCTTTAAGTCTTTTTGTTTTTTTATGCATTTCTGTGGTTTTTTATTGTTTGGTTTTGGTTTTTCTTTATCTATACATATGTTCTTAAAGTCTTAATTTAAAAATCAGCACTTTTTCTGTTCTTCCTCTTCTGAGAGAGAAAGAAAGAAAGAACTGTGACTTCTAATTTCTACAGAGAGTGATTTCTCTTAGCAGTGACTCGTTTCTTAAACATAACCTTCTTTTACACAATGTTTCTTTAGTTGGATGAGCAAGGAACATTCACAACCATACCTAGTTTTACCTTAAAACTTGCCTGGGATCATTTATTTCAACAGAGCTATTTCCCATCAAGTTCTTGGGAGCCCTCTATCAACCTTAGAGCTATTTCTCTAGGTTATGGATTTATCCTAATCCAAAACTCAAACATGTTCCTTTTTATTCCAGAGGAGAATCCTCCACAAGACAGTTTGCAGTTCACACTGGTGCCTCCAAGCTTTGTCTGTTAACTTCTCGCTCAGTCAACTGTCAGTTTTCAACTGTCAGAACTCCCCAACTACCATTCTTAGAATTCCATCAGAACGCCCTCTTAATCAAGGGGTTCTATGACCAGAACAACTCCTTGAAATGCATCAGTCCATCTCAGAGGGGTTACAAAAAACCCCTTGAAACAGAGGACCAGTTGACTGCACAAGCACAGAGAGCTGTTCTCTGAAAGCTGGCAGGTCACAAGGAGGAGGAGGGTAGGAGATAAAAGAGACAATCACATGCTTCCAGATGATCACAGACAACAAGGAGGAAAGAGAGACTGCTAGAAGCTACAGTTGTTGCCACACCCCCTCAGCCAAATTTCAGTCAGGCAGAAGAGTCTCAGCTTGAGACTTCACCTGGGTGCAGAAGAGAGGAACAGATGAGGCAGCTCACCCACTCTCAGGCAATGATTCGGCCATGGCAGAACCCATTGTAACTGCATTCCCTCACCATGAAGCTCAGGCAAGTGGAAGAGAAAGAGGAGGGGGAGCCACTGCCTCCAATTAGCCCCTTTTTTCAATGCAACAAAGAATCTCCCATAGCTTCCCAGCAAACAACATTCTTCTGCTGCAAGGAGGAAAAGATCAGGACCCAAATGAGTCTGGGTTAGATGGGGAAAAGACATTGAGAAAGCAAGGGGGCAGTTGGAGGAAGAAAGAAAGTGAGGGGGGCAGAAGTGAAAAGAAAGGGTGGGAGAAAGGGGAAGGAGAAAAGGCAGGGGGAATGGGAGATTCCCTCTCAGCAAGTTCCTTGAAGTTTCCCACTGGTATATTCTAATAGCAAAGTCAGCCAAATCTGAGGATACTTAAATTTGATGATCGGAGCTGTGAACAGGCAAGACAGATTTTTCTACAAATCTAAACACCACAGGTTTGCAGGAAAATCTGAAACAAAAAAAATTGCATTGAGGAGTTTAAAAAACCCAGAATGACAAAAAAGCACACCTAGTTCTTTAACGAAAGGATTTCCACAATGGTTGTTGCTAGGCAACCATTGCATTCTAAGGCTTAATTTCTGTGAGCAAAAGGCAGGGGGAGGCAGCAGGGCAACTTCCAAGGCAGTTTTGGCCTTTGAGGGAAAACTCATTAGAGCCACAACTGGTTGACTTGATACCACATGACTTGCATTACTCACTGAGACTTGGCTGCTTGCTACTCATGAACAGCAGCCACTATATGGATGCCAGGATGGTGTAGCAGTCAGAGCCTCAGAATAAGATTGATTCAAGTTTGAATCCTTATCTTGCTGTGGAAACCCACTGAGTAATTTGGGGCCAGTCACATACTTTTAGCCTACCCTGTCTTACAGGGTTGCTGTTAGGGGAAAAAAAGGTCTGAAGAATAATGCAATCTGCTTAGGTCCCCTCTGTAGAGATGGGTTGGGTATAAATAATCATAAATATAGCTGAAGCAAATAAATCATAAATATAGCTGAAGTCAGGAGGCAAATAAAGGAAAATTCATGAATGGCTGAGAAAACAAAAATCAGGCAGGGAAAAGGGAAAGGATATGAGGTGGCTAGGAGGAGGGAAAGAGGAAATAGTGTGGGGATAGGGATATAGGGGAATGTGAGGCACCCCCTCCTACATGTCCTTAAGTATTCCCTGCCATGCAAGTGGACCTGGCCCAGTGGCCAGCACCAACAACTGAGCCCTCAGTTTCCTAGGCAGAGGCTGCTGGGGAAGAGGGAAACCTGAAGACAAAGAGGCAGAAAAATGTAGGTTAAATGTTGGGTGGGAAAGAGAGAAGGAAGCAGGAAAAGAGGAGGGGAGGTGAGGGGTTTAGGAAAGAGAAGGAAGTAGTAGTGAGGGAGGGGAAAATGAGATGCCTAAAGCAAGTCACTGTGGATTCCCACTTAAATAGTCTAATGGTAAAGTTGGCTAAATCTGGGGATACTTCACCTGAAAAATGCTCCAGGTACACAGAAAAATATGAAACCTTAAAAATATACATTGAAGGATTCTAAAAGCAAAAATAATAAAAGAAATGCTTGTTACCAGCTAAGCAGTGAGTCACGTGCTGCTTCACTCCAAGCATGCATATAGTAACACATATAATTATTAATATTAAATATATCCATTTTAATGTATATAACCATTGCTATCTCTTCCCATCACTGCTGAACCTTAGCTAACTCTTGTGTATCTGGAGAAAAGGGAAGGACTTCCTTCTTGCTCTTTCCTCAGCATGAGGCACAGTAGCTTACAAAGACTCCAAAGGTGTCCAGAGGAGGGCCAACAGGCTGCAGAGAAAGGGTAATAGAACTGCCAGTATCCCTCTGTGGCCAGTTTTCTCTTTTCCCGGGTTGCTACCATAATAGTAGTAGAAGTTTTACTCTCTTCTCAATGGCCAGCTTGCTTTTCTTCTGGAAGGCTCCTGGGTGCTGGGATAAGAGTGCTGAATAGGATGGGCCCTTTATTTCCAACCCTCTGGCACAAGGCCTGCAGCTCAGAAAAGCCTGTAGCATATCCATCCTTCTGTACCTGTGGAAGTGACTGTTTCAAGGTATAAACCAACCACAAATCCTATCAGGAAACTGCCTTGCCTACTCCATGTTCCAAAAAAAAGCAGGCATCACACTGGGAAACAGCATTTAGAAGAGCGGTGGCCCTTGAACCACTGATTGGATATCAGAGGTCTAGATAATACAATGCTATTTATCTTTTCAGCCATAGCAAGACAGAGTAACAATTCTACACCAGAAAGAACCAGCTGTTACTATCCTCTGTGCCATCTTTTTTTAAAGAACTCTTTCACTCCCTAAGTGACACAGCAGCTTGTGATTCAATTTTCCTCCTTGCTATACATTTCCTTACAGAAAGCACAGTTCCTCTTCTGTGCAAAGGGTATGGCAAGGGCTGCTTTGGTGGTGGAAAATGCCATCAAGTTGCAACCGACTTACAGTGATCCATAGTTTTCAAGGCAAGAGATGCTCAGGGATGGTGGTTCGCCATTACCTGCCTCTGCATCATGACTGTGGCCTTCCTTAGTAGTCTACAATTCGAATATTAACCAGGACCAAACATGCTTAGCTTCCAAGATGTGATCTCATCTCATGGTCAGCCAACATTTTTAGCATAATTGCTCTCATTCTGAGATTTTGCCTGCAGGAGATGACAAGCCATGGTGGGAGGCCTTGGATGCCTGAATTTCTGGCCATCTAAATTTTCTGCACTGGTGTTTAAATTTCCTTTGTCAATTAAAAACAGCCACCGAAATTTTCCTAGGACAGACTATAGTTAATGTTTCAAGCCACCTTTTGGCTCTTGCCAGCTAAGAGGCTTTCTTTCTGTGTGGTAAATTATTCACTGATTCATTCTCATCTGATGGACACCACGTGCTTTGGAACAAGGCAAGATTTTGCTCTCTAGCTTCTTGACCTCTGGAAACAGAGTTTGGTTCATAAAATCCTGTAACTGTCACAAAAATGACCATATGGGATTTTAGAAATGGATTTTCTACTTTTGCAATTTCCATTAAAAGTTTATCATACTCATTTTCTAAACTCTCAGGAACTGAATACCCCATAGCTAAAAGCTCAGCTCTATAAACTACTGAACATTTATTTTACTGCAGATTACTAAAAATAATATTTTCTCACAGCAACTGAAGCATTTTCAAATTCTTGAAGTAAAAATAACAAAGACTATTAAAGTCCAAGTTGAGTGACAGAAATCTTACTGTAGGGATTTCCTATTAATAAAGTGGAAAATCATGATTTCTGGATGTTGTTTGATCTTTTAAAAGCTTTTTGCACAACATCTGAGTGCAAAAGAAAGATAGTTCCAACCCTGCCCATATGATATATGGCTTCAACTGGAAAAAGTAAATAAGGTGCTTAATGAAGGGAAAGAAATTTGGAACTGTGAAAAGGGAGGACTATGCCGGATACCAGAAAGAAATCCTGAAAAGCGTGACTGTGTCTTTGGACCACTCACTGTGTACATCTACTCTAGGTTGGGCCTTAACCATCGTCCGGTCCATTTTCAAGTGCGGGTATGTGTGGAAAGCTCTGGGGACACTGAAGTACCTGGCCTATGACCAAGAGAAAGAACAGAATTATAGGAACATCCTAACCCTTACCTAAGGTTTGCAAAGCATTTGCATGTGGATTGCATGACATTAGTCCTAAGGAATGTGTTCAATGCACAACACAGTGTAATCCAAAGCATGCTTATCCAGAAATTCAGTGAAACTTACTCCCCAGTAAGTAAGCTAAAAATTGCAATCATTATCTACCAGTCTGCCAGATTTTTCAGACAAACTGGTACATTGTCACCTGGATTTTTTAGCTTTGTGAACAATTTTATTAACATTTTTTTACAAATTCACTCTATGCAAGTTCTAAACTTGCCATAACAATCTATTTCTACTAACTCATGATTTTTTCCAGTTCTCATAACAGTATGAGGAACTGCCTTTAGACACTTTGGATAAATATAAACATCAGTAACAAGTCTTGCAGCCTACAGAGAAGTACTGACCAGAAACTTCACCAGTTCAGTACTTACTGGAGATAAGACTGCCAGATGACTTTGTTAGCCCGAACCTCAGCAGCTTTGGCAGCAACGATATTGGTGGGGACAGCAGCATCCACAGCTCCCCGGATATCCATTTTGATCTTGATTCAGAGCCTGCAAAGCAAATCAATATCAGTTTTCTGAAACACTGAAGAATGCTTCTGACAGCTCACCTTCATTAAAATCCTACTTTATTCTACAGAAATCAGCAATCTTAGATGATGCAACTTGTGGTTCACACAAAAAGGCTCCAGAACTCACCAACATATCTAAAAGCATAATCTTCCAGTGGAACTAGAGGCATTGGAAACGTAAAAGACAGTTTCCTTTCCGATATCACAGTGTATCTCATTCGCTATATGCTGAATCCTACCACCATATATTAAAGGAAAGTTTCAGCAAAAGAAAAACCAAAAGAATGTTCCAAAAGAAGAGATTCAGAAAACTGCATCTCACAACTTTGATTTGATCAAGTTCAGTATATGTATTCTTAAAGAAAATGTCTGCAAGCACATGCCTCCCACCATTTTTTCCCTTTAAGACATGGAGTAAAGTTCTTTAGAATGTTATTCAGAAAACATCATTCTGCCCAAGTTAAAAATCACTTATTCAGGAAGGTTGTCCCAGTGGGAAATTATTCAACAATTGTAGCCTCTCCACTAGTGAATTTAAAGCCACAATTAAAAACACAATTTTCACACCAGTTTTATTTGGGCTATTTAAAAAATAAGTTACTTATAATCCATTATAGAGAAACACCTATTAGGCAATTCTTGTGAAAAATGCTTCTCGTTTACTTCAGAACAGCCACTTCTACTCCATGTGAAGCACTGCTTCAAAAAAAGAAGTTCCTCTTTTTTTAAAAAAAAATTGCATCAGATAAATTCTACATATGTAACGACGGACCTCTAGCTCCACATTTCAGAATGTGAATTAGTTGCCAAATAATGCTGGAGGTATTGGGCAAAATTCAAATCCCCTTTTGGGAAAAGGGTTTCCTGTACGTTGTTTCTATTGCTCATACAGATACAATTCTGCTAAGGTACTATTGACTAGCATTCTGAGATCCTTGAACACTGATATTTCCCAGTTTCAGGGAAAAAATTAAATTAAGCTGTCCTAAACATTAAGTAGTGGTGATTGGTTGTGCTAGTATAGAAGGAAAAGCAAAAGAACACAACTTTCATACCAGAACCAGTGACCTTCAGCATTTCTGCTTTCAGCTTCCTTGAGGTTACTTCTGGGCTAGTCTGACTCTTTGATGCCAAAACATGTTACCTGTTTTTAACACATCAGTTCATGGTTGGGGCAGCAACTTCTGCCTTGTTAACTTGTTCAGACCAGCTCAAACTCTACCTCAACCATCTGTCCCCACACAAGAACCAACTGGATCTTTCCTTCCTTATACCTGTGTACTCCAATCATATATTGCTTTGGAAGGAACAGTTATCTCAAGTCCTAAAATAGCAGTAACAAAGAGCAGATTTCCCCTCAGTCAAAGACAGCTACATACCATGTCATATTTTGAAGGTCCTGACAACTGGGGAATACTGTGATTTTAATTTTACAAGGAACAACATTTACAAGGAACAACAGAGCAAACCCAAACTAGAAAGCCAGATATTTCCTGCCATTCAATTGCATATCATGTGGATGTTTTTGTCTTACACAGCAAAATGCATCTTGGCTCACTTGCTTAAGTTACTTGTTATGGACAAAACCTACTCTAACCTCTTACAGATACAAATTAATGAAAATTAAACAAATTAATGCAAGGCAGGTTTAACAGTAGGTCCCCACGAGAAATTGAGTGATGTCAATTGCCTGTGTTACAATACGCTGCGGGGGAGGGACAACAGAACAGAAGCTACGCCCACCATACCTTGCTCGCGTGACCTTCCCAGTCATTATCAGGAGCAGAATACGGAACCAAGTGTCCTAACCTTGCAAGACAATTCTCACAGAGATCTTGTAAGGGTGACATATGAACTGATTGATTTCTGCGTCCTGGGCAGTTTTGCCACCCTGTGGCCCGCCAAAGTCCCAGCAAAATTGCTGCAGAAGAACGAGCGAATGCCGGACAGGTCTCCCCCTAACTGATCCTCCTCTTACTGACCCCCCCCCGCCCCCTCCTTACTGATCGCCTCGACATTTCACCTCTCGGTTCCGTGCTGGCGGCGCAGAAGCCTGGTTCGCTTACCTCTCTCGCTCGCCCACTCGCGGAAACCGGCAATGAGATACTTGGAGCCCGCAGCGGCGGCTGACCCAGACTCACGAGCTGCGGGTTGAAGCGGAGACTACAGATCATGTGACACAACGCACAGCTGACTGCAGTCAGACCGGGCAACGGGAGCCGTGAAGGTTCAAACTGACGAGGAAGGCGGAAGCTGTCCCACTTAACTTGGATACAAGGCTGGGCGCGCGCATGCAGCTTTTAGTAAATGCAGCGCGGCTTTCAGAGGCAAAGCGCTGAAAACGGAGCTTACTTGGTGATTTAATTTATCTTGCGAAAAATCATGTTTGTTCAGATAGGGGTTTTTTTTGTCTTGGACTCCCTTTTCCCCAAATTGCTGCGCTAGAAACAAGAGTGAAGGTCAATGAGTTTTGGCTGGCTGATTAGTTGTTTTTCAGTTTTTGGAGAACTCAAGTGAGATGGGCCAATCCCAGATCCCCAGTGTTTCAAAGTAAGATTAAATGGAAAATAAGTATTGTAAAACAGTATACTGACAATTCAGGAGAAAGTTGCAACTTATTTCACTAAAATATTTATTTGTTTGTTTGTTTATTATATTGCTTACCCCCAGATGTCTCTGGGCGGTGTACAAAATTAGAACAATTAAAATCGTAATTAACAATTAAAAACAAAATCAATTTAAAAAATAAACAACAAAGGACCAGCAAGCAGAAAATTTAACATTGGATGGCAACCCGGAAAATCTCGAACCCACTGGGAGGGGACCAAGCTCAGCGAATAGTGGTCAATTAAGATGGTATATATAAAGATAGTGTGAGAGGCAATCAGTGACCGGCCCCTCCAAAATCCCAGCGGAACAACTGTATTTCACAGGCCCTGTGGAAGTGTCCAAGGTCCCGCAGGATCCTAACAGCTGAAGGAAGAGTGTTCCACCAGGCAGGAGCCAGGGTTGTAAAGGCCCTGGCCCAGGTAGAGGCCAGCTGCATCATTGAGGGGCCAGGGACCACCAGTAGATTTGCCTCTGCAGACTGCAGAGGACCAGCAGGGACATATGGGGAGAGATGGTATGTAATTTGTAATGTATGTAATAAATTAATATGTAATAAAATCGTGGAGATTCGAAAGGTTCCGGTTCCGGCGATGAGCGTAAGCCAGCGTGTTTTCCTTACTCCTCTGTGTTTTTGCCTACTTTATCTACTTATGTGTCTCAAGAGTTGGGATATTACAGTCTGAGACATATGTTAAGAAATACAGCTAATTAGTGGGACCCAAACTATGAGAAGGAGTCTCTTTCTTTGCTCCGGCTAATTTAGTGGTGTTATCTGTTATTGTGCTGGGCTGATACAGCCACTGCTGCTGAGGATATAAAAAATATCAGCTTAGCCGGTAACTCAAGGACAAAGATAAAGGATGTAAATACACCCTAACTGACTGAAAAGAGAATTATATTAAACATTCTTAGCTTGGAAAGCACTACATAATGGGAGGCTTTTAAAAGAAGGGAACCGGATGATAATGATGATAACAGTAAAGGGAAAAATGAAGCTGATAGCTCACCAGCTAATAAACGAGCCGAAAATGTCGGGACTATTTTATGACAGGGGACACATCTACAAACAGGATGCCTGTATGAGGTGCCAACCTCAAATCGTTTTACAGTACTAGAAGATAGCCCCGAGAATTTTTACTCCTCAAGAGAAAACAGCGGACAGAAGTGGCAGTGTAACAAACAGGCAACCTGCACGAACTTGTCTGCACCTGCGTCTGAGGCTAACAAAGGATTCAATGAGCCGCTCTTAAACAACTATGTGGAACTAACAGCTAAAACGATATCTCTAATATTTGAGTCTGTAAGAAATATGCAGTCAGCACTAACCTTACTTACATCAAAAATAGAGTTAGTCTACAAGGGACTGAAGCAATTGGAGGTGATTTAGAACTATTATACGCAATTTAAAATCATTTACTCTCCAACCACTGAAGGACAAGGACAAGAACAAACAAGCTAACCATGCAAACTGCTTATCTGCGCAGAATCTTGTCCTACAAAAGACTCAAAATCTGTTTAATAGCCTACCCATATAGAGGTATATGTGCCTTCATGGTCAAATAGAAGAGAGATTCATTAAACACCTGACTTATATGCAGAATTTGAAATGAGATTGGGTGGGATGAGCTTGACATACATGGGGTTGCTACCTACGAGCAGGAAAATAACGGAAAATGCTACTCACGTTTAAAGCGCGAATTTCCGTTTTGGGTGTTAAAAAAGAAGAATCATAGAGAATCCATGAAATGTTTGTGCAAGGGTAGTTGGCAACACATCAATGGCTCCCCTGTTTAAGAGCCGTATCCAGATGAGGAAACACCGTTGATTCAGTTGGATGAGAGGAAGCTGTACGTAACATAAAGCTGGCCCAGATCATTGGGGAAAATTCAGTAGAGACTTGACCTATTACAATCCTTCAAGGACCTCCCAAGAATAGAGACAGGGAAGAAATCACCAACCGGTTAGGGGCACTGAAGGACATATTACAGGATTCTATAAGAGACAATACCAATCAGGAAGCAGAAGCCCCTAACAAAACCCTCATTTTCCGTTGATGTCACCCTAGGGTGAACAATCTTTCTTGAGAAATGCAAGAATCGCTTGGAAGTAAGTTCACCTGGAGTGCGATTGGGGAGAATAATTGATTATGAAGTAGACCTGAAATCCCATAACTTTATTCAAATGAACCTTAACCCAATAACAAGGGAAAAGACTTGGGCACAGGAGCTCAAAGAGCTTGAACATTCCTACACACGCCTTACAGGAGCCATCACAAGTACTAGATGGTAACACCCAGATACAACCCTCAAGATGCCCTATCCCTGCTTCAACAACAACAGGCCAGACAGCATGCAGAAGCTTGGCTGCATCTGGAATGATACAACTTGAGGAGAAATGGACAAAATTGACCACCTAAATTGACAATCAATTACAATTACATCATGGAATATTGCAGGGTGGACTACCAAGGAGGAGCTAAGATGTTAATGTCATCCAGTTTTCTTAACCAATCTGACAGCATTTGTTTTTACAGGAGACATGGATGGCTGATACCTTCGAAATTTCCTAATTTTTTGTTCTATAACATCTGAAGCAACACCAAGTGTAAGGGGAGCCAGACCATCAGGAGGGTTGGGAATATTCATCTCAACCAGTCTACAGGTGCAAGTTAAAAGAATTGACTGCCACTGCCCATTGTGGCCTAGTGGTGTTATTATATAATAATAGGTATTTAACTTTCTCTGTGTGGACATCTACCTCCCCCCTTCTCAATCTAAGGCCTGGGTTGAGGAAAAGTGGGCCAAAGGTAGATGAAATGCTGAAGGTTTTGCTGTTAGACTGCCCAACAGTCCAAATAGTTATTGCGGGTGATTTCAATGCAAAAATGGGACAGAACGATGAACGGTTGTTAGAGAGATATGGGGCATGCACAGAATACAATGAGAAAACCATGCAGATACACCCAGAGAAACAATCTGGATACAGCAATAAATTATGCTGGAATATTGCTTATACCAGACAGCAAACAAATATAACTTAGTTATCATGAATGGAAGCCAGCCAGGAGATTACCCAGGGCAATTTACTTTTTGGTCTGGGACAAAAATTAATCTACTATTGACTATATGATGGGCTCTGGAAATTCTAAATAGAATTAGACCCTTTACTGTTGTCCCTAGGATAGAAAGTGACCACTTTCCCCTGAAAATTGTTGAAAATGACAACTGGACAGCTGAGACCCACTAGGAAACTACATTTAAATCTCTCATTCAGAGTCAAATAAACTGAGAATCGTCGTGGAACAACAAATTAGAACAACAATTTACCCGAGTGGTTTTAACTCAGATATTGGCAGACTGATGAAAGACAAGTTCTTAAGTACAAGCCTATAAAGGGTCAGTGGTGGGGGGGGGTTATGAAGAGGTGGTACAAACTCTTAAACCCCTTCTTACAAAAAGAATAGCAGAGACACCCTGTACCCAGAATCACGTAACAAACATTGGTTACGATCATGATTGTAAATCAGCAAAAAAATAACCTTCTAAAACTATTTAACAATAACTTTCAAAGATTGGCAGATTGAACAATCACAGAGTATGGCTAGAAGGGAAAAGAGTATATAAAACCTTAATAAGAGACAAAAAAAAGGAGGGACAACCACGGCCAAATGGCAGGCTTTAATAAAATGACTAAAACAAATGATTCCAGGCATTCTGGAGTCTAATCACCACAAGAATAAAAACTTCCATAACCTCAAGATGGCAAATTCAATTGCAGGGGATGCCTGGGAGAGATATGTATTTAATCTTGATAAAGAGCAGCAGGCTAACAAGGCAACACCTTGCCATAACCGATACCCCTTTGTGGCCACCAGTGACACCAGAGGAAGTTAAATCGATGATCTCAAAACTGCAAGCGGGTAAAGCCCCAGGAAATGACTTCCTTTTACCAGAATTACTGAAATCCAATGCAGAATGGTGGGCACCCGGTATTGGCCAAACTTTTTTCCCCTTATTAATAGCGCGATTCATATTCCATCGGGCTGGGGAATGCATAGTGCTCGTTCCCATTTTTTAAAAAAAGGTTTGTGCACAGAACCGTACAATTATAGACCAATTAGCCTTCTTAATGTCACGAGCAAACTTTATACTAAATATCTGAGTACAAAACTTTTAGAATGGATGGATAGGGAAAATATATTGGCAGATGAACAGGGCCAGGAAGCTTCCCGCAAGAGAGCGATTGACAATGGACCAATTACCCTGTACTTAACTATTTGATAGAGAAATATGTAAATATGTAATAAAATCAGATTGATACTCATCCACAAATAAGGATTTGGAAAAAAGAAAAAAATGCAGACACAGAATGACGGGAAACTTCCTGTAATAAAAAGAGCTCTGTTTTAAGTGTTCTGGCAATTGCAGTTACTTGATTATGTAATATCAGTTTACTTTTCCAAATACTTCAACCTAAGTAGTTTTTATTACATTTTTGTTCCAGTATTAACTCTTATACAAGAAACAAAATGCTAGTCTTCTGAAAGTTAAAAATATGCAAAAGATTAGGCTAATACAGAATGCTCATATAATTTGCCCAGTATACTTAATACTTATAACAACAAATAAGGCAACGCTCGGATGCATACCAGACAGTTTAAGATCAGCACAAAATCAATTTCAGCCATTCCTAATTTAGCATTAGAAAAATGAATAAGTGGCCCCACCCCCAAGCTTATAAAAGCAAAGGCCCCAGCACGGAGCCTTCCAGTTGCTTCTTCCTCCCCAGAAGGGGCAGAGCAGGGGGCACCCGGAGAACAGATGTCTCTGGGCGTCATTTTCCGCCGGTACGCTTCTTCTACACTTTACCCCCCCGTGAGCTGGGTACTCATTTTACTGATCTCAGAAGGCTGGAAGGATGAGTCAACCAGAAGATGGCTACCTAAAACCAACTTCTTTTGGGATCAAACTCAAGTAGTGAGCAAAGCTTGGACTGCAGTACTGCAGCTTACCACTCTGGTGATTTCCACACAGCAGAACATTTGTAAAAGATTAGTTTTGGCTTTTTTAGTTTACACACAGCCCACAAAAAACAGCCAGCCAAAAACATTGCAACCAAAATGAATATTTTTTTCCTGCTTGCTGCATAAAGCTCTTGTCATTTTCACACTTGCACCCCCATTTTGTGTGCTTCTGCAGAGATTCTCCATGCCACCACCATCTGGTTAAGGTTTTCAACTGAGGTTTCCTCAGCTTGCAGCTCATCTGTGCACAATTTCAGTGTTAAAAAAATAGATGAATAAAGTTTGTTTTGCCTAGCAATTCCACACATGTGTTATTTTCCATTTTTTGTTTTTAGGGGGATGTCTTCAAAGCTATGGTGACACAAATACAGGCATATTGCAGCTTCTCTAATCCTGTCACCGTTGCTTCATAGACAACCCCCTCAAAATAAAACAAAAAAGGAAAAACAACATATACATAGGATCACAAAGCAAAACAAAATTTATTCATCTACTTTTTACACAGAAATCATGTGCAGATGAACTGCAAGTAGAGGCAACCTCTATGGAGAACCTTCAGAGAATCTCTGCTGCAGCACATAAAATGGCAGGCACAACAGTGAAAAGGAAAGTAAGAGGTTTGGGTGAGAAACAAAGTATTTCCTGCTGCTTTGGTTTGCTCAGCAGACAGGAAACATCTTCAACCCAGGTTGGGAAAAAGATCACTAGTTTAGCAATTTTTGAAAAACCCAGTTTGAGAGAAATAGAACATTTTGAATACATTTTTGGGAAGAAAGCTGTGTGAACCTCTTCCCCAAAAGACTTAAAAAGCCGTTCTCAAGACATTTTATTTCTGCAGTGCAGATATCACCACTGGACTGGTGTCTCATCCAAAAGCCAATGGATTATTCCAGTCTGAGAATGGAACTGAAAGGTGGAATATACATTTATATAAGATATTCCTGAATGTAGAAGGCATAAGCCATTCTTGCAAATGGCTTTTCTGCATCAGCTACTGTTTATTTCCAGGTAACTGGACTAAGCGTGGAGACACTTAGTCAATTATTGAGAGGTGTTCCTTGAAGCAAAATTACTTTTGATTTAAAATAGTATCCAAGAATTCAAAATGTTATAGTAGAGCTGGCAAAAACACTTGCCCTTTAGATGTCAGTGTCAACATAAATTCTTCTAACAAACTGGGTGGTAGGAATGGATTTGCTGAGATAATATGCAGCTAGACTCCTGATACTACTGGGTACTACCGGCTTTTAGCCAGCTTTCACTTTCAGAGGCAGTTTGCCTCTGAAGACCAGTTACTTTTGGCCTCTGTGGCCCTGCTTGCGAGCCTTCTAGGGCATCTGGTTTCCCAGTGCGACAAACAGGATAGATTAGATGGACTACTGATCTGATCCATGAGAACTCTTATTTTCTTAAATGAGTGTTAGGCCCTTTCCGCACAGGCCTCCGGGCGCCCTCACGCCGGCAAGAATTCTGCCGGTGTGGGGGGTGGAAAACTGTTCGCACGCATAGCGTCGCGAGCGGCTAACAGAAGAACGCCCGCCGCAGGAGAAGCGACTCCGCATGGAGCCGCCTCTTCCCTGTCCCTCGCTTACTTGCCTTGTCCCCGTCGTCGCCCTGCTGTCTTCCTAAGCCCCGCCCACGCTGCCCTCCGACCTCCAGGGGTCGGAGGACACATACATCGAGTGAAACTTAGGAACGGCCAGCAAGGCGATGACAAGACAAGGCAAGTAAGTGAGGGAAGGGGAAAACAGCGTGTTCCCGGCAGTGCCATTCGCACCGTGCCACAGGAAACACGCTGTTTTCTCAAAAACACCCCTTTAAAGGGGTGTTTTTGAGGACAGCCTGATGCTGCCCTGAGGGAGGGGAAGGGGAGCCAGGTCGGCGCTGCTGCATTTCAGCAGCGCCGCCTGTGCGAACGGCGGCCTGGGGGCGGCGTTTTTACCGTCCCCAGGCCGCCCTTTTTGGCCCGTGCGGAAACGGCCTTTGGTACTTCTGAGCACCTAGATGTAACATTGGTCCTGTCTGTAGGGAAAGGATCAGACATTAGCAAATGAGAAGGGAAGTGGGGCTGGAATGAGATGGATGGCAGGAGAATCCAGATGAGACTGAATGGTTCAAGAAAAGTATCACTAAGGAAGTGATCTCTGAGGAGAAAGCAACAAAGAAGCAAACCTGACCAGAAGAAGAATTCATCAAGTCCAAAACTGTTGACATGTTAGGAGTTTCAGGATTGGAGCTATTAGCTGTTTAAAAATGCAGTTATCAGGCATGCAGGGACTCAATTCTGATAGGACCTGCAGCCTTCTGCTCCATCTCATTTTCTTGATCTAAAAACCGGGGAGCCAATATTTACCTCAGTGGGCAGGTTTATGGGTACAAATTTCCACAACAGAGCAAATATCAGCTCCTAGGGAGGAAGGCACCCAAAGAGAAGAGCCTGAAACTTTGTCCCTATGGTCCTGGTTTTGCATGGCCACACACTTGCATTTTTTTAAAGGTTAGAGCTCCAGTCACAGAACTCTTAGCATTTCATCTGGTTTATCCTTCACATAAGCTGCTTATTGTCCTGGGAAACAACGTTCTTCTAAAGTTAGCTCACCCCAGCGTAGGAAGTTCTATGCTTAAGCCCTTGCGAGAAATATACATGGTTGTTCTGTACCCAAAGTATTTCTAGATTTCAGAACCCCTGAATGCTTTTGCTTAATACTTTACAATTTCCAGCTTCTGAAATGTAATCTAAGAGGGCAAATATCATGCAGAAATTACATATAAGAATTGTATTACATTAAAGAATTACATTAAGAATTAAATTACATACATTGACGGTATTGTGAATAACCAAAAATGTTAACTGCACAAATCCCATTCACAAAACAATTATGGGAATGTGAACAAATGATTGGGTGAAACCTTTTGGCCGGCAAGTCACTCAAGCAACATAGTTGACCTTTGCAAAACAACACTAGAATTTTGAATAGCATATTTATAAGACCCCCTTCATGGGAAACAAAAAGGGAACCAGTTCTCCAGTGCAATATAATATGCATAAAATGTAGTTGCTCCATCTCAAAAGCTGATTTGAAAGTGATTGCACTGAACAAAATGTGAACTCTGTGAAATGCAAAATTCTCCACAGTAATTAGATAGCAGCAAGTGCAGAACAGGGTGAAACCAAGGGGCAACAATTTGTCACAAATATAATTATGGAAGTATTGCTGACAGTCTGAAGTGGCTGAATCATTAACAGAATTTAATGAATTGGCAACAACAATTTAGCCTCCAGTTTCACACTGTATTCTTCTGCTCCCACCTTTATTTCAGGAGGCCGAATGGTTGATAGATACGTATAATCTAAACGGTGCTGTTTAATATAACCTGTTAATCAATTCTTGTGAAAGAAAGATAGAAATGATGTTATATTTAAGTAAAGATTAAAGGCCTATTAATAACCTACCTGAAGCATCTGTGTGGCTGTGGCTAATATGGAATTTCCATCTCGGTTGGAGGGATTAACTAAAGACCATCTGTTCAATCAATTCTTTCTCCGATCTACAAATACCAGCAGCCTAAATTGGACTCAGCAGTTCAGTGGCATGTGCCCAACATAAGTGTCATCCAGCACCTAATCTTTTCTGCACAAAGCAACATGTAAAAACCAATTTGTATGCTGCTAATCTGCACTCAATTTTATTGGAGACAGTTCCAAGGAGCTCAGGTATCTTCCTAGGTATTTTATCCTAGATGCCAAATAAGAATGCTCATCTTTTTTAAAAAAATTGTACCAACATATCAAGGCATGCAATAGCCAAAAAGCCGGAGCAAAGAATTAATATTGCATGGACTGGAAAAGGAATTGCTGCTCAGTGAATGGATAATTCTGTTTGCCTTCTCTGCTACAAGCACCATAGGAAGATTTAACAAACTTCACTTGCCTTGATGAAAGAAGTTAATCTTATGCTGCTTTCGTTTACTTCAGTGTCTGGATTTGGGGTGTGTTTCCTAAAAAATGGTGTTGTTTTCCCAAGAGAACTAAGTGTGGAATTAAATTCCAAAACATGCCCTTTTATGATCTGTCAAGGTGGAGGGACTATATCTTTTCCTTTAGGACACCAAGCACTACTGCAGAAGATGAAAATGAAGGCAGCACTAAGAAAACGCAATCATTTTTTAAGGTAAGGAAAAGTCCAGGATACTGAAATGAGAAGTGGATTAAATTATTATTATAGCATCACTCAGAAATGTCTGATAATTTGTACAAGGAGAGTTTGCGAAGTCTCTAGAATGATTTCTGTGGTGCACAGTAACAACAATGCAAAGCAAACCGAAGAACTGCTGCAAAGTCACACTCTGTTCTCTAAATGTTACTTGGTCCTTTAGAAAAGATATCTCTGCCCTCTACTTAGAACTCTTTCATAGATAACATTTTTATCCTTGCAGGGGAAAAATATGTACCTGATGTTTGGAAGCCTTCCAATAAATATTGCTGATTAATAATTTTCTCTGATCTCAAATGATCTTAGGGATACTCTAATAAAATATTTTTGTGGATCATTCTCTGGTCTTGAAATGGGTCAGTGTAGCATTGTGTGGCAAAAGAATTATAAAACAGCAACACCTCTGGTGTGGAGTCTACCACAGACTAATATGATAGGCTTGCATATAACACCCCATTTGGAATATTGATCCACCTTACAGGAATGCTAAGGGTTACTGGGTGGTTGTAGTGATCTTTGTCTCCTGGTAGTCTGTAATAAGAAGAATGTGCCATTGTTGCGTTCAGAGTTTGAAGTGGTTTGGAGGAAACCATAGTTGACCTGATTCAGATGTCACAGCAAGCCACAGCTACCATTAACCAGGGGCCTGAGAGAATCAGCCTGTTCAATGGCGGATGAAGGGAGCTATATGAATTTAGAAGAAATTTACAGTGGTCGGGCCATCTTCTCCTCATAAGATCTGAGCATAGTATCAGGTCAAGGAACAGCTTCAGAGAACTGCAAGTTTTGAACGTGTGTGCAATGGATGCTTTAGCTCAGGGGTCTGCAACCTGCAGCTTTTTCAGCCTTATACTGCGGCTCTGCGAGTCCTGGAGGTCGGAGGGTAGCATGGGCATGTCCCTCCAGGAAAGGTGAGTGGAGGGGCCAAACTGGAGGCAGCTCCGTGCAAAGCCGCCTCTCCGGCTCAATAGATCCTCGGGGCTGTGGAAAACGGGTCCAAATGGCTCTTTGGATGGTAAAGGTTGCTGACCCCTGCTTTAGCTGAACTTGACTACCTACTAAACTACCATTGCTAACTGGCCAGGCTGTGAAAGTCTGATCACATTGTGGCCCATAATGCATGGAGTGTTTTCTGCGACACCCCTCCCTCCACAATGCATTCATAGCAGGGTCTCCTTGTCTACACGTGAGACGGTGGCCCACTCCCTGCTGCTGCACAACTTGCATGGCTTACATGCCCCCACTTCTGGGTCACTCCCCATCTACTGCAAGATTGTCTGTTTTCCCCCCTGCCCTTTAAATTTAATATTGATACTTCTCATATTGCTATTGCACAGGCTCAATATTATTAATTTTTGTGTGTTTTTAGAAAATCCAGCCATCAAGTCCTGGAAATACCTGCAAGGAATGGGGGTGGGGGGGGGCAGGCAGGGGAGATACCAGAAGGAGTGGAAACCACAAAGCAAAGGAACACATAGGGGTTTCCCCATCTCAGGAAACACAGGGTTTCTGGGATCTTTGGCACCATGAATGTGAGTGTGTTTGCAATTAAATCTCTGACCCAAAGGAAGCATACTGGTACACTCACTGTGGAGCAGAGTACCAGTATATAATTGACCTGTGTGTGTTGAACTGGATTCTGTGAACTCCATAAGTCTATGATTCAACTTTATAGATGTTTTATTCAGATGTTTACCTGAACAGCCACTGAATGTGCAGCAAGGGGAGTAGAAATACACCCACAAGCCCTATCACAGTTTCTTGTCTCAGTCACAGTGTCTGTCTGTGCACTCAGATAGATTTTTTTCAGTGTGTATAGCCCACTCTGCATTGAGATTAGGCAAGGCCACTTTAACCGGAAGATTTTGTGATAATGTTAGCCTCTGCTGCCACCACCCCACCATCTGTATTCCCCTCCTTCCAATTTATGTTCTGGATCTGCTGAACTTTATTCTTGCAGGCATCTTTAAAGACAGTAAGCATGAGCAATGGTGGGAAATATGGTAAAATTCAGGTTTGGGGTTTTCAGACTTTAAAATTATCAGAAAAGCAAAAACAAAACAAAAACCCAACTCTACCCAGTATTGGCAATCTGGATATTTTCAGGTTTCTCAAAAAAAACCTGAAAACATTTGCCTTTTTTGTAGCCAACAGGGAACTTGGGGGGGGGGGGGGGTTCAGGGGAGTGGGTGTTTTTCAAGATGGAGGTCCCAAATTTTTAGGGTGGCTGCAAATAGAAGTTTGGTTCAAGGACCCCAATAGGCTACAGTGGAGCAAGGCCACACATCACATCTGAACATTCAACTGTAAGGAAAAGTTCCAAACTTCCCACAACAGACTTACATTGCTTGCTGTTTTGCTCCAATTTCTTCAATTGTATAGTACTAGAGATTTGGGGGGAGGGGCTCTGGAGGGGGTGTTGTTTCAGATAGGGGCACCAGGCAGATGCTGGTGACTCTTCTCAGAAGAGCACTCAAGGTTTGGTGAAGTTAAGGAGGGAGGATCCAATTCCATGGGCATCCAGTTTTCCTCTACATCGGTAAAAAAAAAATGGATCCTGAAAAATGCCAATGTTTTTCAACTTTTCCAGGCCTGTTTGGCCAGCCGGCCTAAAAAAAGAAAACCCCTCTCCTTCCCTCCCTCACCTGAAGCCTGACAATATAGACTTTGGAGGTGGTGCATGGAGTTGAATGTTGGACTCAGATAGGCCAAGTTCAACGTTGTTCCAGCCTGGCCAGGTCTAGCTTTATACTGCTAGCTCCACCTTCAAAAATCATGTGCACTTTGGAGGCAAATTCAGAAGTATAAAGCTGGATCCAACCAGGCTGAGCCCGCAGTTTAATTCTGGGCTCAGCCAGGCTGGGCCCATGTCTAACTCTGTGCCTACTCCTGAAGTTCATGTAGGTTTCGGAGGTACCAGGCATTGTGGGTTCAACTCTTTGCTGACTCGCATGGAGTCTGGAGGCAGAACTTCTTTTGGAGTTGGGTTTAATAACCAACATTTTTTTTTAGGAAAACACAAAAGGCAGCTATGTAGCATCGGCTTTGGGCAAGGGAGTGATTTCAACTTTATCTAGATCTTATAAACCCAACCCCCCAAAATGCTGATAATTTCTTTTGATCCACCCCTAGCTGAAATTATTTGGCTGAACATGTGGACATCAGGTGGGGGGTAGTATCCCATTCCTTGTGTTTTCATTGAATGCACAGATGAATGTCTGAAGAGAGCTACGGTTCTGGACTTCATGTAGTTCTAGAATAGCTGCTCATCATGCAGTGGTTGGTAATCTAGTTATCTGGATGGTTTCAGTTATGCCTGGAATCATGGCGACTGGCCTCCCATCAAGAACAGTAACTGGGAATTTCAGCTTTTCTTTTTAAACAGCAAGTTTCCAGGCCTGTTAAGGAAAACAACTCAGAAATTTAAAAGCAGAGTCTGCCAAAGTGCACTCAGTGGTGTTTGCAATTGTCAGAAGGCAGAACCCATTTTCTCCTTACGTTTATAAAACAACCTCACTCCCTCCTGAAAGGAATCCTGTCTTTCCTTTCTCTCTGTTCTACTATTTTTTTAAAAAAAGGATACAGATAAATTAAACAAGCTAACTGTAACGATGAATGCTAATTTACTATTTATATTGATCAATTTGATGGACTTTGTTAATATGGTTGCAGAAAAACGGGGTACTAAGTGCAGGATTTCTGTGTTATGTTGATGCTCCTGCATGCTTTCTCTATGAGTATTTTATCTATGCTTCATGAAAGACTTATTTACTAATTTGCTCTGGGCACTGCAAACCTAAATCCGGCCTCTGTGGCTTCCATAACTTGCCATGGTTTTTTTTTAATTATCTGTTTAATTTCTGCTTAGTTGCCTGGAGTTTTAGACAATGTCAAGACCCCTGGATGTTTTTTCGAATGTGGTTTACTTTTTCTCCTACCTTTTAGTTTCTTAAAAAAGTTTCTTCATTAGGAATTGTAAAAATCTTTGTATCCTCACTAAGGAGTTTTGGCGAATTCCTAGAGATTTGTGACACTCCTTGTAGGTTTCCTGGCCACTCCCTCCCCCCCCCAGGTCCCTATTCCCCCAAGTCTCCCATTGGTTGTTAGGCATCCAATATTGGAATAATCTTAAAGCCCCTTCAATCTGAGGAGCATGACTTGTTTTCCTTTCTGAAAGAAAATATCAGTTTTTTGGCCACTAGGCAGCAACAAGCATAAACCCTGTTATGAAGGTGAGGGCAGCTCAATGCCATTTGCCCAGAGGTGGGATCCAGCAGGTTCTCACAGGTTCCCGAGAGTAGGTTACTAATTATTTGTGTGTGCCGAGAGGGGGTTACTAATTGGTGATTTTGCCACGTGATTTTTGCCTTAGTTATGCCCCTCCTCTCAGCAGTAGCGCGTAGAACTTGAAGCAGTCTAGCAGGAGGTGCACTGGCATGTGTGGCAGCCTGCGCCTGCGTGCATTCGTTTCCCACCCAAAGACCAGCGCAGTGACTGCGTCCTTGCCACAGCCCTGCCCAGGAATGCTCTGCCCCTGGAATGCCCGGCCACGCCCCTGGAATGCCCCGCCCAGCCCCATTGGCGCTATGCCACAGTTGGAATCCCACCACCATGGGGACCTGTTACTAAAATTTTTGGATCCCACCACTGCATTTGCCTGATGTAAAAGATCCCCTCCCACAAATACAGGGGGGGAGGGAAGGACATTTCATGTATTGAACAAGGGAGACATTTGCTATCATGTCATTTGTGGGGTCTGAAACGTCCATATCTTAACTTTGAAATACCCCTTAAGTGTCTCTTCTGTTTGTGCAGCTAAAAATATTCCGTTGTTCAGTGCTCTATTAATGAGAGTAATGAATTTTTTAAAACCCCTGGATTTTTTAAAAAGAAAAGAAAAAAAACAATTCAGAAATAAAATATTTGACATTAATTGTCCTGTCTTAGACAGCAGAGTCATATTATTGCCAAAAACAGAGGGGGGGGCTTTATAAAATGAATTCTGTCCCTCAGAGCCTGCTCTTATATAGCCTCTTTAAAGTGAATGGCAATTACACAAAGACTACAGCAAGGACTGTGGCTTGGACTGGCACCTTTTCTCCTTGCTGTGGCTCTGTGCTTTTGACAGCTGCAAGACAAGCAAAAGTTCAACGGGTGCCGTCTTCTGCGACATGGAGATGCAGAGATGGCGGAAGCTGCCCTTCTTGAACTCCCTATAATCTACCTCTCTGCTCACCAAAGTCCAAAGCCCTTTTCCAGCTTAAGAAGCTTCCTTCCGACAGAAGAACCACTTCCATCAAGGGCAGGCTTCTTAGGCTTGAGGAAGGCAGAATGGAGTAACAGGACCCAAGCTACACAGCTCCTAAAGGCATGGAGGCTTGGTCGGGGTACAAGTAGCACTAGGCCATTCCTTTCACATCCTGCATGTGAGCTCCCAATGGCACCTGGTGGGCCACTGCGAGTAGCAAAGAGCTGGACTAGATGGACTCTGGTCTGATCCGGCATCCAGCTGGCTTGTTCTTATGTTCTTTTGTTCTTAGGCTGTAGCATGAGACATGAAAAAGTCTGTTATCCTTCTCAGTTACATTTGTCTACATGGCGTGGTGTGCCTTGAGTCTCAGTGAGGAGGGATGGACTACAAATAAAGCAAATAATTTTTTTAAAGGAAACAGGCAGATACACACAATGCTTGGCTCATCTTCGCATCCTGGGCAATCTTTTTTTAAAAAAATCAAGTAAGTTCTTAGGAATTTCTGTGAAGCGAACTGGGAGACAGCTCATTGGTATTTCTTTTAGGAAACAAATGTGAGTAAAAAGATTCCAATATTAATTGGATTTTCCAATGGGCCACCTCTGTGGCCACCCAGTGAATCAGGGTGGGTCTTGGGACTGTTCATTGGCTATTTCCCTTGGCCATTCTTAAACTCTGAGATCACATTTCACATACCCACAAAGCAATAAATAACAGAAAATAACAGTAAATAACAACGCTACTCACAATGTTACCCTCGCAATGTCCTTTCCCCCTTTTAAATACCTGGTACACAGGATCCTTGCTGGTATTAGGACCCTGGTGTGGGGCGGGGAGAAGGAGGGTTAAGCCACCACCCTCCATTTCCATTTCCTCAGCCTGACATCATCCCACAAAGCTGAAATTTGCTGTGTTAAAGAGGCATGCAGGTTATAAGAACATAAGAACATAAGAACTAGCCTGCTGGATCAGACCAGAGTCCATCTAGTCCAGCATTCTGCTACTCGCAGTGGCCCACCAGGTGCCTTTGGGAGCTCACATGCAGGATGTGAAAGCAATGGCCTTCTGCTGCTGCTGCTGCTCCTGAGCACCTGGTCTGCTAAGGCATTTGCAATCTGAGATCAAGGAGGATCAAGATTGGTAGCCATAGATCGACTTCTCCTCCATAAATCTGTCCAAGCCCTTTTTAAAGCTATCCAGGTTAGTGGCCATCACCACCTCCTGTGGCAGCATATTCCAAACACCAATCACACGTTGTGTGAAGAAATGTTTTCTTTTATTAGTCCTAATTCTTCCCCCCAGCATTTTCAATGAATGCCCCCTGGTTCTAGTATTGTGAGAAAGAGAGAAAAATTTCTCTCTGTCAATATTTTCTACCCCATGCATAATGTTATAGACTTCAATCATATCCCCCCTCAGACGTCTCCTCTCCAAACTAAAGAGTTCCAAACGCTGCAGCCTCTCCTCATAAGGAAAGTGCTCCAGTCCTTCAATCATCCTCGTTGCCCTTCTCTGCACTTTTTCTATCTCTTCGATATCCTTTTTGAGATGTGGCGACCAGAACTGAACACAGTACTCCAAGTGCAGTCGCACGATGGCTTTATATAAGGGCATGACAATCCTTGCAGTTTTATTATCAACCCCTTTCCTAATTATCCCCAGCATAGAGTTTGCCTTTTTCACAGCTGCCATGCATTGAGTTGACATTCCCATGGAACTATCAACTAAGACGCCCAAATCCCTTTCCTGGTCTGTGACTGATAGCACTGACCCCTGTAGCGTGTATATGAAGTTTGGATTTTTTGCCCCTATGTGCATCACTTTATATTTTGCTACATTGAACTGCATTTGCCATTTCTGAGCCCACTCACCTAATTTATCAAGGTCCGCTTGGAGCTCTTTGCAATCCTTTGTGGTTCTCACCACCCTACATAATTTGGTATCATCTGCAAACTTGGCCACCACACTACCCACCCCTACTTCCAGGTCATTTATGAATAAGTTAAAGAGCACTGGTCCCAATACGGATCCTTGGGGGACACCACTCCCTACATCTCTCCATTGTGAGAACTTCCCATTTATACCCACCCTTTGTTCCTGTTCCTCAACCAGTTTTTAATCCATAGGAGGACTTCCTCTTTTATTCCTTCATTGCTGAGTTTTCTCAACAGTCTCTGGTGGTACCTGCCTGTAGCTTACTGGGTGGTCTTGGACCAGTTCACCTTCTCAGCTTCATTTACCTAACAAGGTTGTTGTGAGGGTAAGGAAAGGAGCATTTATGTTGCCCAGAGCTCCTGAAAGCAAGGGTGGGATGAAATGTAAGGGAAGGATTATCATAGAGATGGGATCTGTATTTTCCCTCAATGCAATAACATTGGGGGAAATGATATGGAGAGGTCTAGCTCCCCTCCAGGAGCACTGCAGTGCAATCTCTCATTCCCCACAAATACATACCTGTTTTTAGCCATTTAAAAGTAGCCTGGGGGAGGGGGGATCATGTCCTTTATGGGATTGACTAGGTGCTATTACTAACCTCCATACAACAAGAAACTTTGATTGTCCATTTCTGCAGTTAAAGCCTCTTTTAAAGGGTCAGAACATCTTTTTCGCTAGGCCAGGCCTATACATGCCCACTTTGCCCCAGAAAGGCTTCCAGCTACTGACTAACTCTGCCTATGAAACTCTGACCTAGCTGAAATGAGGGGTTGCAACTGCACCGAGGAAACTTTGTGCTTATTGGGCTTGAAGCATTTTGAACATATCTTAACGAAAACCATTAATGAAGGCTTCCATTTTTCTTTTCTGCTCCTCTTCCTTCCTGTCAACTCACTGCATTAAAGAGTATAGCTAATGATCCCAAGGGTCCAATTAGCAAGCTGTGCTTCCTGAGCCTATCTCTTTGACCCTGAGCGAGAGGCAAAAAACATCTGTCTTGGTTTATATCAGAGTTCCTGCAGGGATTTGGAATGGATTAGCTTGGCAGGCTCCCTGGCAGGAAGATCAATTCGTGAGTTAGTCATCTGCCCACGTTCCAACAGTGTTCCTCAAGACGCAACTGTTAATCTGCTTGCTGGATTATTAGATTCTACATTGGAATCTGTTTCTGCTCTTGCAGGCTGCCCTGAAGTCCTGTGCTGAGTAAAACCCTTTCAAGCTGGTGCTTAGCTGGGCAGCCATCAGTGCTGAGCCGCCGCATCAAATGTCCCTCTGCTTCTGTACTGGGGCAAAAATGTTAAACCTCTGAAAACTCAATATTCCTCAAATCATTGCTGATATTCCGGCATTCTGCTGATAGCTAGTTTAACTATCTCCTCCTTCTGAAGGATTCAAAAAGAGAGGCAAATCTCCCCACTAGATCGACTTCCTTATATATTTAGAAAGTATATGCTGCATGCTGCACTAAAACCCACATACACACAGAGAGAGAACAAAAACAACACAGACAATAAAAACAAATTGCAGCAATAAAAACAAGGCAATAACAATAAAGGCTAGCCAATAAAAAAATATGCCAGGGCATCAAAGTACATAAAGTAAACAACAAAATCTAAAATGATATTGATTAAATAGTTTTAAAACTAGTAACAGACTATAAAACAGGTTTTTTTTTAAAAAAAGATAGAAGCTCATCGTTAAAAGCATGGTAAGGAGCAATGTTTTTGCCTGGTACCTAAAGGAAAATAAGGTAGAAGCTAGACAAAAAACAAAGGGGGAAGGCATTCCAAAGGCAAGATGCCATGACTGAAAAAGCCCTGTCTTTGATCACTATCTGCCTCATTTCTGAAAGCAGACACACAGGCAGCAGGCCTTGAGAACAGGATTTCTGCTGGTGAACTTGGCAGTATGGGAGGAGGCAGTCTTCAAAACTCCTGGCCCAAAGCCATTTAAGGCCTTAATGCTAAGAACCAGCACTTTGCATTGGACTCAGACACAGATGGCAGTCAGTGAACATCTTTCAAGACAGAGGTGATTGAATTCCTGCATGCAGGCCCAACAATAGCATGGCTGCCATTTTCTGAACCAGTTGAAGTTTCTGCACATTATTCAAAGGGAGCCTCACTTAGACCATGTCAGGGAATCAAAATAAAGAGGTGTGCATCTTGTGCACAGATCATGAAGATCTAGATGACAGCACCTGTCAGCCAGGGTCAGTTGGCAAAAGCCTGGTGTAACTGAATCAAACCAGTCTGATCTGGTGCTGTGGCCTTCACTGTGATTGGGCAGTGTTTGTATAATAGTAGAGCACTATCTGTGCACATTAGCTGTTAGGGATATATGTTTACTGCGAAGCATGCTGCCGGTTTGTTCTCTGATGTTCACTTGTATATAGCTTGCACCTGTAAGTAAAATTCCTTCTTTGAAGTGAAGCTACTGTGTGGTGGAGTTATTTGTTTGCTGTGCCAAGCCGTCTTCAACTGCACTTATCTTTTCTGGTAACGCACCTTTCCGCTGATAAAACGCACGCTCTGTCAGACCATGTTACAGTATTCTACTTATTTAGATTATGACTTTCCAAACAATTAACAATTAAAGAAGATGAAGACTAGTACACAGTGCAATCCTGAGCACAGCTACATCTTTCAACACATTTAGAAGGATGCCATTGGAATTGTGCTGATGGCTTGCCAACAGGTAAATGCTAGTCTTGTATCTAACCAACCAAAACTATATTTGATATGGGTTTGAATAGATTATTTTAAACTTTTTTTTACTTTGTGGGGTAAGCTCAGTATACCATAAAACTCAGGTCACTGCTTTCCAACAAATGCTTAAGGAAACAATCTCTATGTCTCTATATGTGCATATGTTGTTTTAAAGGTCTGTGTCTGGAAATGTAGTTTTACTGGCCTTTTAAATATAAGTTTTGCAGAAGGGTCATGGAAGCTGTTGAGTTACACTGGCCTCCTCTACATATAAACTGAATAGCCATCCCCACTCTGTTTTAAAGTTTTTTTTACTGATTCTTGTATTTGAAGCAGCCTTCTGAATTTAAAAAAAATAATGTTGATTCCCTTCAGTTGAAATTGTTCAAATTTGATTCTAAAGTAGATATGTGTAGTTTAGGTGTTCAAACTGAGCATCTTTGTACAAGGTTTAAAGCAGCCCTGGCTTGAAAGTGATTTACCATGTGAATCTGAAACCCATATTGACCAGATTGCCCATTTGATAATGCTATTTTGTTTTCTCTTCTTTTTAAAGAACACTCTGGTGTCTCCATAAGTAACATGAAAGAGACTTAAAGGTGTATTTAGCCTCACACAAAAATTCTGCCTATCGATTCTGTTGAGTTTTGCCAGAAGAGTTTTATTTTAAGCCTGTAGCGACACCTGCTGGCAGGTTCCTTTTACTAATGTGGATTTCTAGCCATTTCAAATGTATATGTATGATCAATATTTTGACCCTAAACAAGGGTCTTGATTATAGCATTTAGTTTCACAGTATCCAGCATGTGTTAGTAACAGAATAAGAAGAGGTCTCGCAAAGAAATTGCAGTGAACTACAGGAATGGTTGCTCTCAAATACAAATCAACACAGTATTGGTATACATGGTACCATCTTGGCATTATAGGCTGCTCTTTAATGCCACATTCCCTCATTAGAGGGTTGCAGTATCTGTCCTAGTACATATGCACATTCTCACTTGGAGTCATATTTCTATGACTAGAGGGTCAAGTCAGTGCACAATACCATGGGTTTAAGGAATGGCAAAGTTTGAACAGATGTTTAAGACATGCTGAGTTTGTGTGCAATGCACTGGAAAACATGCATGAACCAATAATTTAGCTGTATTGCCGAAGGCTTTCACAGCCAGAATCACTGGGGGGCTGTGTGGTTTCCAGGCTGGATGGCCGTGTTCTAGCAGCATTCTCTCCTGACGTTTCGCCTGTATCCTCTGAAGATGCCAGCCACAGATGCAGGCGAAACGTCAGGAGAGAATGCTGCTAGAACACGGCCATACAGCCCGGAAACCACACAGCCCCCCAATAATTTAGCTGCCTGTGTCAGCATGTGAACCAGTGTTTAACTATTTGGTAAATGCAGTGTCAACCAAGTCCAGACTATTTGGTAGGATCACTACAGTGCATACTATTACACATTTATGCTTTGGTGCAATCACCCAGCAGTGGAGAGCAACATAGCGTGACAGAAGCAAGATGCTATGGCTCCATGCAGAATCACAATGCATTGTGACTTTTTAACCATGTTTTGTGAAACAAATTCTGGTTCATTTATCAGACATAACATAAAATACCCTCTCCCGAAATGTTCTTGCATTCCTTGAGATGTTTAATTTCATTTCCATGAAATATTTCAACAACTGTAGTTTACTGGTTGTTGTGGGTTTTCCAGGCTGTGTGGCCCTGGTCTGGTAGTTTTTGCTCCTAAGGTTTCGCTGCATCTATGGCTGGCATCTTCACAGGCATGTCACAGTAAGATGTGTTTAACTTTGTGGCACAATGTGGATTGATTGTGTGGTGGGGTGTATGTTTTGTCCACTTCACAGGGGGATGATGCACATTTGCAAGTGTCTGGGTAGAGTTCATTTGAAGTTGCCTTTGAAGGTCTCTGTTGTTTATTTGTTGTTCCCTATATTGAAGGGGTCTGTATAGAGTTGCCATCTTGAATGGTTTTAAATATATGTGTTTGTTATGGTTTTATGGTTTAATTATGTTTTATCTGAGATATTAAGCTGTGTACTGTCCAGAGCCCTTAGGGGGTGGGAGGTATGGTAAATTTGAATTATAAATAAATAAATAAATATTTGTGGGGTTTTTTGTTTTGGTGGTTTTTTAGTAGTGGTAGCCAGTGTAACCTCAGCTTGTGGGTTCTGTGGGGCAGTACTTGGAAGGAGTTGCAAAGAACCAAATTTAAACAAAACAGTTTACTTTACTTAACAAATAACTTATACTTAAAACGTTAACATTTACACTTGCAGTCCTGTTAAGTTTTGCATTTTTCAAGTCCTTATTTACAGTCTACTGATATTGCCAAGTCCAATTCTTCTTTGCTGGTGGATTTGGTTTGAAGACTTCTGAGGCTTGGTGAATGGGCTTCAAGATGATGAAGGTTCCCAGAAAGAGCTCTCACCATTTACATACACCGAAACCCTGAAACCAATGAATTCTAACATTTTACAATATAGCAAAAGAATAAACTCCCTTCCACTAGTTCCCACAACATTGCGAGTTACCTTAAACAAGGTGTTAAGGGCTTAATAAAATCAATCAAAGGTCCCAGCCTAGTGATACTCGCTTCCTCAACCTCATGAGTTCTGCAGCATTCTACTTCATTTCAGACTCCACCTTTCTGGGTCATCCCATTCCTGACCTGCAGGGTTACATTCTCCCCCACTAAAATTCTGTCGTCGACAGTATTTACAATTAACTCTTGAAATGATTGAACAATGACATATTACAGTAAGTGTTGACTCAATTAACCTCATTGAAAATTCAGAACATAATCAGCTAACTTAGTAGGCTGGAGTTCTAACTCTTCTGATCCTAAGGGGTAGGTTACTAATTTCCACAAAGTCCCTGTGTACTGGTAGAGACCACATTTGGTGAATCCTGACAGCACAACCTTATCTTTTCCCTTGTCTTTTCTTACAGGATTTCCGACTCACAGTAACCTCATTGGAAGGAGCTTGTGAATTCCCTTGCCATAGGATTGAGGTCTGAAAGAGAGTTAGATGTGGATGCTGTCTTCTCCTACTGAGTTCACATCAGCTAACTTTTGTCTCGATCCTACCACTAATAGGACTCTCTGGACTGTCCAAATCCTCATATCCTCAGAGGAGGAAATAAAACCACATGGTCTCCAGCATATCCGGGTGCAGAGTTAGAGACAACACCTTTGCCATCTTCTGATTGGACTCTGTAAACAGGAAGGGTTTCATCAGGTTGCTCCAGAACTATATGCACCAACAGGTTCCCCATCCCGGTCCAGCTAATTTCTGCGTCCACGGGGGGGCTTAAGATTCTGAACTAGCACTCTGTCTCCTGTTGAAATGGGTTGATTTATTGAGCTTTCCTATCCCATCTTCGTTTGTTGAGCTGCTGATGCTTTCACTTTCCTGAGTGGCCCAGATCATATGCATAGCGAAGCCTGCGTTTTACTAAGTCTCTTACATATTCTTCGATGAGTTACTTCTGTTTTATCCGCCGGCTTTATCGAAACACAAATCATTTGGTAGTAATAGGCGTTTGTCTTCCAAACATTAAAAAATAAGGAGATTCTCAGTAGTATCATTTTGGGTACAATTATAAGCATGAGACTAATGGTTTTATGTACTTTCTCCAATTAGATTTCTTATTTACCTCTAATGTACTTAACTTGTAATCACAAAAGTACGGTGAACCTCTCAACAGGGTTTCCTCTTAAGGTGATATGGTGTTGTATGGGACTTAGTTCCTGCAATTTTACTCAGTTCTGTAACCAGTTCGACTCAAGAGGCTGCTCCTTGATCACTGTGGAATCTTCTGGAAATCCATAATGGCATATAAAATTTTCCCAGAGAGTTGTAGCTACTGTTCTTTGCAGTCTGATCTCGAGAGTGGGGTAATGCTTGTGCATATTTGGTAAAATGATCAGTAACTACTAAAATATTTTTGGTGCCATTTACATCAGGTTCAAGAGTTAAAAATCTATACAGACTAACTCTAAAGGAGCATATGTTTTATGTTAACTAATTCAGCTGCTCTTTCTACTCAAGCTTTCCTCTTTACACAGCGTTCACAGTGCGGCACTTCTGTTCTATAGCTTGTGCCATTTTTTAGGCCAGAAGAATCTATCCTAGCCAATTCCAAAGTTCTTTCAATTCCCAAAATGACCCATTTTCATCATGAATGCCTTCCAGAGCTCTCTTCCGATGAGTGTAAAGGGATCACAAGTTGCTCATCTTCTCCTTTAGATTTGAACCTTCGATATAGAACTCCATTTGACAAGAAAAAAGTTGAGGCCACTCTCTCAGAGTACAGTCTAGTTTCATACTCCCTCTTTTCTTTCTTCATCCCAGGTGGGTTTATGCGCTTCTCCAAAAGTGTATTATTCTGGCTATATATTTGTCCTTCTTTTTTAGCTTCTTCCAGTCAGGAAGCTCGTCATTTTGATCAGAAGGGGATTTAATATGACATCCTTCATTCAAATTCTTCTGGAATACTGTCCTCAGAGGCAGGTAAGGTCTCAATATAACTGTGGTCCCACTTCATTTACATCTTATGCTACTGGATGTTTGAGTACACCTATGAACTTGGATAACTTTGCTACGACTTCAGCATCCCATGACTTTAGTGCATTAGGATCATGTTGAATCTTTAGGAGCATTTTAGAAATTCTTTCCTAGTTCTGACATCTCCTTCCTCATCCTCAGTAGGCTCTTCATGTCTCCTAGAAAAGTGAGTCAGCCATCTATATTAAGCTTTTCAGATCCAGCGGAGCTATTCCAAATTATACTCTAAAGATAATGCTGACACCACCTCTGCCCTACAGCATCCTAATTTGGCAGAGGTTAGGAACATAAGTCAAGTGGGTTGTTATCAGTCATTACCTTGAACTCCTGATCCATACAAAAAATCATGGAACTTGTCACAAACTGCCCATTTTAATGCCAAAAACTCCAATTTGTGCACTGGATAATTCGTTCACTCTGGCTTAAACCTCTACTGGCATATCTGCGATGACAAGGAGACAGTTATTTTGCACTTGGTATAGGGCTGCACCTAATCCTGTGGACTAGCATCCATTATGCAATATATATAGCAACTTCAGTCTGCAAATCCAATACTGGTGCTGTAGTCAACTTTAACTTTAAAGTCTCAAAAGGCCTCTTGACAGCCTACATCCCATTTTGTCTTTGAGACTGGTTTCCTTTATTTTTTACTTCCTCCTAGAACTACCTGCTAGCAAATGAATTTAATGAAGCAGCAATGACCAGAATATCCTGACTACAAACCTCCTATAATATCCAGCAAACCCAGAAATCTCCGAAGTTCACTGAGGTTTGTAGGCTTACCGGCCAGGTGGTAATGGCATCTGTCTTTTCCTTGTCTGGCTCTATTCAGAGGCTGATATGATGTGACCTAAATATTTCACTGATGATTAGAAATAGTTTACATTTAGAAGAGACCCAACTTTAATCCATATGTCTGAAGTCTTTTACCAAAACCTTGAGGCGTTCTTAAATGCTCTTCTTTAGTTGCAGAGAATATGATCAAATCATCCAAAAAAGGCAATAGTTTCAATGAGTTTAAGCCTTGCATCACATTTTCCATCATTAAGTTGAAAGAGTTGAAGGGCATTTATTGTACTTGGGGCATCATCTTGAACTTGCCAATTACCAAATGGGGTGGTAAATGCTGTCTTTTCAAATCTGCTGGGTCCATTGGCACCTGATAATATCCACTTTTTTTAAATCTAAGACAGAGACCACTGTGATCCGCCAAGTAAAGCAAAAATTTCTTCTATTCTTGGCAGAGGGTAAAGCATCCTTTTCTGTTAAATTATTTAATTTCCTATAGTCCACTACCATCTAAAGAGCCCCATTTTTTTCTTCCTTACCAATACTATTGGTGATGCATATGGACTGTTGGTTTCTTCAATTACCTAGTGTAGCCAAGCTCCCTCAAATGTTGCCGTAGGTCTTCAAAATCTGAAGTGAAGCTTCGCTGGTTCTGCTCTCTAAGGGCATCACTTTTTTTAAATAAATTTTGTGGGCAACACCTGAAACTCTCCAAAGGTCTAAATCATGCATTAGACCCTTGGTGTTTCTGTTGCTATCGTTGTGAAATTCTTTCCTGTTCCTGACTGACTTAATGCTGAAACTTCAAATTTAAAACTGGAATTCATTTCCATTTATATTTGTGAGGTCCAAACCTGACAGGCTAGAGCTCTTGTCCATTCTACTTCAAGCTTTAGCAACTTCTGTATGAGGCTTCAATACAATATCCTTTGTGTGTCAAATTCTAATGGCACAGACCCTATTCTCATATTTGATACCATAGGTTTTACTATTTGTGGAAAGATGGATAACCCTCCTGGTCAGCTGCCACTTCACGGGTCTTCTAAAAGGACTGTTGTTCCTATTTTCTGCCAGTGAAGTTGCAACACACCTGTCTGCTGTGCATGCTTCCTGCTGCAGGACATGTACAGGCCTTCCACCCTCTGTATACTTCACTTCCCTCTTCCACTTCACCCTTCTTCCTTTGTGTCTCCTAAATAATAGCTGCAAGCTTCTTTCCAACGATATGGCAGTCTTGCTAGTTGCAGCTGATCCCATCTGATGTGTGGCATAAGTCGCACATCTTAATACGGTAAGTACCAATAATGGCTGAAACTTGCTGATTCATCGTTGGTCTGGAGCAAACTAGAGCTAAATTTCATATTTCTCTTCTATACCTTCAGTATTAATTGGAATGTGCAATTCTAGAAATATAAATCCCAAATTGAGGCATCCTGACCTCCCTATCCCTTCTATATCAATAAATCCTAATAGGCTGCAGTTCGATGAGATAAGTGGGCTTTATAAGGTCTACAAATGCATGTCCTTGTGAACCTGTATCTGATAAACAACAGCATTTCACTCCATCCAAACCATGCATGATCATAGCATACCGGGTCCTATCAAACCTTGCAATAGTTTCTTTTCCACCCCATACCTATAGTCTGCTTTTCCAGATGCCCACTGACTTGCTATGCTGTTTTAGATGGTCCATCTAAAGCAGTTTTTCTTGAGATTTTAACTGTATTTAGTAATATTTGATGAACCAATTCTGGATTTGGCTGATTGACACATTCACGTTTAACATGACCCACTTTAATCACGGTTAAAGCACCATATCTTACTGGGGTCTTCGAGAGGCTACTCATTCTCCTTTCTCTCAGACCCTGGGAGAACTGAGGCTTTGAATTGCTACAATCCCTTGCTTGATGAAGGGTAGTCTTCAATTTAGCCCTCCCTCTCAGATTGGTAAGTATTTAGATTTCCAGTCTATCTCTTTATTTAGTACCCTCTTTTCAATTTTCTGTATTTTTTATCAAATAGTCCCTGAATTTTATTTTGAAGGCTTTTCGCGCCACTCATCTCTTGCTTCAGATTTTCTTTCCTGTTTACACTGAGATTTTCTTTCAGGATCTCACACTGCATAGAAGGGAGGCAACATAATCTGACCTTCTTTTGGTTCCTTCTGCACTCTATGTTCCTTATTTTGAGGGCTATTAACAATGCTTCATGCCAGCATCCACAAAAGAATTGTTCCTGAACATAGAACTTTAAGCTCTTCATCCGAGCAATCCCCTTCTTCTAATATTTCCATAGCCAGAGCATGCAGCGATTTAAATATGCTTTGATGGGGGTTCATTAATGATAACTATTATGTCTCATTTCAAAAGCACCAGAAACTTCAATTCAAGAGGCACGAGACAATATTGCCATAATGCAGATTTCAAAATAGCAAAACATTGTTTTGCAGGCGCATCCTTTCCGGCTCCCCAAAGCTATGGGCAATGCAGGAGGCAACAAGCTCTCTATAATTTTCCTTCTTTTTAATATTTTCAGGAACACTGTCATCTGCAATTAATTCTCCTTGCATGAACTTCAAAGCCAAACTGAATATTCTATTTCCCCTGCTGGTTTTAGGTAAAATACCAAGAATATGTTTTTTTAATTACCTTCAGGTCTACTGCTGGAAGCTTAGATGTACTGGCCTTTTGCCAAACTCTTTCCAGCAAAGGCTATTTGCAATCAGAGGATGAGTTTGCAAAAGGGGTAGAGGTTGCAACTGGAATCCCTTCATTCATGTAACTGCCAAGCAGTGTTCCTTTTTTCTCCTGTGCACAGGTTTTAGCTTCTTCCCAACTAATAACTTGTTGCAAACTCTGCATCAATAGGGATTACATCCATTTCCTTGCAATTTACAGTTTATACATTGGTTGACTATCTTGCAAAACTAGGTATGTTTTCAAAATTTCTGCACAGCAGCTTATCTAACCTCTGCCCTTTAATACTGTGCATTTTATGAAGTGCACCATAAGTTTCTCACAGTATGTTAGAATATCCTCATTAACATCCATGAACTGTATCATAACAAGACAGTTTTATGGGGATCAGCCCAACACGCACACTTCCATTGCAAGCAATTTATATTTGCAATCTCACTTCCAAAGCCCAGCTGGTTGAAACCAATTTATGGCTCAACACATTGGGTTCTGTGGGGTGGCGGAAGGAGTTATAAAGAACAAATTAAACAAACAGTTTTACGCCAACAAATAACCTTACTGAAGCATTTAACATTTACACTTGCAGTCCTGTTAAGTTTGCATTTCAGAGTCCTATATTTACAGTCTACTGATATTGCCCAGAATCCAGTGCTTCTTCTTTGCTGGTGGTTGGTTTTGAAGACTTCTGAGGCTTGGTGAATGGGCTTCAAGATGATGAAGGTTCCCAGAAAACTCTCACCATTTACATACACAAAAACCCTGAAACAATAAATTCTAACATTTACAATATAGCAAAAAAATAAACTCCCTTCCCACTAGTTCCCCACAACATTGCAGTTACCTTAAACAAGGTGTTAAGGGCTTAATAAAATCAATCAAAGTCCCAGCCTGGTAGTCTCGCTTCCTCCAACCTCATGAGTTCTGCAGCATTCTACTTCATTTCAGACTCCACCCCTTTCTGGGTCATCCCATTCTGACACAGGGGTTACACCAGGTTTTGTTGGATTTCAGACTCTCTTCCTTTTGTTGACACTGTCCCAGCATTTGTGGATTTCAGTGGATTCCCTGTGTGGTATAACATAGTAGCTGTTGGGGTTGTCAAGAATTTCTGTGTCTTCAAATAAGATTCTATGTCCAGTGTGGTATAAAGCATATTCCGTTGGATTCAGATTGAGTTTCTCACTGATGAACTGAATCAGCCCAAGCAGGTCCTTGGCTCACATGGTGCAAAGAGTATTCTCATCTCAGAAGGGTCTCAGGAAGATGACAAGGAAAGTGCACTCAGGAGGGGACTCTATTAACTCACATGTGAAGATTCCTTCTGCCAGCCCAGCCATGCTGCCAAGGGTGTCTGCCACCCGACCACCCCAGATTTTCAAGGCAAGAAACATTCAGAGATGGTTTGCCATTGCCAATATCCATGTGGGCTGAGAGTTCGGTAACTGACCCAAGGTGCGCTAGTTTTCATTGAGCCTCATTGGTTGCCGAGTTGATTCAGTGCAAAAAATTCAAAGTGCTAATGGCTACCTTTAAAGTCCATCATGGTTTGGATTCAAGGTTTTTAAGTATATTCCTGAGAGCGAAAACCTTCATCAGAATTCCTACTCCATGAAACTAAAACTGGGTAGCTATCAAGACAGAACCTTTTCAGTGGGTGGACCCCAATTTTCATGCCCTCCATACTGTTGTCTGAGTAGCCTTTTTGCACTTCATCAGCCAAGCTAAGGTCTGATGGGATGTCAGTGGGATATCGGAGACCTGAGCTAGTGGAATGGAAAACACCACTGCAGACTGTAGGGGGAAGATCACAGAAAAACAGGAAACAGAAAAACAGCTTAATAAGCAAAGGGAGGGCAGAATTTTCCTCTAAGCAGTACTAATTCTGCACTTGTAGGATATCCTGTATGTGAAAGACTATTCAAAGCTGCGATTGATGGATTACCTGCCAATCTGAAGTGATACAATCCATTCTACTATGTTAAGGTTCTCCCATCTAATTATTCTTGCCTATTCTATTTTTCTTTTATGTTACATTATTTATTTTTGCTGCCTCTTTTGAGGGCTGCCTGAGATGGTTTATAATGAAAATAAATTATCAGCATAAAAACAAGCCATTAAAATTAGTAGTTTAACTTGCATTAAAGCCAAAACTTGCTTGCAAAGTATATCACAGTGTTTAAAAATTACTAACAAATGATAATTAAAATGTCATCCAACTGAACCTTATGGAGAAGGACTCTTGACTGAACTCAGTCAGCTTTGATGAAAGAGTGCACGTTTCCTCCCTTCACCCTTGATGGCCTCATCAATGTGGTTGGAAGCTCAAGGTAAAAGGCTCTTGACTGTGCAAGACTCCAACTCAGTGAAGGCTTAATAATATTAATAATAATGACTTGAGTGAGCCAGTCAACCATCTCACCTGACTCACAAGGTGCTGTGACAATAAAACAAAAGAGGGGAGAACCATGAATCAGCCTGAAGGAAGGGCACGATTAAGCTGTGATAGACAGATCATCATACAGAAGCACCTGATAGTGGTGGCATCCTCTATGTATCCTAAACTGGAATCCTAAACCGAATCCATCGAAGATGGAAGTCCTGTGGGTAGGTCGTGAGGGGGAGGCTGTGGACTTTCAGTCACTGGTGCTCGACTGAGTCACTCTTACTGTGGCCTCTTGGGTCTGAAGCCTGGATTCGTTTCTGTCCATTGAGACCCAGGTGGCCTGCACGGCCCAGGTGGCATTTTTCCATCTATGCCAAGCTTGGTGCCTGGCTCCCTACCTTTCCCAGCCACATGATCTAGCCACAGTGGTCCATGCTACAGTCACCTTCAGGTTGGACTACTGCAACTTGCTCTACCCGGGCCTTTCTTTGCGGCTGAACTGGAAACTAAAACTGGTCCAGCATGCAGCGGCGCACCTTCTCGCAGGGGTGCCTATGCGAGAACGTATCTCCCCCATCCTGTGCTGTTTGCATTGGCTCCCAATTGAATTATGGATCACCTTCAAGGTGTTGGTACTTACCTTTAAGGCGCTCCGCAGCCTGGGGCCCTCATATCTGAAGAACTGTCTCTCCCTTTACGTCCCAGCTCGGCCTGTGCGTTCTGCAGAGGCCAATCTACTGGTGATCCCTCCCTGGCCCCTCTATGATGTGGCTGGCTTCCACCCGGACCAGGGCTTTCAGTGCCTTGGTCCCAGCCTGGTGGAACACTCTACCTTTGACCATCTGGGCCTTGTGGGATCTTGAACAATTCCGCAGGGCCTGCGGAGTTGTTCCACCAGGCCTTTGGGGGAGTCACTGATAGTGCCATCCCCTCTGCTCTCTGCTGCATGTTGTATGCTGGTTGTGGGGGCATAAGATCTTTTGACTGCCCTATTGATTATTGATCTTCCATCTGATAGTGATTTTAATGATTTTAGGCTTGTTGTATTTTAAAATTTTTGTGTTTATGATGTATTTTATTTGATGTTTTAGATTGCGCACTGCCCAGAGCCCTTCGAGGGTGGGAGGTTATAATAAATATAACTAATAAATAGATACATAAATATGCATGGGGGTTTGATATTTTATTTAAATAGATATTATTTATTTCATTTAAACATGACACCTTGTAATCTCTGCAATTCTGAGATCCTCAATGTCTACAACTTCCCAATGTGAAGCCTTCCCTGCACTTCATCAGAGTACATTTCATTATGTCTATTTTAAAAAAGCCTATAATGTTCCTGTGGAATCAAATGTCACAAAGCCTCTTTTCTAAAGAGACTTTGTGTTTTGTTTTCACACACACACACCACTCTGATTATTGTTGGGAGAAACAACACCGCGTGCGTGTTTTCCCTTTGCACATGGAGCAGGGTGCACGGAGGCTGAAACACAGCAGAGCTTACCCAGTAGAGGCTGCACACAGAGGAGCTTACCTGGACAACACGTGGATGAGCTTGGGAGAGAGAGAGAGCTTAGGCGCAAAAGAAAGTCAGAGTCGTTTGTAGTTTCTAATCTATTAAAAAGAGTATTTATTAGTGAACTCCATTCTGGATAGAAAGGTGGAGAGATAGGTTCACTACCTATTCTATTCTAGCTGGATGGAGACGGATGCGTAGGAGACACATCCTGTCCCTAGGCATGGTAAAAGTAAGATGGAGAGTTCTGAGAAGAAGGCGGAAGCAAGGGAGGAAGTCCCTAAGAGTATCAGTCTACATCAAAGGACAGGATCAGTATGATAGAGTAAAGGTGACAAATTCCTAGGTCCCTTTCTAGTCACTGGCTATCAAGTAAAAAAACCCCTCTGTAGGTTGAGACAGGAACAGCGTAAAGTCCCCTTCTTCCAACAATTATGAGTTATGTTATTCTCCTTTTATTACTGGTAGATGGGGAGATTTGTGAAACTATGAGTGTAAGCTGAAATTGTCTTCTGTTGTCTGTGAGTTAAGGAGTGACCTTGCATAACTATGTGCTTAATTGTTGGGGGCAATAAACCTGCAGGTGCAAAGCACATGTTTGGCCTGGCCTTTTCACTCCTCTCTGTTGCCTTTGTTGCCAGTCACATAATTTAAATCACTTTTGGTATTCCAGTGGGGGGAAAGGGGTGGGGGGAAAGGGAGCCAGTCCATTTAGCCTGGAAAAAACTTTGATTCTGCCTTCTCATGGGGAGGGGCCTTTTAAAAAAATAATATTGTACACATCTTTATCGCGATTGGCCAGTTGACATCTGGCCCTGCGGAATCACCCTACATGGGATTTTCTGACAAAGCAGAGGTTCTACCTATGCATGGTGTGCTCTGTGAAACAACAGGGTCCAGAGTTACCAGGACTGCTCCTGGATTGGAGGAGCAGAGGCTGCCCCTGTGTGAAGCCAGCCTGAAGAAGCTCAGATGAGCTGGACTGGTAACTTTTTAGAAAAAGCCTTGCCATTGTTTGTTTTGCTATTTATTATACAATGCCTCTTGTTGAGACTAGTGAAGTTATTTTTTTCTTATTGCTTAAGGTATATTCTGTCTAGATTCTTACACATGGCATGGTGTAGTGGTTAAGAGCAGGTGCACTCTAATCTGGAGAACTGGGTTTGATTCCCCACTCTGCCACTTGAGCTGTGGAGGCTTATCTGGTGAACTAGATTAGCTTGTGCACTCCAACACATGCCAACTGGGTGACCTTGGGCTAGTCAAAGTTCTTCGGAGTTCTCTCAGCCCCACCTTCCTCACAGGGTGTTTGTTGTGAGCAGGGAAGGGAAAGGAGTTTGTAAGCCTCTTTGAGTCTCCTTACAGGAGAGAAAGGGGGGATATAAATCCAACTTATCTTCTTCGTAAATAAACTGATCACTGGTATTTCTGTGCTATTTTTTGGCATCACTACAAATTCATCAGACCCCTCAGGAATCACACGACTGTTCAAATAACTAAGCCTACCATATAGGGCTGGTGGGCTGCTTTGTTCCAAATTAGGGGCAGGGCTGGAGTTTTGACAATCAAGAGTTTCCCTTGGATTCAGGGAACTTTTTGATATCAAACCACCTAGATTTTCCTAACTCTTCTTTCTCCAATGTGCCTTGAAGCAAAACACAGCTGCAATGCAACTTATGCACTCTTTCTTGAGAGTTGAGCTCAGAGGGTAAATTGGGTGGCCAGATCAGTTGCTCCCTCGTTCTCCCTGTAGAGTAGATTGGTTACTAGGCAACTGCACCATTCTTGTCAGTAAGGCCACCAGCAGTTTCCCCTGCAGTTTCCAGATCTACAACCAGAAAAACCTTGTAACACCACCAAGAACCTCACCATGCCTTATAGGCTCGTCAGTCAAGGTGTTTTTGCTGTCCATTTGAATTGTCCTGAGAGTACAATCTTACATGTGTTGGCTCCATATCCTAGAACAGTTGGCTGCTGACTGTTACAGAATACAGTTTCTTTACAGGGTCCTAAAAATAAGGACTGTTTGAAATCTGTGTCTCTAGTTCCAAAGGCATTGTATTCTGTTGGATTTAAATTAGACTTAAATGTGGTTTGGGGTGAAGTACTGTTCAAACCACAGGTACACCCTCCTTCTGCCACAGAGCTGCCAGTAATATGGAAAAACTAGTGAAAAGCAAATTAGCTCATGAGCAATACATTTTAACAGTGGTTTTAATCACAGACATGTGGTTTATGAAAGAAACCCCAAGGAGAGGAGAATGCAAGCCAAGTAGAATTTGGAATGACAGTTGCATTTGTTTATACATTTAATTCCACTTTTCTTCCAGTGCAGAGACTCAAAGTGATTAATAACATAAAAACACAAAACAAAGTATGAGTTAAATAAAGACACAACCCAGTATGTGCCCTTGAAGCAAATGATAAGCCACAAGGTTGTTCTGGGCTGCAGCTGGTTCCACCATCTTGGTTCGTACAGACAACTGCAAGTCATGGGCTAAAAGCAGAGGTGGGACCCAACCAGTTCTCACCACTTCTCTAGAAGAGGTTACTAATTTTTTCTGAGTGCCGAGAAGGGGTTACTAAAGCAACCTCCCTGCCCAATAGGGACTGGAGGTGCGCGTGTGTGCGGTGGCGCCACTGTTTGATTCCCACCACCATCGGAACCTGTTATTAAAATTTTTGGATCCCACCACTGGCTAAAAGCCAAAGGGCCAAGAATCCTTTAGACTGCACCAAAGATTTGCTGTTTGATGATTCCCCGTGTCAGCTTACTTTCAGAAAGGGAAGGACAAATGCCAAGTACTGGACTTATACAGCTGCTCAGATGTTCCCAGTTCCATCCTTCCTTGTGCCCGTGTTCATACCTGCACTGCCTGCAGAAAAGCTGTGAATTCACTACATACCTAGACAATGTCACATATGGGACAGCTACATCCAATTACACCTTTATCCATGGATAAATCAGCCAATTATTATGATTATCCAAAATAATCGTGCATCCATTGGCTAGAAACACATGAAAACCACATGATCACTTGACCACTGTTACAATGCATAGCATCATTCCCTGTGCCCTCCTGCATGTCTTACTGAGAATCTGACGCTGGCATGGATCATCCTGGCATATTAGAGAGGTCTGACATGAATTAGAGAAGTCTGACATGTTATGGTCCCAATGGTTCCACAGTCATTTCCAGCTATCATCATGTAGTGTCCTTATCATGAAAACGAGCGCTGGGCTTGGAACCGTGTTATGTTTTGGTGCTATCATCATAATTATTAATCTTACCTTCTTTGAGGAAAAAGATTTAGGAGGAAATGTCATAATGTCTTGATTCTGAAAGTTGGCTGCATTCACATCATTTATTTATGAACCCCACTACTATTTGTATAATATCCACCTTTTCAAAGTTCTCATCTATAAAATAAAACTGGGGAGTTGGAAAATAAAATTATTCCCCTGCAAATCAAGTGTCAGATATAGCTGGATGTTATTTGACAGTAGTGCCTGAAATTGATTTCTGCAACAGCAGATGGGCAATGTATCTCTTACTCAGAGAAATTCTGCTGTTCATCACTGGTCCTTCCAAAATACAGCAGCATCAGCCATGGTTGAGGACAGCAACAATTTCTATCAAGCAGGCCACCCTTCCTTACAGAGAGTTTCCAGTTGTTTCATTTCATTTCATTTCATTTCCACACCCCCACCTATCCGACTGGCTTTCCCATTATTATGTATGCTTAGGGTGTCATTGAGTTTTATTATTTATTGAAGATTTTAAAATCATTAAATTATGTAATTTTAATTTTTGTGATTTTTTTGTTGTAAGCCACTTGAACCCAACTTGGTCAGGAAAGGGCGAGTTAAAAATCAGATAATTACACACATTCTATTGGAATGATGCATTTTTCATTAAAAGCAGGCAATCTGGAAGTAGAGACAGAGACCTTCAAAGCACAGTTGCATTGATTGCAAATCTTATTATTAAGCTTTGGACAGACAAACTTGCAATTCTGTTGCATGGGGCAATGGTTATCCCTTTTGCGCATAAAGCACTGCATCAACTGGTACTGCATTTGCAGACATTCTGAGTGCAATCTGCATGCATCACTAGCCCAGGTTTTTAGTGAATTCAGTACTTCCAGTGCACTCGTGCATTGTCATGTTGAGATTTCTTTTTCTAATGTGCTTCTCCTGAACTTCTGTTCCAGTGCTAAAACACATGATTGAAAGCATTAGATTCTTTTTCAAGGCAAGAGACTGTTCAGAAGCAGTTTCCCATTGCCTGCCTTTGAATAGTGATCCCGGACCCTATCGAAGTGATAACCAGGGCTACCTCTACTTAGTTTCAAAGAGCTGGCAAAATAGAGCTCAGCTATCCTGAGCTATCCAGGGGAGTGCAATGGGCTTTTCCAAAACTTCTGATCCAGTGCTAAGCATGCCCTAAAAATGAATAGGAGAAGCTTCCACATAATTTCACATTACCTAACCACACAGTCCATGGTTTTCAGTTAAAATCTTCATCCTGCTGTTGTACTGTACTGCTTTAATGAGAGCAAGAGCACTGCAGACATGCAGACCCCACATTCAGTGTGCTTTACAGCAAGCAGGGTTCAAGTATGTTGAAGCCCTGCTGTACAGTACAGTTAATAGCCTAACTGTTAATCTGTATTCTTTAGCTATCAAGCCTAGTTGCTAAAATTAAGCTATCTGAGCCTTTTGGTAATCTTTGTTTCATGTTTTTCTCTCTTTCCTTCCATTCTTTCACACCTCTTCCCAGATTCCCCCATTCCTTTCAGCTCTCCTGCCAACTTTCCCTCTTTTTTCCAGGCCGTTCTTTCAGCCACAATCCCAACATCCTTTCCTTTTTCCACCTTTTCCAGCTGTGCCCTTCGATAATGTCTCACCCTTCCTAAAAGGGACTCTGCTCTGGAAGGAAGCAGCAGCTCTGGGGCCACTGGACACCTTGCTAGGAGGCCTCTTAATAGAGCTGGCCTCACACAGCTGCATCTCCTTGGAGACCCTCAGGTGCCCTAAATGTAAACCAGCAGCATTCAAGAAACACAGGACTTTCTCCAAGTCACCCAGTGATGTGAGTACCACTTCTCAAGCAGGCTATTCTTGGGGGAAAATAGCAGCAGGTCATCCACACTCAGCAAGAACACAATATCTGGCAGCTCATTTCTAATAGGAAAGGTGATAGGTTACCTGGAACTCATACCCTTTGGAGAATAGGAACATATGAACAACGCTGCTGGATCCCAGCATTCTGCTTCTAAGAGTATCCTAGCAGAAGTCAGGCAGGTAATATCCCTCACATGTTATGCCAAGCATCTGGAATTTTGAGGTACACAGCCAGGCGTAGTGGTTAAGAGCAGGTGCACTCTGATCTGGAGGAACCGGGTTTGATTCCCAGCTCTGCCGTTGGAGTTGTGGAGGCTTATCTTGGGAATTCAGATTAGCCTGCGCACTCCCACACATGCCAGCTGGGTGACCTTGGGCTAGTCACAGCTTTTCGGAGCTCTCTCAGCCCCACCCACATCACAGGGTGTTTGTTGTGAGGGGGGAGGGGAAAGGAGATTGTAGGGGGGGATGTAAATCCAAACTCTTCTTCTCTATATCTGGAAGTGCTACTAGTATATTCCTCACCACAGGCAGTTATTTATATCTTTACAAATGAATTCATCTCTGTACTTATAGTTTCATATCTGCATCTTTATGGGATAAGTCCTTTTCAGAGAGCTAGCATTGGGCAATGGTTCAGGTCTTGGCCTAGGATCTGGGGGACCCAGGTTCAAATCTCCACTCTGCCATGGGAACTTGAGGGGTGACCTTGGGCCAATCTCACTCGCAGCCTAATTTACCTCACAGGCTTGCTGTAAGGATAAAACAGAGAGAGGAGAATGATGGAAACCGCTTTGGGTTCCCAGTAGAGAGGAAGATGGGATACAAATAAATAATTTTTGTTCAGTTTGTATGTTCCAACTTTCCTTCTAGCATCTATCTTATCTTCCCAGTTCCCAATACTGTGTAACAGGATAGGCTGAGTGACAGTGACTGAACAAAGCAGGCACTGGTGAGCCCAAGCTCAGACTCAGCCAGGTGTTCTCTGTCATGGGTGGTGACCTAGAATGTCTACAATACTCCAGGTGCAGGCAAAATCAGAATGGCAGAATGGACTCATGAGCCTGGAGTCAAAATCCTAAAATTCCTTGCGAGAACAAGCCCCTCTTGATTTGATTGGGGGTTGCTCCCGAGCTGGCCATGACTGCCTTGAGATCTGACACCTTGAAACTCCGATTTGGCAAAGCAGCTTATAATGTAGGTGTGAAAGCAGGAAGCAACCGCTCCACCTGTGTAGAGGGGAGCTGACGAGGGTATATTTTTCTTTTCTGAATCGCCGGTTTCTGCACCAATCAAAACAGGAAGCGAGCTGTTATTACTACAGCGGCTGTTTGAGAACGCTGCCTGCTCCCTCGGTAACCAGGGAGTCCTAATTCCAGCTCCTGAGAAGCGGGAGGAAATGACGCAAGGGTTATTTATATATCTGACCAGTTCTGGTTTCAGGGGAATCATCCCGCCCCCCCTCCGTCTCTGAAAAGAGATGGTCATAACTGCTAGTCTCAAAGCAAAACTTGGTAGTCAGATCATTGCAATATTGAATCTCTGACAAGAGGCGCGCTCGCCTGGCTCCATCCACTAATCTATAGCAGGCATCTTCTGTAGTCAGGAGTTTTCCTGACGGAGGCTGTTATTTGCACCAGGTTCGCAAGGCAGAACTTCCCTTGGCCGACCACGCCGAGGAGGCGTGGAGGCGAGACTCTCGAGAGATCCGGTTGATTCTGTGCTTTCCGCCACGTGGTGTAATATTTCAGAAAGATTCCAACAGGAAATCAAGGAAACGTCTGCGGCTTTCCCGGAGTGGTTTAATAATAAATATCTGGCTCCGTGATTACCCCGAAAATAAGAAAAAGAAGAGGGAAGACATTGGAAGGGAACTGATTGCTGACAGCAGGCACAGCAAGCTACGGCCTTTTCCCGCCCCCCCCCCGCCCCCTTTCCTCCTACACAAACAGGCTTGTTTATCCCTCCGTTTCTCCTCCCAGGGGGAGGGGGCCTCAGCTGAGCCAAGAGCCGCCCCTCGCCCTCTCCCATCTGGTTTCACAATGTGTTCTCTGCAGATGTTTGCTGCTCCAGATGTCAAGTACCCGAGTGGCATTCGCGCGCGCACCTGCCCGGGTGCCTTGCCGCCGGGCCGGGCCGCTCCTCGGGGCGCGTTTGAGTTTGAGGGGGGGGGGGCGCACAGCGGCAGCCGACCTCGGCCAGCTGAGCAGGCGCCGGGAGCTGTCCAGGGTCCTGAAAGGGGGCAGGTGGATACGGCCTCCCCTCCTCTGGGAACGTTTCAGTTTGAGGAGGGGGGACAGCGGCAGCCAGCAGCCCCCCACCGCTGCCCTCCCTCGGCCGAGCCGCCCAATTGAGCGACCCGCCGGGAGCTGTCCGGGGTCCTGAAAGGAGGGAAGTGGACGCGGCCTCCCTTACGCGAAGAGCAGCCTTCAGTCTCTCCGCACGGCGCTCGGCCGGGCGCTCAGGGGTGCCCGGGACCTTTTCGTGACTGAAGAGGGCGGCCGGGCCGGGCCAAGGCAACGTGTGGCAGTTTCAGCAAACCGAGCCAAGCTCGGGACGCATGCGCATGGCTGGCGAGCTGCCGTCCCCGGCCGAAGAGCCCGGCGCTAATAACGGATGTGAGCCATGCAAAGATTTCCACCCGGCTCCCGGGATCGAGGGGGAAATTGTAAGTAGCCGTCAGCCAGTTCTGAGTCTCTCTGCCCGAGCGCGTGGGTTGGACAGCTGTTCAAAGTCGCCTGGACTAGCCTGACAGTCGCCCTTCTTCGTCTTCTGGCAGTCGATCACTGCAAATGTAGTCTGTGGATCACTGCAAATGTAGTCTGTGGGGTGTCCTTCCCTTATTTTTTTTCCTAGCGTGGTGCTGGAAGCTCCTGTAGTTTAACCTAAAGGGAGTATTTCTTCCACCTTTTGGGGCAGAGGCGGGCTTTCTGAGCTTCTCAGTCAGGAGGAGCCAGATCCAGAGGTTCGTGCCACAGGTCTTTTGGGTTCCTAGGGACCAAAAGACAGAAAGGATTGTTGGTTACCCCGAGTAAGTTGCATTGGTTCGGAAGCCATCAGTTCTGGGGGAATGGCAGTTCGGCAGCTGTTTTGGAGCAGAAGGGCGAATCGACTTGGCTGTCTTCTGTTCGGCGTTTAGGCTGTTGCTAGCACTAGCACAGGGGTCTCCTTTCAGTGCCGGGCGAGGGCATTAAGGTGAAAAGCAGAAGCAGGGGTGGGGGTGCCAAGAAAGATCCTGATCAACAAGAGCTTCCTTGCGATCCCGCGCTCAGCCTTCTTCGGAAACGAAAGAAAGCCAAGGAGACAATGCCTCCGCTCGCTTCGGAAAGAGGAGAGAGTAGAGGACAGAAACTAGAAGCCGCAGGAAGGGAGGTGGAGGATAGACCGCAGGGATGCCGCTGGAGAAAGCAGCGGCGGGGGACTTCTGTTCCTCCTCTTGGCATTTCCTAATCCATCAAGCCCAAATTGTGGTCCTCCGAACCTCTTGGACACTGCTTGGAAACAGACCTATCCAGTCCATCTCTAGGGAGATTCCTCCAGACCGCCCAGCAAAAAAACCACAATCAGCCCGGAGAAATCAAAGCAGGATTTCATAGATCTTTCTTCCCACCCTCAGGTTGCCAAGATATTAGCGGGAGAACTCGGCACAGTTAAGAATGAGGTTGCATTAGAAAGTAGCCTAGTTCGTGCTCCGATGTTCGCCATCGTTGAGCCGGATGTGGCCTCTGTTTGGCTCTCTCCGTGTCCTCTGTGTCTTGATCCGCTCCTTCTCTAGCCGTTCCCGTCCTCGTGTGGAATTTGGAAGCGGCACGGCTATCTCGCTCGGTGTCAGCTTCGCGCAGAATCGTGTTGTGTACAAACGCTACGTTCTGTTTTGTTTTTCATATTTTGGATGAATGACACGCTCGTTTTGGCGATCCCGCAGGTCCTTTGTCCAAGTTTGTAAAGAAAGATAAGCGACCGACGAATATAAAGGCCGCTCTTTCCTGGTCTCTATATACATCTACCGCTAGAGGGCGGCGTTTGGAACTTTGGAGAACCTGGGATTTCCTGACAAGTTTGTTTGTCAGTATACAGAGGATTTTACCTGTAAACGTAGATACAAACACTACTTAGGGTTTATGAATAAATCGGGTTATAGGTTCATCATGAACAAGAAATGTTATGTGGATGGCACAGGTGTGCATATAGGAAGACTTGAGCCTCCAGGGCAGGAGTTAAGGAAGGCCGTGACAGTTTGCATCACTCCTGCAAAGGGCCCTTAGAACACATCCCTGCTCTCACACACACAGCTGGTGAGAAAATTGATACCTTTCACTGCTATGGGAAAAGTAAAAGTAAAGTCTTTCAATACTTATATTGTTACAGCTGCAAAGAAAACCCCCCAATCACCCACAGTCTTGATGCTGCGTTACTCAACCTTGACTGACAAGGAACCTAACCAGAGAATGGGAAGTGTTTCAGCTCTTCATCTTTACAACATACAAGCCTCACTTCGTTATACACAGATACATATCTCAATTTCAGTTAATGCTTAAATGAGTGCTGGAACCCCTTAGACAAGGCATGAAGAAGATGCTACCAGTAGTGGTAATTTTGAAAATAATTCTAAAGAACGTCCAAATTTGCTTAGCGTTGTTTTTTTAAAAAATCCCTGCTACAAGTAGCATCTCCTTGTTGCATCCCCATAAACAAAAAAATTCTGGCCAATTCTCAGTTTTATTCTGTTGTCTCTTATATCCAGTTCCAAACAGTTTGATTTTGACATATAATGAATCATATCACAGCAAAGCGCAAGCAGTCACGCAAGAGAAGATTTCCTGAGTCTGATTTCCTAAAAAACTCTAAGTAAATTTCATTGTAATCAACTTCCCACACTTTTTATCCCCCAAAGTTCCTAAACCAGATTGTTTAATCTGTCTTTTATGAATAAAGGAGATTGGCAGTTTCCAACTGGAGATTTTGCTTCACCTTGGCTTCCTTACAGAAGCAACAAGAGTTATGTAGCTGTAGAAGAAGGAGAAGAAGAAGGAGAAGGAGAGTTTGGATTTATATCCCCCCTTTCTCTCCTGCAGGAGACTCAAGGGGGCTTACAATCTCCTTGTCCTTCCTCCACAGTTTTTTGGAGCTCTCTCAGCCCCACCTACCTCACAATAAACACCCTGTGAGGTGGGTGGGGCTGAGAGAGCTCCGAAAAGCTGTGACTAGCCCAAGGTCACCCAGCTGGCGTGTGTGGGAGTGTACAGGCTAATCTGAATTCCTCAGCAGCCACTGAAAGGAATGACAGTTAGAGACAACTGCTACAAGCAGATGTTCAGTTACTTTAAACATGCAAGTAGAAATCACAGCAATTTAACACAGAGGCAAGGTCTTGTATAGAATCTGACCTATTTATTAAAAATACACAAATTGTAACACCACTGATATAATATTGAAAGCCAAGCAAACTACCAGCTTAATCCTACAACAGTACTCTGATACAGCTGTTTGTTTTACATTTTATTACATACCCACCTACATAGCTACCGGATGGCTTCCAACAGAAATTAAAACAGTACTTTCACCTTGAAATCCCACAGCAATAAACTACCACAAAACACCATCACAATAAATGCAACAATAAAGCTAACAAAATAGAATTAAAACATCAGCAATGCAAACAAATCCAGCTTAAATTCAAGTTCAGTGGCCACCGATGCAAAACAACCCCAGGGTTTTTAAATGCTAAATATTCTCTTAAAGAAAAGAGTGTTCAGGGGTCAATGGACTTCTCTTAACAAGGTACACTCATGTTAAATAAAGCATGTGTGCATTTCATTGCAGATAAATATGCATTCAAATGTACATCTTCACAGGAGAAATCACAACGGGCACCTTGTTTGCAGTCAAACAGTTGAATTAGGATGGCAGAGTATGCTTAAAGGTTCTTGTTGCTGCGGTGGCAACCACATTATACAGCTTCATTGGTCAAAGACGTGTTTTAATCATATATTTCATATATCCCTGTCTTGCCTTATCTCCTTACACTCAAGGTAGCTAACAATACAGCAACAAGTCGCAAGGACACCAAATCAGCATAACAGATCACTGGTAAAAGAAACAAACAAACAATACACAAAGAATATAGATTAAAAGCACATATTGTTGAATGCCGTTTCTTATTGAGTGTACATGTGGTGGCAAACTTGTATTTGCTTCCATGTAATTAGTGGAATAGTCCTGTATGAATAGCGTTATTTTAAATATCAATTGAAATTGAAACAAGGTTGACATCAGTGGGACTTTCTTGTATTTAATTTTCTTGTAGTTATGCCTTTTGCACCTAAAATTGACCATTCATTAGAGCAAGCATAAGACATGGTAAAATGACCCTAGTACGCAGCGTCATTAATATGAAACAATCCAGTGCTTTCATAAGAGATAGCTCAGAAAAGGAATGAAATAGTTGTTTGAAGTCATTATGATTGGAGAGATATGCAGAAGAATCCTGATTATATATTAATATGGATATAATCTGAGGTGGGTATCTCAGCCAACAAGTTCTGACTGGCTAACCTCCATAGCCACAAAAAAAAAAAAAAAAACCCCAGTGACAAAGTAACATTATACATTTTGAAGCAGCTGCATTTTTCTGCCCTCATTACTCAGAAGATCAGGCTGTTTCTTCTGATTCACGACATGATTTTTAGGATAGCAGAGGTAACTAATCGTGGCAAAAAGAACAGGGCCTGGTTGATGTGGAGTCAGGTTGGCAGACTAGCTAGGTGGCTGAAGTCCTAACAGCTGAATTAGATTATTCCTGTCAAATATAATCATGGGCATAAGACTTACCAATGATCGGATCAGCCAGCTAAGATTGTATGTAATTAGATCCTGTATTATTATTATTATTATTATTATTATTATTATTATTATTATTATTATTATTATTATTATTATTATTATTATTATTATTATTATTATTATTATAAAAAGTCTCTTTTGCATAGTATAATAGCCTGGAACATGGTAATAAGGTTTGTTTTTCATTTATTCTTTTTGTCAAGTCACAGCCGACTTATGGTGTCCTCTTAAGGTTTTCAAGGCAAGAGATGTTCAACAGTGGTTCATCATTGCCAGCCTCTGCATAGCAACTCTGGACTACCTTGATTGTCTGGACTACTTTGATAGAGGTTGGGCTATTCTGGGCTATTCAGGTCAGGGCAGTTGTGAGTTAAGCACTTTCAAATCCTAGGATTTCAGCAAAAGCATTAAGAATGTTCCCAAATCGCTGAGATTTTAAGAATTTAAATTTGGTTGCATTGTATTTCCAACTTGAATCAGTTTAACACCCTCATCTGGAAAACATTATATACATTGGTTGCGGTGGGTTTTCCGGGCTGTGTGGCGGTGGTCTGGTAGATCCTGTTCCTAACGTTTTGCCTGCATCTGTGGCTGGCATCTTCAGAGGTGTATCAGATGCCAGCCAAAGATGCAGGCGAAACATTAGGATCAAGATCTACCAGACTACGGCCACACAGCCTGGAAAACCCACCACAACCACTTGAATCCGGCCATGAAAGCCTTCGACAATACATTATACACATTGTTCCACTACTACTATTGACAGTGAAGTATTCTTTAACATGATTGGCTATCTAAACAAGATTAATTTATCTGCTTTAATTTTAATCAGCTATCTTTTCCATGTGAAAACTAATTATTTTACATGTCTTAAATGTAGGCAACTGGAATCTTTGAAGATGTTTCTTCTTAAGGCATGAGTCTTCCTCTCAAATGCTAGACTTGCAGTTGACTAAATGTGAGAGCTCTGCAAAATAATTATTTCTGGGTAGTGGCACTTTCTGGAATGAAGAATCAAACAAATAGCCTTCAAGATTATCTATACAAAGATTCACAGAGAGCAGATATTATGCAGTACTAACCTCTTTGTAGAACTGCTTGTAACCCAAGAATTGTTTGTGATGCCAGACAGCAAATCTACACCAGCAGGTTCGCTGGATTTCAGGGAGTCCCTTCTGCCTTTTTCTTGTACACGCTTGCTGGAAAATAAGCAGGTTATACACATTCCCCATATAGTTATAGATACACCTGTGGAATTCTAATGCAACTGTCAGATTCTATAGAAGCATGAAGATTCGCACACCCAAAGGGAAAGGTGAATGATACATTCCAGGATGAATCACCCTGATGCAAACCAGTATCCCCAGCAATAAAGTGTTAGTTGGTTTTTATCTCTATTTGATCTGAGTCAGATCTCAACTCTTAAGACAATACAATACTGTATGACTCACTGCCTTATTTAGTGCCATATGACACCAACACCCAGTATGAGCTTCTTCTTGATTATGTAAATCACTGCATACAACACTCAGTCTGGCTTTTAGGGAGCCCATTCATACAAGCTGGAGGTTGTAGGTTGCTCATTAGATTCAGTTTTGATGGGAGTCAGCAGGAGGCTTCCACAGCTGTCTCCTGGACACCACTGTCCCCTTGTAATGTAAAACTGCAGGGCTATTAACCTATCCATAAGCTAGTATCAGGAAGGAAGGTAGCATGGTATATTAGTATAGCCCAATCTCATCAGATCTTAACATTAAACAGGGAGATCTCCAAGGAATACTCTGCAGAGGACAGCAATCACAAACCACCTCTGCTTCTCTGTTGCCTTGAAAACTCCTTGTGGGGGTTGCCATAACTTGGCTGCGACTTGATGGCATTTTAAGCACACATAAGTTAATCTCCCTCCCCCATTCCACTTTAAAAATATGCAAATCTAGTTGAGGGAAATATTTTGTTCTAAGCCAATTATTAGCACAGAAGCCAATTTGATAGACAAGCAAAGGATTTTCTTGCTTTTTTTTTAGCTCAGAGCATTTTTTTTAACAACCTTGAAAACATTAATGTATGCATAGTCCCAGGGAAGTTCAGAACTTGTAACGCTGCACTGTCTATATTAACCAGCCTTACAAAGCAGCACACTTGGAACCAATAATTGTCCCTGTGCAAAGCTCCTTCACTCTGTCAGATCGCTTTTGGTGTACATGCAGACTGTAAATGATTAGTGAGAAGAGCTATGCCGTGTCATTGTGTGGGTGTATTTCAGTTCTAAGAATGGCTTTTGAAATGTAAAGCAATACTTTTCATGTGTAGGGAGGAATAGAGCTATTTCAAGCTGCCGTTTTTTAAGGAGGGGGAATGGGGTAGACAGCCTTTGATTGATTTATGTCCTGCCTTTCTCCCCAGTGAGGACGCAAAGTGGCTTACATCATTCTCCTATCCTACACTGTATCAATACAACAACCTTGTGAGGTGGATTAGGCTGAGGCAGTGTGACTGGCCCAAGTTCACCCAGCAAGCTTCAATGGCAGAACAGTCATCTGACTCCGGGTCTCCTAGATCCTACCTAGTCCATCATCACTAAATGTTAGAGTCAGATCTCCATATTTGGACTGTCTAGTATTTTGGTTGGCTAGTCTAGTATTTTGGCTGAAATCCTGCATAAAATTTGTCAGATTGTAAATCAATCTTTGTGAGTAGTTCTCAATTGATTCTGACCATTACACAAGTGCATTTAAGACTCGCATGGACCCACTGAGAAATATTTTAAGCACCATTGATGGCTTGGGTGCCCAGCAGCATGAAGATCCACCCTTTGTCTTCTGCGGGACTGTGCATTGTTGTTGGGGGAAGGGGATTTTTGGGTAACAGTATTCAGTCATCTTTCAGGTACCCTGACCACTGCTGGGAACAGAAGTGGTACTTGGAGTGGACTGCTCCACATTCATCATTTCCCATGTCTTAGTCTGGAATGTACTTAAGGAATTCAACTGGTCACTTTATTACAAATAGGACACACTTTTCAGTGGGCTTTTTATTACCAAGGTACAAAATGGCATGTTGGGAATGGATGTCTGAAAATCAGAGAGCAGATGAACAAGTAAAGAAGAGGATAGAATGAGTCTTCATGTAATATGATTTAAGACTGCCATATTAAGAGGTCAAACTGGATCACCCTCTAAATCCATTCCAATCTTATGATTAAATGAATGAGAGCTACATGCTCAGGTCCTAATCCAGCAAAACCATTAAGCATATGCCTCATTTTAATCATCACATCGTTTCAAATGCTGGCAACGCAATGTCACCTTTCCCCCTCCAATTTGAAGGATAAACATCTGGTCATTACTAACCAACTTTGGTAACTCTAAAGTCCTCATTCTATAATATCATTGTAGGTAATCCCAATTGGAAAATTAATAACATCTGGCAATGTTGTAACTGATTCAGATCTATTCAGATGTCAGAACTATTCTGGCACTTGGCTATCTGGATTAGAATTTTTTTTAAAAAAAAAACAGTGTTGGTGATCAGCTTACCGGAGCATTCACCAATGATCAGAAATACACCTATAGATTTTGCCATCCATGATTACACAGCCAGATCTGTCATTCCAAAACACTGATTATATGAATCATATTGCTGGTTTTCTGACATGGGCAGAAAGATTCATTTAATTCTCTATAAGCCGAGAAGTTCCTCTTTGCTCACTGGCTTCAGTTCGCTATGAATAGGTTGAGTATAAATATTTGAAAATAAATAAAATCCTGTACTCTCTGGTGCCATGTAAGCTAGACAAATGTTTTGCTTGAACATACTGGTAGGCAGACCTGCAGCCATATGTGCAGACAAATGCCTGGCAACGTCTGCCTTAATGTGAAAATGTGTGCGCGACAATTAGGGGGCAGAGTGATATCAACAGGCCAGGGAACAAAACAGAAAAAGAAGACTGGTTCTGGTGGGTTTTCCGGGCTGTGTGGCCATGGTCTGGTGGATTTTGTTCCTAACGTTTCACCTGCATCTGTGGCTGGCAAGATGCTAGCCACAGATGCAGGCAAAACGTTAGGAACAAAATCCACCAGACCACGGCCACACAGCCCGGAAAACCCACCAGAACCAGTTGAATCTGGCCATGAAAGCCTTCGACAATACAGAAAAAGAAGAGATTGGCAATGACACTGGAGTGGGTATTTCCCCGCGTCTTGAACATCCCTTAAAAGTGTGTGGGTGTGTTGTGTAGGTGTGTGTAAATCTTTTCCCAATACCCTCCTTGAGAAAGAAGACAGGTGTCCCAGTCAGGAAGGCAATGGGCAGGGTGTGGGTGCTGTGAAACTGAACAGTGCACAAGCAAGAGGATCGAACTCTGCTCACACATGGTTTTGCCGTTGTTTCACTTCTTTTTGCATTTTTCGCCCAGCCAAACTCTATCGCACTCAGTGCTGGGCCAGATTAAAATGCATTACACATCTGCAATGCTGCAAGAAAATACATGGGAAAGATTTGGCGTCCCTTGTGGCACTCTCTGTTTTCGTTTAAAAATATACTTCCTGCCACCTGCTTTAGAGGACAGGTGTTTAAAAAACACCCTCTTGTTTATTCTTTCTGCATTTTGCCTGCTTTGCAAATGAGAAACCTTAATGCTCTGTAAAATGAGAATACATTTTCCTACCTGCCTGAAATCTGACAGAGAGCTTTCCTTGGCTAAGGTGTATCATCCTAAATTCATCACCTTAAACCTTGACCATCAGTCCAAATAAAATCTCAGACCAGGACTTTACCCGTATTGGGTTGGATCCTAAGATCTGTGGGCACAAGTATCACAGCCCCTGCCTGTGTTCACCTTTGTGCAGCAGGTCTTGCCAGCTATTGGGGTAGTGAGATCTGGATTGCTGCGTGGAGGAGGAGGCTTCAGAGGAGAGGAGGAAAGAGGCACTAGCGGAGCTGCGCCTTTTCCTTCCCAGTGGCAGCCTCCCAATCCACATGGTTCTAACCCCACACAGGTCCCACAACCAGGGCCAGATCTAGGTGAAAGAAGGAGCTGTCACCCCAGGCGTGGGCACTGGGCAGAGAGGGGGCAGCCGCAGCCAGGTCAGAGGCTGGCTGCCCAGCTGCTATGCAGAAGGGGAGGTGGGGAGAAGCAAGTCCTGGGTAAGCTGCCATAGCACGTGGGGGGGGGGGAGCTCCCTTTTGAAAAATGTCCCATGTGGGTGAGGAGCTTCTCTGTCCCCTCCCTTCAGGTGAAGGCTGCAACAAAGGCCTTGCCCTCCACCTGCTGCATGGCCAGAGACGGGGGTGGCAGGATTGCAAAATCAGCCTGAATCTGGCTGAGGTGACGGGAGGTCTCTCCCTGCAAGCGCTTCCATGGAGTTGGCATTCTAGGCCAAGCGTGGGCTTTTATCCCTGGAGCGTTTTGCCAGATGGATTCCAGGGTTCTTTTCCAGCTGGGAAGTTTTTCCCAAGGAGCTGTACTAGAAGGAATGACAGACTTGCCCGCTGGAAATAATGGAGAGACTTGAAAGCCCATTGGAAATAATGGGGTCCAGGAATGCCAATTGAGTTGCATGTGCTCTATTGAATTACATTACGGAACAGAAAAGTTTGAATGAAAAGGCGGAATGGATTGTCAGTTAGGATCTCTGGGCTGAGACAGGTGATACTGGAACTGCAATGACAGATTGCATTGAAATGACAGCCCCTGGAAGTAGCAGAAACATCTGGGGTGGAATGAGAGTGGAATAATGGGCGCTAGCAATGGAATCAGTGTTTTGGGACAGGAATGAGCAGTCAGAGAATGGAGTGGCAGCCCTTGTAGCAGAAGCATTCTGGGACTGCAAGGACAGGTGAAATCAACTTCTCTCCATGGCTAGCATTTGTGTTTTAAAACTCAGCTGGATTCCTGATAGTTAGCTGGTTGGGATGGGGAATGGGTAAGTCATGTTTAAGGAGACCCGAAACTCACTGTGCACAAGTAACTCTCAGCTTTGAACACAGAGTTGGAAATGAGGCTAAAATGAAATAATGCCTCTTTATGTTGACCAGGGCTTTTGGGGAGGAAAGGTAGGAAGCAAATAGGACAGATAAAGGCAACTCCTTAAAAGGGCCCCACCTCTGTTCTGACTGCTTCCTTTTGTGCCCTCTGAAATCATACTGCAAGGGAAAGTTGAAGACAGAAGGAAAGGAGGAAGACTCAACATAAGAGGGATTCACTCAATTAAAGAAACCATAGCCCTCAGCAATGCTGTTAACGATAGGGTTTTTTGGAGGTCATTAATTCATTGGGTTGCCATAAGTCGAAAGTGACTTGATGGTACATGTTACATCCCAAAGGAAGGATATAGCACTCAGAATGTAGGACTAGGGGCTGGGATGTCCAGGCTCAAAACTAGTCATCATGAAACTCACTGAGTAACCTTTGAGTCATTCCGTTACTGCCTAACCAACCTGTTGCGAGGATAAAATGGAGGAAAACATTCTATGCTGCCCCGAGCTTCTTGAAGGAAGGATTGAAAGCCAAAAGCTCCAAAGGATTCTGAAGAGTCAGATGAGCTTCTTATGTTCAAGATAAAACTGATCACAGCTTTAGTGAGGCATGCATCATACCAAAAAAAAAATCATACCAAAAAAAGTCAACAGAACCACAGTTCAGAAGCCCATGTTGTTATTTGTACAACACCATCAATGCATGTGATGATGCTGTGAGAAGTTTTGCGGGGTGTGTGTGTGTGAGAAAAGTTCAATTGTAGGGAAGTCTCTACTACATTTCCATCTTATGGGAATACTGACAGTTTGGTATTGCAAGAGCTCTTGTTTTAGGAGAGCTCATCTTTCACTCACTCATCTCCCTTTCAGCATTCTTGCAATGGAACCACTCTCATCATGCCTCTGAGCTCATTTAAGTCTGTCTTCCTAATATCTAACCCACATGTCTAGCTATGAGCTCCCTTGGCTCACCGAAGCAAAAGGAATTCTAGGAGGACATGGTCACTTCCCCCTGAAGTCCCCAGCTACCAGCTCTAGCTTGCTGGCTAATATGAAGTCACCCATTCTTGTTAGGGAAGTCATCCACACTGTTGTCCTTCCTCCTGGTCTCCCATCCCCACACAGAGGCTCGGGGCTGTTGTTAATGCAATTTCTCCATCCTCAGTCTCTTGAACGGGAGCAGTCTGATCCTCCAGACTTTGAACCTATGAGTCCTATCCACTTACACTTTTGACAAGTGCCAAAAGTGCATTTATGCATAGATAATTTAAACGACCATTATTCATTATCTATTATCGTCACCTTTGCATTTTTTGTTTGCACTCAGTTGTGTGTGCATGAGTAACCTTTCATCCAGAGATAAGCACAGAAACACTGAAATCCAAGAAAACCAAGGGAGAATGTGTACAGCAGTGGCGTAGGAGGTTAAGAGCAGGTGCACTCTAATCTGGAGGAACCAGGTTTGATTCCCAGCTCTGCCGCCTGAGCTGTGGAGGCGTATCTGGGGAATTCAGATTAGCCTGTGCACTCCCACACTCGCCAGCTGGGTGACCTTGGGCTAGTCACAGCTTCTCGGAGCTCTCTCAGCCCCACCCACCTCACAGGGTGTTTGTTGTGAGGGGGGAAGGGCAAGGAGATTGTAAACCCCTTTGAGTCTCCTACAGGAGAGAAAGGGGGGAAATAAATCCAAACTCTTCTTCTTTGACACAAATTCAGGAGAAGCACTGGGCTGATTACAGACAGATTTTCTTTGAGGAGTCCAGTCCTTGCCCTTTATGGAAACATGTACTGGCAACTGAACCTGCTGCAGAATGCTGCATTCACTAGCGAATTGGATTTGCTCATGGATACTGCATGCTCTGCTTTACCATTTCAAAAAGGCAGGTAGGGTATGACAGCTCTGCGTTTGAAAATTTCTGGAGATTTTATGAGGGGAATCTGGGGAGGGGATGGCTGGGGAAGTGAGGGGACCTCAGCAGAGTCTAGTGCCATAAAAGTCTACCTTTTAAAGCAGCCCTTTTCTCCAGAAAATGATCTCTGTAGTCTGAAGATCAGTTGTAATGCTGGGTGATCTCCAGTGACCACCTGGAACTCACTTGAGATTTCATTCAGGACAGATTGTCCATGCTGGGGAGAAATGTTGAATTTCCTCTCATTTTGCAGCTATTGAAAGTGCAGATCCTTTGTTAAAAAAAGAAGGAAGAAAAGACAAAACCCCAACAATAGCTAGAGAAGTGTGAGAATTATGATTCTCCATGACAAAAAATGGAGTGACGTAATTGAAGCCAGCCCCTCCTCCCCCTTTCTCTCTCCCCCAATGTGTTCTTCTGGCCCGGCCCCTGCTTAATTTCAGTACAGAAAATAAGTTGGAATTATGCACAAGGCAACAATAAGCCATCTGCTTTATTATGGCACTCAGTGCATGAGCCAAAGCGGCCATTGAATGGAAAGACTGGGCTCAATCATCTTGTCAGCTCTTTTTAGCTTTGGCAGACCTGGCAAACACGCCGTTCCGAGATGGCCGCCCAGATAAAGAAGAGCATCTCCAGCAAGGCGAAAGCCAACAGAAACTTTCTGAGCTGTAATCATGACCACTTATTTTTTGGAAGAAACTAACTTTCCAAGAAATCTGAATCACTTATCAGAAAGTGGCTGGTCATACAAATGCAACCTCAGCTAAGGATAAGCATACAGCACAAATGGAAAATAATCCTATCTTGATAATTACTGATTTGTGAGAGGGACTAGTAGTAACTGCAGAAATAATGCTTAGGAGGACTTTCAGCAGGACCCATTTTCTATTGTTACACTTTTAATTTCCTAAAATATTTTATCCTGAGCCTATATCCTCAGGTCTTAGGAGAGTATATATGGCCCTTCCCCACTGAATTTTCACAACAACCCTGTGAGGTGGGTTACGGCGTAAGACTGAGTGACTGGTTTGACTCCAGGCACCAGTGAGCTTCATGGCTGAACATGGCGCTCCTAGATAGTCCCTCCATCCAGGTACTCACTAAAGCCAAAAAGGCTCAGGCAGGAAGAAGCATGTAAAATGTGGGTTCTGATCAGGCACAGAAGTTTTTAACTCTGCATTTCAATTCTAGTTTACTTTATTTATGCCCTGCTTTTCTCTCCAATAGGGACCTGAAGTAGCTTGCAACATTGTTTTCCCCTTCTCCATTTTAACCTCTCAACTACGCTTGAGTAAGCCTGCCAACCTCTTCGTAGGGCCTGGAGTTTTCCCGGAATTACATTTGATTTTCAGATGACAAAAAACAGGTCCTCTGGAGGAAAAGGCTGCTTTGGGGGATGGGCTTAGTAGCATGATCCCCAGTTGAAGGTCCCCCTTCCCAAACCCTCCTTTCTCCAAATCTTCAGAAATCTCTCAACTAGAAGATGGCAACTTTACATGAGGTAGGTTAGGCTGAGAATAACCAACCCAAAGTTAACCAGCAAGCTTCCACAGAAGTGGGAATTCAGCTACGGGATTCTAGAGGTCCAGTAATCAGTTCGATTATTTTCGGAAGAGTAACATAATTTTACTTGCAACATAGCTATAAAGTGAAGCGAGTAATTATGTCATTAAATATAAGTAACTGTTATTTTTGAGAACAATATTTAACGGTTTAAGTATCTCATTTTGTACACAATATAGTAAGCAGAAGTTTCTGCTCAGCTGCAGAATACCAAAAGTTCTTCGTTTTTTTATTTTAAAAAAGATTAAAGAACCAGCATGGTGCAGCGGCTCAGAACAGGTGGACTCTAATCTGGAGAACAGGGTTTGATTCCCCACTCCTCCACATGAGCAGCGGACTCTTATTTGGTCCAAATTTGTTTTCCCACTCCTCCATTCCTTCCAGATTACCTTGGGCTGGTCACAGTTCATTCAGAACTCTCTCAGCCCCATACCTCACAAAGCATCTGTTGTGGGGAGAGGAAGGGAAAGGAGTTTGTAAGCCTCTTTCAGTCTCCTTATGGGAGAGAAAGGGTATGTGGGTATAAATCCAAACTCTTCTGCTTCTTACCTTATAAAGTACAAATAACATGGTAAAAAATAGGGGGAAAATAACATTAGCCTGATAAACTGAAAATATCAATAAATCTACCATGTTGCTTATCTAGAATTGAGAAGTCGAGGAATATTTGTAGAAGCAATGCACTGAAATAAATATGTAATATTTGAACTATGCAAAGAATGTGTTTGCTAGTATGACTTTATGATAAATATATACCTGGTTAACTTGTTGGCATCAGGGCCATTTTTGGCTGAACCAGCTGCACCACGCAGAGATTAATTCCAAAAGACAGGAATCACTTCTGTCCCCAGTGGGGTCCTAAAGCAACAGACAACATTCTTCTCACCTTCTCTATTTCATCCCTACAACTACGCCATTAAGTTGAGCATTACTGGCACCTAATCTGCTTACGTGGCAGAGTGCAGATTTGAACAAGCATCTCCTTAATTGGATACTTTGACCCCTACACCATATTTGCTTTCAATGTCATGCCATTCTAAGTGATTAGTTTCAGTGTGTGTTCTACCACATCCTCTCTGATATTGCAAGAGCTCCCAAGATATTTTGATCCCATTTTCAAAGCACTGCTGTTCCAGAGTGATTTCTTGAGTGTTTGCACAGTGGTGGTACCTCTGAGCTTGTATGGAAGTATGAAAATAGATGTTTGTGTTGGAATCTACACAAAGGGTTGGGAGACACTTTTTAAAAAAGGGGACAGATATGCTTTCAATACACTCCGGCCCCCACATTTCACAGGTGCCAGGGGTCATCCTGTCCCCCACTAGTCTGAAATGTCAAAGTTACACTTTCTGCCCATAACAAAAATGTCTGTGAATAATTATCTTTTTTCAAATGTCTTATTTGGCACATAGCCTCAGAACTCAACGGAAGGTCTTCCTGCAGTTGCAAAATGCAAGAACGTTGGTTGTGAATGTCTCTGGAGTCACAGATAATCTCATGAGAATGTCCCATTCCAGACAAACCATTCTTCATGTTGTCCTAGCTGACAGTTTGTCAGGCTTCTCCTACAGTCAGTTTCCCACTCTCTTCTTGCTTCAAACTGTGCACAGGAAGGAGGGTGCTCACAGAGGCATGCTTCTGGCTGCAGTGCTCAGAAAACTCTCTGGCAAGCAGGAAGTTCTCAACCTCTAGTCCTTTGCTGTCTTGCCTTGGACAGGAGATAGCGTCGGAGATATGGTGAAGCTTCATGCATACTTTAGATATGTTTCCTATTTCCCCTGCTGTGTCCCTTTATGAATACCAATGAGTATAAAGCACTTTGGAAGTTCGAAGAAATGATATAACCGTACGGGATGTAGGAGCTCTAACTTTCCTCATCCAATTATGAATACAAATCAAGCGGCCAGCATTCTGTTTGCTCAAAGTTAATTCTACCTAGAAAAAGCCATTGAATGCCAGTATCGTGAATGAAACAGCCTGCTTCACTTTTTCCCCACAGACTAACTTCCTTCCTCATTTTCCTCTTGCAGCCCATGGGATCAGAACGGATGGAGATGCGGAAGCGGCAAATGTCTGTGGCCCAGGAGACAACAAGCTCCATGCAGGGGCAGCCTGATGAAGGAAACCGAGGTTCCAATGCCTGCTGCTTCTGTTGGTGCTGCTGTTGCAGTTGCTCTTGGTATGTCATACTCAAAGTTTCACAGGGACATCACAGCTAGTCACCATGGGAACATACACAGGTACTTCTTTGGGTACCAGATTAGGCAGTTATAGTGGAAAGACCAGGCACCCTTTGCATAGCTTCTTTTTGTAGGTCTTAAGGTGAAAAAAAGGGCGGGGGGAAGAATATATGAAACGGGATTTAAATAGCATCAGAAAGGGGGGAAAATAGAAAAAGGATCATTCAGACACTATGCATTTCTCTGCTGCAATGCACCCTGACAGGTTAGCCATATTTTTCAAGTGCCTTTTTAGTGTACTCGTTTTGAGAGGATAGTTGGTGCTTTGCATGTGAAGCGCAGATTCAATCTCCAACATCTCCACTAAAACCTTGGGAAGTAAAAAGACTTTGGATGGATTCAGTGGACTTCAAGATCTTCTGTACCTGTTGGAATAGAAAATACTCAGGCTGACCAAGAGTGTGACTCAGTAGAAAGTAATTCATAATTTCAGTGATGCGCAGAGTACACTCATTCAGCAGGTATTTCAGCATGTCAAGCAAACTTTCAGAGATTCAAGTGACCAAGGTAGTTTGTAGTCTCACCCTCTGGTTGCTTCATCCATGGAGAAAGCCAGGTAGAAATACAAGTTCACGTGGTGCTCTATCCACATTACTATTCAGATTATAAAGGCTAACCAAATAGCTAAACAAATGCAAAGTCTGAAGGGCTGCTCAATCATGCAGCACCAGTTGGGTTGTCAAATTTCTGCATCCATTTGATCTTTATTGCATTGAATTGCAGAAATTGAATGACCTCCTGTCAAAGACCTGTCCAGGCCTTTGGGGTGGTAGCAATGCCAAGCCATGGGTTCTGAACCAGTACTCAAAATACTAAGTGAATTTTTAAGATTTTTTATTTAAAAGAAAAGTGGTAAAATAGTAGCTTTAAAAACGCGCAGTCATAAGGTGCATTTCCAGATGCACAATAAAGTACAGTTACTTATTAAAAGAAATACAGGTTAGAAAATATAATAGAAGTCCTCAGTGCGTAAGCAAAGTTCTTCAGGCAAAGTAGAGGTGAAGTCAGAGGCAAAAACCCCTCCAGGCGCCCCCTGGTGCAGAGTACCACTTACTCTCGAGTAAGCCCTGCTTCCCAGCCCAGCAGCTGGGACGCCAGTTTCTCTGGTATCCCAGCTGCTGGGCAGGAAGGGGAGCTGACGGCAGCCCCTCTTCCCAGCCCAGCAGCCAGGACCCGTTTCTCTGGCATCTGGCTGCTGGGCAAGAAGGGGAGACGACAGCAGTCCCTCTTCCCAGCCCAGCAGCTGGGACGCCAGTTTCTTTGGGTCTCAGCTGCCGGGGTTCCCAGTCGGGCTTCCCTCTGCAGCTGGGGAAGACAGGACTGGGCACTCCAGTGCAGGTGCAAGAGGCAAAAAGCAGAGCCAGTCCCCAGGGCTGCAGGGGCGCCCACCCAGTTCTTCCCTCTCCAGCTGTCCAAGGTTATTATTGGTGACACCGCAGCCCAAAACTCCGAACCAAACTTGCCAGGGGATGCATGTAGATGTTGAAAAGAATCACCACAAACAAGAAGTCCTTCTTTTGTCCCAGATGGCTGGAAATTTACAATTGCAAACATGCCTATTATACAAGTGTTTTAAGCATGCAAAGTTTACAACTTCTCTCCAGCATGCAGACCACATGCATCCTAAAACAGATGGACTTAAGACAGCAACAAATGAGTCAAGGAGGAAGTTATTTTCTGATGAGATCCTGACATAGCCAAGATAACTGGTGAGATCCTGACATAGCCAAGATTTCAAGGTGTGACTGTTTAGGTACGAACAGCTCTCAAACACTGTTATCAAGCTTGGGATTTGAAATGCAGCTGGATCCTAATTTCTAATTTCCGCTTCTCAGACAAAATGGAAAGAAAAACACATTTTCAGATGATAGATATTTTATTTTCAGTCTTTAGCTACAATATGGAATTCCCAATATTTTCTCCCATGTTCTTTAGATTGACAAGTATAATGAGCAAGGTAAAAACCTCAACTGAATGCTAAAATTACTGCTTCCATATAGGAGCCTGGGGACAAGCTTTAAGCAGAACAGCCTTTGTTACCTCTAAAACCACTTACTCCTCAGAATAACTTTTCTGTTAGCAAGAAATGTGAAACAAACGGCAATTTAATGTTCTATTTATAAACCCTATTTATAGAAAGTGTTTAATCAAATAACCTGTATGAATAACAAAGAAGAAATTATGCATAAGAACAGAAATAGCATTGCAACTACAGAATTTCCAGTGCTCAAAAATCTTTGAAAAATAAATCATTTTAGGAAACTTAAGGGGGATGCCTCCAGCTGGGATTTTGTTATTGAAGCCACAACTTCTGCCCCAAACTTCCATCTGCATTTTAGGTTAGATCATGCTTCCTTTTGTAATTATAATGAATGGTTTTTCTTCGGTGACTTCAAAATTAAGTGGGCACAGCTACCATTTGCAGAATATAACCAGCACACATTTTCAAAGGGGAGAAGGAACACGGATGGCTTGTGTAATTTTGTATGGCATTTTGCCTAGTTCACAGTATCAATTTTGTAATAAAGATGCTTTTGCTGAATAGATCTACCCTTCTGTAAAAAGAGCTTGTTATCCATATCCAAATGCATACACCATCCTTATGCCTGAAAAGGGCCCTGACCTCTGTCTTTTACTTACAGAAACCAAGCCTTGAAGGACTGCAGTACTGTTGTGGTTGCTTAGCAATGGCCACTGAAGGCATTTGTTTTCTAAAGCTACAGGCACTGCTTCCATTTCTGTCTGTTTCAGATTTTTCTGCAAATCTAGCTCTTTTTTAGCTTTGTAGAAAGATTAGAATTGTCTGTTCTGACTCCTGTCTCTAGCTTTAAGTGTCCACATTGAACATTATACATATACTGATTCAAATATGATCAGATTTGTGTTGTTACCTTGCAGTCTTACCGTTAGGAATCAAGATGAGAGAACAAGAGCGGCATCCCATGAACTTAGAACACACTCCATTCCAAGTTGTGAAGAAAGGTAATAAACCAATACAGAAACTTAAAAAAGAAAAGATAATGCTTGATGTACTGGGTTAGCTCTAACAAGGCACCAGCAGAAGACATTTCCTCATGCAGTTCTTTCCTGGCTCTCCCAATACTTCTGAAAAGCTTATGCAAGCAGTTGTTTTTCATGTGTGGGTCATGCAACCTGTGGGGCTGCAGTAAGGTACGGAAACCGGGTGTAATCATTCCTACCTTGCTCTTTTAACAACAGAAACACCCCTGCTGGTGCCCTCCCATCACTTCAACTTGCCAAGGTGCATGTCTTTCAGTGCACATATATTCATTTACATCCAATCACTACATCCAATCGTAACTCTGCAAGTGATAAGAATTTTATCACTTATTGGCTGGGGATTTCTGAACATATCCAGATGGTGGGGCAAGATGCACCTGAAGTTGTTCCTTGGTATTCCTTCAACGTGGTCTCAGATTTTACCTTCATAATGCTAGCTATCTGCTTCTTTTTTCCTGCACAAGCTCAACTCCTACTCTGGAAGATGTCAACGCCTGGGGTCAATCATTTGACAAGTTAATGAGGACACCAGCAGGAAGAAATGCTTTCAGGGAGTTCCTCCGAACAGAATTCAGTGAGGAAAATATGCTTTTCTGGATGGCCTGTGAGGAACTAAAGCGAGAATCCAACAAAAAAAGAATTGAAGAGAAAGCAAGGCTAATATATGAAGACTATATTTCTATCCTTTCTCCAAGAGAGGTTTGTATCCCTTCTTGCAAGTGACTGAAATGAACTGACAGAAATAAACATCAGCACAGTACACTGTACATCATTAACCTATGAAGAGAAAACTTCGAGTGATGAGCTTTAACCCCACCCACCCCCACCCCGGCAATAGACCTGAGACTTCGTCTGGGGTATCTATGTATCTAATTCCCACATGTGGGTCTGCAGAAAAATCGAAGAAGTTTTTTTTAAGGGGGGTGGTGGTGGTGTAAAAACTTTTGGCCAAATAAGAAAGTGTTCTCTGTCCTACTTCAGGGAATGCATTTACCTGAGAGTGTCACTGGCAGCAGCATAGCCCGGGAACTGTGTTGGACCTGGTGGCAGCGGCAGCTCTCATTCAGGAAAATAGTAACAGAAAGGCAGCTCCCAGCAGAAGCCTTGGTATGCCTGCCCACCAAGAAGGGGGAGGGGAGGTGGCTCCTGGCAGGGACCTTAGTGCTCCCACCTGCTGAGAAAGAAAAGGCAGCTCCACTGAAGGCAGCCCCTTGGAGGTGCTGGGAGGTCCATCCAGCTGCTATGGGGCTGGATGGTAAGCAGGGGGGTTGGATGGATTCCCCTTCTATTTTTGTTGACACAAGCAGCCAGCAAAAATAGGAGCCTGAGATAGTCGGCCCATGAGGTTTTGCTCATGGGAGGCAGGGGAGAAGGATTGCTCCCTTCTAGCTGCAGATCTTGCGCTCCCAGAAAGATTATGGGAATGACAGAATATTGTTCAGAATAGCATCCCATGAGGTAAGACTGGCTACTGTCAGAAGAAAATTAGCTGCCTTCCTGTGCAGGTTTACAGTACTTTGCAACTGCTTTTCTGGCTCCCAGACAGGAGATACATTTGTTCTGGTTCACATGCCATAAAAAGCTGGTGGGCTGCACTCGGTTTGGTTGGTCACAATCTATACAGATCTGATTTAAAATTATTTTACCATAGGGGTTTTTTTTTCTTCCACCTGTGAAAAAGAGTATGCCGATGGAAAGCCTTTCTGGATAATACTAATTGAGCGCTTGGACAATTATACAAACTAATGACCTGTATAATTAGAATGTATACAGAAAATGTGGATAAGGATAAACGATTTTGCCTGTATTTTAATTTCTTGTGCCTCAAAAATTGGGGCGGTTTCTGCACGGGCTGAAAGCAATGGCTTCAGCCCAGTAAAACACCGGGGACCCTTCGCACAGGCGCCGCTGCCAAATCGATGCAGCAGCGCTCTGTGCCTGCCAAAACGGTGTATTCAAAACTCGCTTGGGGAGCGAGTTTTCCTGCAAACGCCGGCTTCCATCCGCTGCCATGTGAATGGCAGTGGGTAAAAGCTGGCGTTTTCCCCTTCCCTTCCCGGCCCCAAACGCCTCCTTACCTTCTGCTGGCAGCCACGTAGCTTTATCGTGGCTCCGAGGAGGGAAGGGGACACGCCCCCTGGTCTCCGATGCTTCAGCCATTGCTGTGGCCATGGGGGCGTGTCCCCTTCCTTCCTCAGAGCGACGTGGCTGCCAGAAGAAGGTAAGGAGGTGTTTGGGGCCGGGGAGGGGAATATGCGGCTGTGCGGAGCTTGCTCCCACTGCTGCGCATCCCATGGGGCCATTTGTGCAACTGGCCCCATAGCCTGTATCGGCATGATTAATGCCGATGCAGGATCTCTCCCTTGGCTGTGCGGAAACCGCCTATGATTGGAATTTACAATGTTGCAAAATAGAACGATACAAATGTATGAAGCTTCACAATGACTATGTTTGATTTTAATTCTATGTAAAAAATTAAAAAGTAATGTATAAGTCAAAAAGATGATCACAAGGGAGAAAACACATTATGTCTTTTAGGTTTCAATGAGAGAGGCTGAAATGGATCAAAGAATGAAATGTAGATGTATTCAGTTGTACAGCCTCCTGCCCCACTTTTGCAGGACAGAAAGAGATGTTACTGTACACTAACAAATGCTTTCTTTATTTATAGGTAAGCCTGGACTCCAGGGTAAGAGAAGTTATCAACCGGAATATGCTAGAACCATCACAACATACTTTTGATGATGCTCAACTCCAGATTTACACTTTAATGCACAGAGACTCCTACCCACGGTTTATGAACTCTGCTGTTTACAAGGACTTGGTTCAGTCAGTCTCTGAGAAATCTGCTGAAGCATAGAAATTAGTGTGCTTGAAACACAGGTGATACTCTGGACTATCATCCCCGAACATAAAATTTAGAATTGATGAGTTCATTACTTGAAAATAACTCTAAATGTTCTAAATATGGAAGTTTCCAGAACCTCTAGCTATTTGCAGCGTCTTGTCAAGTGAGAGCCAGTGGCAGAGAATAAAGGAATCATGCATACTTTAAAAATATACTCAAGAATAGTTTTAAGATCAGTAAAAACTATAAGAAAATAGGCTTGTCAGTAATTATAGAGCCATTTTCTCATCACTCAGCATTTAAACTACATGTTGTACATCCACTGTGAGGATACAGAACAGTTGGGATCAGGTTTACATATAGATTCACCTTTAACTATACTATCTACTCCATGTCTGAGTTAGAAGGGAGTTCTCTGTATTCAAACCATCAGAAATTATTTGATATGGCTGATGTCACAACAAATATACGCAAGTGCAGAATATTCAAAGGGTACTGGACATGTTCCTTAAACTGTAATCTTTCTCCCCACCTGGCATTCATAACCAACTTCACAGATTGAGCCTTAGTGATTATAGTCAGTGAGACTTGGTCTTAAATGTACAGTGAATCACACACCTACTTGGACATGAGCAAAATGTTAAATGTCAGCAAGGCGAAGAAAACAATTTTTTTTTCAAATAAACAGGTGAAAGGCACTGGTTGTTATGAATAATGCTGCTTGTAAAGTGTATTAAAATACCAGGAGGTATTTTAAAAGTACATTGTTAGTATTTCTAGACAAACTTTGATAAGGGAAGGGAGCTGGGATGGGAACTTACTTTGATAAGGGATGGGAGCTGGGAATTCTCTGCCTTCAACAGGGTACACACAGATACACATAGATGTATTACTCAATCTTACTTGCAATATTGTTCAGAGTTGGTGCTGCAGCTACCATTATTCTGTATATGTCTACCAATCAGAAGATCTGAATAGCTTAGTTCCAACCAAATTAAGAGAGGAATTAAAATATTTCTCTGTACAGCTAGGCTAAGGACATTAACAGTCTCTTGTTTTAACTGCAAATGGATATTTTCCTAAACACACTGCCTGACTCACAATATATATCTGCATTGGTCTGTACCCAGTCATATATTCCAAAGTCCTGTTTTCTTAAGAGAGGATGGAAGTTTCCAAAAATTCAGCCCTCCCACTTTAAACCATCACTTAGCTGTTTCTGAAGTCCTGCCACCTAAAAAATGTGGAACTGCATGGTTGGACACACATCACTGCGAAGACCCTTAACAGCAGACAGATTTTATCCACAACCAAACACATCAACCATTACTCCTTTCAGCAGGCAGATGTAAAGAAGTCACAGATCAAGTCTGCTTTGAAAGTAGACACACTGATTTGGAAACCTTAGAACCTAATCCTATGTGTATAGGGGAATCATATCATTATATGGACATAAGGGCAAAACACTCCACGCATTCTTAACCATACTGTTCTTCATTATGTCCAGATAAAATCCATGTGTACCAGATTATCTCAGATTAAGATCTGTTTCTAAAATAAATAGCCGTTTCAATAGATCTGCAGAATAAAGTGTCTCAAACTGCAAGGGACCACCAAGTCTAAAATAGTTTGCAGGCTGCTAGCTACAAGTTGCTTTTCTGTTCTACCTTGTTATTAATATTCCCATGTGAACAGTACAAAAAAAAAACAATAACCAAGACTCCTCCCCAGTGGGAGAAAATACATATACACACTAATTTAGTTGATTATTCAATGCATCATGCTGGAGGTGTTTTTCTTTTTTTTTTTTCCATAACCCCTTACAAAAATAATGAGCTGTGTCATCACACAGTAGCAAGGGAGAAGAACTGGAACAAAGCGTATATTATCAGCAATGTCACCTGTGACTAAAAGCTCCATCACCTTCCTCTACAAATGATACCAGTTATAGTCATTTGAACCCAACAAGAAACATTAGCGGCATACAATTCTATATCTGCAATTTGAGGCAAACCAGAGTTTCTCTCTCGTGATCTTGCTACTATGTCACTGGAATCATTTGGGAAATGGAAAGTAGGGGAGGGGCAATAGGTGGGGTGTGAAAATTTAGTGTTCACTCATCTGTAGGCAGTGGAATGTAATATTTCTGAGGGGCACAGCTAAAGTTCTGAATTGGTTTAGGAAATAGTAAACAAAACTGAAAACTTCAGATTAAAAGGTATGGGTGTTCAGTAACTGACAACAACTTCTAACCAAGTAAATACAGCAAAAAGAATTGTTCCATTAAAAATAGCCTAATGCCTAAGATCATTAAATACAGAGTTAAGTCTGATTAACATATAATCTCATTTGAAGATTAACGGTAACCACCACAGCCAAAACTAGCACCGACTCCAATATTTTCCTGTTATCCAAACACAAAGGGAGCCCATTGCTAAAAAACTCCCAAATATTCTTAAGGAACTCAGCATGTAGAGAACATTAATAAGAAAAGTAAAAAGGGCACCTACTCCTCAATGCAAATGACTGAAGTAGGTCACAACAAGCATGTCAGATTAGAACAATTCAGACTTTCCACACCCAATATGGAGGACTTCGTGCCTTTCAAATTCTTGTTTTAGGTTACTCCATAAGTACAAATAGTACATCAAGTGTAATGTAATCATCATGTTTAAAAAACAAGTCTGCAGTCAGTATTGCTTACATATTAAAGGAATGTCAAACCATGCTTGAAGTTTCTTGTTCCTTGCTTTCCATATCATCATAATGAAATGTCTTTATGAAAATCCAGTTGCTGATATTTTCTACATCCCACGACACTACTAAGCAGCATTCGCAGTCAGATATTATACTAAAATAATTATCTGGGTCAGAACTCCAAAGATGTGACGTCAGAGAGTGTGAATGAAAGTGCAGGAATACAATTCATTTGCTTTTTTGTTTTGATAAAGCTGCCATACTGCTGAAGATACATGATGTGTAAATGGAAGAAATACTCTTAATAAAGCAAAATGAAAGAAAAAATCCTCAAAACATGGAAACTTCACAAAAATCATTAATATTGTCAAAGCACTTGACTATTAAAACTGAATTTTGCTTGAAAGAGTACTTCATCAAACATTTTAAATATTCCAATTATTGTTCGGCTTACTAATATCAGTGGTACTGCTAGCCTAAAGAGACAGTTTAAATAAGCTCTAGAGAGTTCATATCCTTAATAAGATGTTTGATTTGTCATCAAATCCAGCTTCTGGAATGAATTTTCAGAGCTTTATCTTGCAATATAGAACAGGGGGCTTTTGTTCAACTACTCCTTTCTTCCCACATGCTGGGAACATGAAAGTATTTGAAAATAAACCAAACGTATTTCACATGAATTTGAAGAAGAACACAGTATGATACTGCACATTCAGGATTCACAAGCATGAACTGGTATTTGGGTTTATTCTGAGTCAAGGACTCACTATGTGATCCTAAGGAGCAATTCTCAGTTTTAGCTTCTCAGCTACATAATGAGAAAAAGAAGTTTCACCTCAGAATTAGAAGGTTAACGGATATCACCAAGCTGGATGTGTTAATGATAGAGAACGTAAGAAACAAAGTCTTCAGCCTACAGATTTGAACCCACTGGTGTGATGCATTAGTCTCGAAGATGGATCTTCAATGTCTATATGGAACAAGCGAAGGGAAGCAGCCTTCCAGTGAAGAATAGAAATTAAACTGCTGAGCATTTTAACAAGCTGGTAATGTATTGCTTTCTTTATATTATGCAAGCACATTCATATTTATTGTCACAATGTCACAGAATCAATGTGCTCCAGGGTGAGGTGGCTATAAACCATCATTACTTCAGGCTTGGCATTTACCAAACAGCAGGGAGCCCATTAGCACCCTGCAAACATTCTACTTCCCTGACATTAGTTAGAGGTCTGCCCTTTATATACCAATAGATCCAAAGAGCAGTTATACTTCCATGTATTTCCTCCATTAAGCCATATTAAAATTATATGGGTCATTTCCTAATAGGAAGGTAAACCGATTTTAACCTCAGGAACTTGCTTTCAATGCCCCTCAATCTTAGATTTCATTTGCAGAAGTCACAATGTAGTAACATTCACAATGCATTAAAGTGATATCTCTGTAGCGTAAGGGCCAAAAGCACTAAAAGAATTTACAACAACCTTTTCAAGTTTTAGTAATCTTCTTTCTATTGCTCCTATCTGATCAAGACTATAAACAGGGCCTGACATGTGATAAAGTTGTGAATTATTACTTATGCGCAAAAATGTGTTTTTAAGTTTCTACCCCAAGAGCACTCTACTACAGAGCTACTATAGTAGTTAGTGTCACACTGGTTTGAAATTGTCCTGGAAACATATAGGCTGATCCTGGGCCAGTTACACACTTTCAGTCTAATTTACCTCATAAGATTCAGTCTAATTTACCTCACAAGATAAATGGTGGAGAGAAGAATGAGAAATAAATTAGAGCAATTAACCTCTCCTGTTTCCTGCCCTTCTACTGACAGAGAAACTTCTTGGAATAAAAGTGGGGTTTTGTAGCCCCAAAACTCACCTTATTGTGATGTTGTGCAACATGGAGTGCATGGAGTGCATCTTGTCAACCAAGATGGCGCCCGCAACGGAGCTCGACAGCGGGGCTCCGTTACAATAGGTTTTAAATTTGAACTTTTCCAGTAATTTAACCTAGAAAGGGAGTTTTATTTTGTTACTGTATTGTGCTGTATTGGGGAATGAAAATTACGAGAGGCTTGAATTAAACAGCAGTAAAGTGGAACGGAGCGGAACGAATTAAGAACAGGACGACGGCATGAGGTACCTGGCTTCCCCTGAGTCCTGTGTTTTTTGCTTTCCTCGCCTTCATCTCTGCGGTGTCTCCCGCTCCCCCCACCATGTCAATTTTCTTCTGTCTGGTGGGCTGGTGATTGGAGACGGTGCGTTCTGGCGGCAGTATTGGGGGTCGGTGGCAGTAACCCCCTCCCATTTTCCAACTTGGTTCCTGCCGAACCGGGAGACCCGCGACCAAAATAAATTGGGCGCGGTGCCCGGAGACGGAGCGACTCGGTGGCAACAACATCGGGGGTTGGTGGCAGGAACCCCATCTGGCCCCCGAGCGGGGACTTCGTCGTGCCAGGAGCTTCGTCGCCAGCAGGAGCGGAGCGCAGTAATCGCGCCCGCTGCGGGAGGCTGCATAACCGCCGGTTTTTTAGGCGACTCCGGCGCTTTGGAGGCCGCGCCTACAACGCGAACGTTGGGAACGCGGCCCCAGAGTGTGCTGGAGTTTGGCGCTTTGAAGACCGCGCCCATCACGCGAGCACCGAAAGCGCAGCCTTGGGGTGTACTGAAACTGAGACAAGACCTTGATTATTCGAAGAGGCATGGACAGTGGAGGCGGCTCTCGGGACTAGTGGTGCAGTCCAGGAAAAACGATAAAGCTGTTGCTCCGATTAGACACGACAGGCTGGCGGTGAGAGGGCCAAGCAAGCCGTGGCTTCAAGAGCGATTTGTACATGCGTGGACTGATGTACGAGTGGTTTACTTGGGGTGTGCAGGCCCCCTGTTTGCCGCTTGGCTAACGCTTCCATTACTGTATGTATTGAGGAGCACAGTGGGAGAAGGTCTGCATAGAGAACTAGCAACAGCAGTTCTTTCTGCTACCCGTTGGTGCCCTCTACTGGCCCTTACTGCCCCTTTTGTGACTTCTCGACACCTTCCAAGCGCCTGGTTACTGATATTTACTACCGTCCAACTAAATCTCATTACATCTACAGTACCCTGTGGTGAGGGCATTGGGAGACTGTTGGAGAACCTGCTGAGGACCGTGAAGTTCCACCTCCTTACGCCCTCATATATTCATGTTTCACCTGTAACTTAGAGTGAACTGTAGTCTTTAGTGGTTATAGGTTAAGAAAATAGAGCTAGTAGCATTATTCAATACATTAAATGTAAAGTAGTTTAGTCCAGCCTTGCCTGTGGTAGTTTAATATTAAGTCCTAGTTAGATTAGTGGAAGTTATCTGTCATCTGATGCACTAGCACTTTATTAGCTTAGTTAGCTTAGCTAGTATAGCACTTTGCTGGAATTTATTAGTATTACTGTACTCTATCTGTGAGCGGTGGCTGCCGGGACTAGATAGCAGAAGTGCTGGATGACCCTAGGCAGCCAATCAATCAATAGTTAAATAATTAAATAATTTATTACCTATCTATCTGTATAGGTGTAGGTTAGGTTCAAGTAGGTTTTACTATAAGGAAATTGTTAGTCTACTAGGCCTGTTTTATGGGAGGAGACGGCGAGGGGGCAGTCGCGGGTGAGATCCCAGTAGTGTGGGGGACGGGGTAGAAACGCGGGTAGGAGGGGGCCATATGAGAGAAAGGGGAGGAGATACAATTATGCTTTTTCCCTTTCTGGCCTCCTACCTATCCCGAGAGATGCGAGCAGAGAGACTCAGGTATACCCTGCTTGAGCCTGGTGTTGATAAATGCCAGGTCCATTAATAATAAGACCCGACGCCGAGACTTTCAGGCGCAGCTAATGGACCTGGCCTGCATCACCGAGACCTGGAGTGCTTGAAGGCGAGACAGTCGCCTTGAATGCGATCCGCCCCCAGGTTTAGCCTGTGTCCACCAGCCCCGAACACAGGGCCGGAGGGGTGGCGATGTTCATCCGAGATTCTATTGCCTTCAGGGCAGTCCCTGCCCTCAAATTCCCGGATTGAGTGTGCCGGTTGGAGTGGCTGTCTGGGGAGAGGTTGGCCGTTCTCCTGGTGTACCGGTCGCCCTGGCGCACCAGGCTGACGGCCTGCCACGGCTGCTGGAGGCCGGTGGCGAGTGGGCGTTGCGATTCCCCGACTTATTGTTCTGGGGACTTCAACGTCCATGTGGACGCCGCCTCATGTTCAGCGGCAGTGGACCTGGTGTCATCCATGGCGACGCTGGGACTCTCCCTTCTAAACACCGGCGCCACTCATGAAGCTGGTCACACTTTGGATCTGGTCTTTGGGGCAGGAGTGAATATGGTCGTATCCTCTGTTAGCAGAGTGCCATGGTCCGACCATTTTGCCCTGAAGGTTCGGGTGGACTCGCCGCCCCAACCCTGTCTAGGCGACGGACTTATTTTTGTCATGCTAAGGCTTATGGAACGGACAGGTTCCTGAATGCTCTGGGACCCTGAGCCTCCTGGCACCCTCGATGAGCAGGTGTCAGACTGGAATTCCAGGCTGCGCCGACGCCATCGAGGAAATTGCTCCCAGACGCCCTCTGCGCCCCCGTTCACGATGAGCTCCTTGGTATACCGAGGAGCTGCGCCAAATGAAACAGGAACTCAGACGGCTAGAGCGAGTGTGGAGGAAGTCTCGCAACGAAGTGGCGCGAACAACTTATAGGACGTTTATGAAAGCCTATGAGTTGGCGATACGGAGGGCGAAGAATGCCCATTTCTCGTCCTCCCTCGCATCTGCTAGCTCCCGCCCGGCACAATTATTTCGGATTGTTCGATCCCTCACCTCTTTGGTGGAGGGATCTACAAATTCTCAATTGGCAATTGGCTGTGAGGCATTCCAGAGCTTCTTTGCAGATAAAGTCGCGTCTCTCCGCCGGGACCTTCCGACCACAATTGATACAGTAAAGGAACTCGAGGCTCCTTCGCCGTCTTTGGGTCCAAACTTGGACCGGTTTTCCCTACTCCTCGCGGAAGTCCGATGTTGACAGGGCCCTAGCTGCTGTTAGACCTACTACCTGTCCTCTGGATCCACCGTCTCCTGGCTGATAAAAGCTTGCCGGGAGGAGTTACAACCCCACCTGTTGAATATAGTCAACTGCTCCCTTGAGCAAGAAGTGTTTCCGGGTGGGTTGAAGGAGGCAGTGGTCCACCCACTCTTGAAAAGACCATCTTTAGATCCTGGTGATCTGGCCAATTACCGCCCCGTTTTGAACTTGTCGCTTCTGGGGAAGGTAATTGAGAGGGTGGTGTTGGAGCAGCTTCAGGGTTTCCTGGGGCACGCCTCGGTGCTCGATCCCTTCCAGTCCGGCTTCCGTGCTGGGCATGGGACGGAGACCGTCCTCATCGCCATCACAGATATGCTCGCATGCAGCTAGACCAAAGGCGGATCGGCGCTGCTTGTGTTACTTGCCCTCACAGCAGTGTTTGATGTGGTCGACCATGACCCTGTGACCCACCGCCTCGCAGCCTCTGGAGTGCGGAGCACCTTCCTTCAATGTATTGCCTCGTTTCTCCAGGGTCGGGGTCAGCAGGTGTGGTGCGAGGGCACGAGGCTTCCCAAAGGGCTCCACTTAGCTGTGGGGTTCCCCAGGGAGCCTTACTTTCCCCGCTCTTATTTAATATCTACATGCGACCCCTTGCTCAGCTGGTGCGGAGCTTTGGGCTGGTCTGTCACCAATATGCGGATGACACCCAGCTCATTCTGTTGATGGGGGGGGGGCTCTGCCCCTGCAGCTCTACAGCATTGTTTGGAGTCGGTTGCTGGTTGGTTGAGGCAGAGTAGGTTAAAACTTAATCCAACAAAGACGGAGGTCCTCTGGCTGGGCCGGGGGGAGAGACCGAGGGATTTCCAGCCGCCTATTCTAGAAGGGGTCACTCTGGCCCCGACATCCCTGGCCGCCCAGCCTGGGGAGTCCGCCCTGGACTCTGCCTTGACAATGGAGAGCCAGGTGGCCCATGTAACCCAGGTTGCGTTTTTTCATCTTCGCCAGGCGGCTGGCTATCTCTCCCAGCCCGACCTGGCCACGTGATCCATCGCGGCGGTCACCTCGAGGCTAGATTACTGTAACTCGCTTTACGCGGGCCTTCCCTTGCGATTGATCCAGGCTGAAGCTGGTCCAGAATGCAGCGGCACGGCTTCTGGCAGGTGGTGATTATTCAGATCATATCACCCCTGTGCTATGCCGTCTGCACTGGCTCCCAGTGGAGTTCCGGATCGTCTTCAAGGTGTTGGTAATAACCTTTAAGGCCTTACGCGGCATGGGGCCCTCATACCTACGGGACCGCATCACCCCTTATGTCCCACGTAGGCCACTACGCTCAGCGGTGGCTGAACTGCTGGTGACCCCGGCCCCGCTGACGATCGCGGCTGGCTCCTCGACCCGGATATTATTGCCAGGGCCTTTGCACGGCTCTGGCCCCTGCCTGGTGGAAAGCTCTACCTCCATCATATCGGGCCCGGCGGGGCCTTGGTGAGTTCCGCAGGGCCTGCGAAACTGAGCTATTCCACCGGGCGTTTGCAGAGGCTGGCCGCGTGTTTACTGCCCCCCACTGAAACATCGGGAATTGAAATCTGGCGAGGCTGCCATTCTCCATCCCTTGTTATTTCGGGTCGGGCTCCACTGTTGATTCACTTGTATCTGGGGCCGCCGCTCCCCTTTTTTTTTCCTCTTCTATTATTTAATTCTCCCTTTTAGCCTTGGGATTGGGCGCCCGTTTTTACCGTTTTATTGGTTTATTGTTTAAATTGTATATGATTGTTGCTGGATTTTAAATGTGTTAATTTATGCTGGATTTTAAATGTGTTAATTTATGCTGTTGGAGCTGCTGTCAGAGAACAGCCATGTTGGAAGCCGCCTCGAGCCCCTTGGGGAAGAGGCGGCCTATAAATTTGAAATATAAATAAATAAATAAATAAATTTCTCTACACAGACTTTTATTACTTCTGTGGATGTCTGTGGGCCAAACTTCAAAGAGGTTCTGTTCAATTTCAGGGACTCTTGGGTCAAAATAAGTTGGGACTTGGTACAGGGATATGAGTTCAAATGCCTGCTCAATGACAAAAGTCCTGTGTGATTGTAGAAGGGGGACAGAGTCCAACCATACTTTCACACTTGATCTCTTCAGAGGAAGAGAAAAATAAAAACATAGTAAGTAAAATACTTGGGAACATTTAGGGCAATGAGTTAGAAACCAGCGGAATCTCACACAAAACAAAATCTTATCTATAGAAATGGCCTTTACAAATAAATGCAAATAGGTTGTCAGTTGCCCACTACCTGTTATTTGGTATTTATATCAGAAAGGCCACAGTCTATTAAAGCTATATGCACACAATGTAAGCCACAACACACACACAGGGGTTTTAAAAACATGTGGATTTCCTTGGTTATCAGACTAAATAGGCACCTATTATTCAAGAATCCTGTGTTAAGTACAGCCAGACAGATCCTTTGGCAAGTTCTGACAAGGCAGGACATGAAAAAGAGGATCAGATGTTGAGGATGAACATATGAATAGTTACTGGAGACATTGCTCCCTTTTATGGCCAATAGCTGTAATAGAACTATTGTACAACACTCCATTTATTTCAACAGTTACCTACAACAGTTTGCGATCATCACAGAAAATCTTTTGAAGTTTCATCGCATCAGTTCAGTAGAAGAGAACAACTGTGGCACAAAGTGCTTACTTCTCTCCAGCTGCAGTGATGCAGTGAAAACATCTAAAGCTGACCATCTTCCATGCACACTTACAGGAGAATTACACATGCAACTAAATTTTTTCTTCTGAAATAGGCAAAAAAGAGCTACAATTAAACACATTTAAATTAAAATCAGAGTTTGTTTACTATAGTACTTAAAAACAATGTTAAAAGATCTACAAGAAGAGACATTTGCGTCATAATTTGATGATGCAGTCACTTGATGAGATATCAGTTTAATATTAGAAGTTTTAAAAAGTACCTATGGCAACTCAGAAGTCTCACTCCAATTTAGTGTGAAAATAAAATAGTTTTCAGTTATTACTGCTTACATTCAAAGTTATTGATCAGCATTGTAAAACCAAAAAATCCAGCAGCCGGTGCTTCCTGTATCATCTATCAGTGTAATCCTATGAAGGGTTATTGAGGCCTAAATTTATTAAAGTCAATGTGCTTAGGCTGGAGGGTTGTGCTGAACATATTCTTAAAACAGGACAGAGGAAACAATACCTCCTATCTGAGGAGTTTAAGTTAGCGTACACAAATGAACAACATTATCTACTAAGACATTCTCTTCGGTGATTCTAAACATTTCATTGTGGCTTCAACATGGCAACACTGAAGAGTACACAAACTGAACTCTGCAGTTCACAAATTTAAATATTCTGGTGAGGCAGATAAAAATTCTGTTACCCATTCCAATTTAGTCCTTTAGATTTGAAGGCCACCATCCTAACAAAGGTTTCAAAATTCCTATATGTGACTAACACATCATGACTCAAATTCTTACCTACACACAAACAGCCTTATCATTTGCAGCAAACAATAGACATCATTGTTAAAAGCTGTCATTTTTTCTGAAACGTTCATGCTCTAAAGACAGAGTCTGAGAAACATTCTAACAAAACTTCACCAAAACAGATGGTGAATTACCATAATTTTATTTCTGACCTTGTGGGTCTGGCAATCAGTGATCTACATGTAAAAAGTGATAGTCATTAACAGTTCACAGGAACCAATACCTATATAAATGGAAAAATATTAGTTTTAAATTTCCTAGGCAGTATGCCATTCGGCATCTTTGTTCATTTACAAAGTCAAAAATAATGATGGCATCAAGCGTATAAAGGTAACAAAGCTGTAAGGTCAAACTAGCCATGTAGGAATTTCTTCAGAATTAAGGACAAGAAAATAGCACACATGCTTTAGAGCTGCACAAGAAATTGGACAGATCAATGCAAATTACATAATCGGGTCTTGAAACAGAAGGCATGTGTTACAAAACATCAGATTTCATGATCAGCATTCAAGGGTCAGTGCAGAAATAGTTTATACAACCAAGCCACCCACACCAATTGTCATTTAGGTATTACATTATACATAGTATAAAGCGAAACTATTTGCCCTAACATACCAAAATGGTTCAATAGGAGTAGGCTATTGAAAACACCATTCTATAAGAAAACATTTCCGTTAGATATGCTGAGTGCATAGACATACAATGCTTCTTCACAAAGTTAAAAAAAAGCAGTTACCCAAATGTCATTGATAAAAGTTTAATGTAGACTTATTTATAAAAATGAAAAAAAACACCCTTTTCTTTGAAATTACAACACACAACTGAGCCTCTTGACTCTGCTGAATATTCACTACAGGGATGGTGGCATCGAAAACAAAATCTAACTTTAAAGATGTCTGTTTAAAAGAAGGGTATGGAGACTGGGGGGGGAGCCTTTTGCAGGAAACTAGATACTTGACCCAGTTCTTAAAGCTAATTATAAAATCCTCTTTTCTTACTGGTCCAGATGTCAACAATTTCTTCTTCTAGCAGAACTGTCAAAAGAAAAGAAATATGCATGAAATATGCATGCAGCAGACTGCTAATTCCTTAATGACTGAAAGCAAATGAATATATTCTGCTTTTTGTCACATCCCCACCAGTTCTTTTTCAAAAGCTATGATAAATATTTTCTCCTCATCGCATATTCAACAGTAGCAGAAAATATATGAAAACTGTGAGAGGGTTGTTTGATCATTTTTAAAAAAATCATGCAAGGTGAGCGAAGGTCTGTTTTGGCAAGGTGGTAGGTATCAGTTTCGCAATCAATTTCCGATGTGAAAGCAGCTTGGAAAATGTAATAACTCATGTCAGCAGTATAAAAACTATGTTTTAAAAACTTTGCATACAATGTATACAAGTGAGTATAGTTTCAATTTTGAGGTGGAGCCATTTCAACCTACACATTAAAATAAACTAATGGTAGTAATTTTTATTAATTTATTGTTAATTTTTATGCTGATTGGTGAAGGTCAGATCCATTCTCAGAACTAATCAAACATAATCCCCCAGTCTTGTAAGCATGCCAGTAACATGAAACAAGGATATTGCTGCCAAGGCACAAGCACCGGAGTGGCCAGTCAGCAGATGAGCCAGTCTCTGTATGCCCTTGTCACAGATCCTGTTAAAGAGGTTCTGACTGTATTGGATTTGGACCATGTTCACCTTGGTTTAGGTTGAGGAGTGGATGGAAAATGTCCTCAGAGAAGGGATGGTTTCTTCAAATGTCAAGTAACAGATCCAGAGCTGAAACTGAGTGAGATTTGTGCTTTGGATCTGATTTCACATGCTCTTTATGTTTGAATTTTGATTTCTTTGCTGGAGGTTCCAATGGAGTCCTTGGAACTGAGGATGAGAAGGATTAAGTCCAAGCCTGTTGAGGATTCAACCTCAGTTCCATTAAGGCTGATTGGGTGGAGAGCACCAAGGGAAGTCTGGAAAGCCTCTTAGGATTTGGCGGGTGGCTCTGAGGACAGCCCTCAATTGTGATGTCCTATGATTCTGAACTTTGGTCTTAAATTGTCGATAGGCTTTACTAGCATCCATGTTGTGCCCCTCAAAAGAGACAAAGATTGTAATTGTCTATCTGGGCCATTTTTGCTCTTCATCGGAAGTACTTCTTGAAAAAGCCTTTGTGAGCCATCTTAAATGTCACCAGTCACTGCCCACTTCAGAATACAGCGGGGAAACTGGTTAGAAAAAGTTACTAAAGTAAGTTTAAAGGTGACAGCTCTTCAGTTGTGTTATGTGCTTTAGAAAAACAAAGTAGTTGCAAGCAAAAAAGGGTCTGCTCTGAAGAACACATGGAATAAGCTGCAACTATGCTAGGAAGAACATATTTCGTTAGAAGCGAACGACAGAAGAGGTGCGCCATGCTCAGACCATACGACCATTTGGGTGGGAAATGTCAATGGCTCCAAAAGAAGATTCTGCATCCCCAGTGGAATGTTATCCTAGGGAAAGAATCTCTATGCAGTAGCCCTGGTCATGTGCAGTTCTAATGTAGGAATGAACAGAAGACCAAAGCTGAAAGATGGCTCCTATTTGTAGAGCCCTTCAGGGAATGGGCAGGATATAAATCCAGTAAACAAATAAACAAACAAACAAAACAGTAATCTTCACAGAATGTTTGTAAATATCCAAACTATGGCGAATGTCTGTCCAGTCAAAAGCCTAGAATTTCTACCCTATCTCTTTTTATACCTAGGCTGCAATAGATAATGCATGGGAAGTTGTATTTAAAAAGAATACATGTTCTATACATATATATATGATCGATAAAATCAATTGGGTTTTTTTTACCTTCCATCTGTTTCCACATTCATTACACACAACAAATGTTGTCATAGGTTCATCAGCACTTCGGGTTTGAACCTACATAAAAGATAGCAGCTATTAACTTTACAAGGCTAAGTTGTGTCATTTCTTCACAAAACCAGCATCACGTAAACTATTTGTAACATTTTGATGCAATATTAAAGTTTTATGGCCGCAGAAAAAATTCTATGTGCATAGGCTATATGCCCCTTATTTTGCTCCATCACTCTTTTGCTTTCTCTTTCAGCCCCATCCATGAGCTAGGCACCCGGCTGCGGCATCACGACCACATCCAGCCACCCAACCAACCAGATTTCCCAGCAGCATGGATGTGGGGGGCTGGAAAAGTCAAACAGCCTTTCCACCATTGAGGAGCCTCTATGAGTCCCCATGGACTTACACTGCCTGAAAGGGCAGCTTAAATCTAAAGCATGGCCCGCCGGTGTAATGCCAGCAAAGGCCAGAAGGGAGCTGGCTAAAATTAGCTCCTCCCCTGGTCACACCCCCGGTTTGCACGTGTTACTCCGTCAGTGGTGGCAAGAGCCCTAGGACCCTGGTGCGGTGTCCAGTGCTTGGGGGAGTGGGCGATGGGTAAGTGCTCCAGGAAGGGCAAAGCCGCTGGTGTGCCACTCCCAGTAGTGAATTTGTCCCCCCTTTGGATGGGACTCTTTCTCTCTCACTTCTCCAGTCATAAGTTGTCATTTTAGACGGCACATCAGGCAAACAGAAAAATAAGGGACTTTTACTGAGTTTTGTGGACAGGAGAATAAAGATGTTAAGCAAAGAGATAGAAACTATTCACAAGTTTAACACACAGCATTTGCTGGGTCACTCAGTTATAATGTTTCACTTATTTCCTAGGAAGAGAGAACAATTATCAGCCAAGCTTTTAAAACTCTAGGGGTGCATATTTGGCTATTCCATAGCTAGGTACAGTATAATTGTGAAGGCCTTCCATAAATTAAATTCTTTAGTTCTGCAATGTCTCCACAGGCAGAATTCCTCCAGTTTTCTCTATCTCTCTGGGGGCAAAAACCTTGGCTCCTAAATAATTCACTATATTAGCCTCTTTCTCTGAAAGCTAGATTTCGAGACAACACATCTATGCAGTCTTCTAGGGCAGGACCTGTCGTTTCAGTCTCCAGAGGCACAAACCCTGTGTGATCCCAACTGACAATTTCACTGATTTTCTTCTCAAATTATCTTCCTGTCTGGCTCTTCCAGCATTCCATGGGTTAGCTAAAAAGGCTATCAGCTGCTCTACAGACTCACCAAACAGGAATAAACAGAAGTGAAAATTATCAGAAAGGGGCACGATCTTTGCCCATCCACCAAAGGTATCAACCTAAGGCAAGACACTTTTCTGCTTTGCCTGAACTTCTGCTCATTTTAGCCTACATAATGTCCTAATCTGATTGCATTCATAGTCCAGGAAAGCCTCTATTAATATAAATAGCATTTTACATTAAAGCAAGGTAAGCAACTCATTTTAACAATAACTTTCTCAACATGTGTAATTAATTACCAATTCAAGGCAAACAATACTACTAAAATAATACCACTAGTCCACTAAGATGGATAAAGTATTACTACCAAAATAGGGGAGCAAAAAACTTAGCTAAAAAATCTGCTATTCAGTTATTGCGATAAGAACCAAGTAAAAGATCACGAGATTTTCTCAGAGCCATAATTGCATCCTTTGTAAAATATACATGTTAATGTTGACACTCATGAATAAGGATAACCTGCTCATCTTGGAAACTTGGATGCAATTAAATATTTTCAAAAAGGTTGAACTATCACCATTGGCATATGTCATCTTCTACAAGATTTTATGAACAAGACACTCATGCACTCATTCAGTCAAAATGGGGGAGAGAGGAGACAAAGAGGAAGGCGGAGGGAGAGATGTAGCTTCAGTGGAATTAAGAGCTACTATAAAAGCTACTCAGACATTTCTATTTCAGAACTGTTTCTAAAAAGGCACAAAAGGAATCATGATATTTACGATATGTACTTAAAACTGAATGTGACTTGGCATACCTGTGTGTAAGTACAGTTCTTCTTTTTACATTTGCCGCATGTAAACAAATCAGTCTGGGTGCCTCCAGTTTTCGCCATCTGATGCTCTCTTATGGCTTCTTTTGTTAGATTTTTCCGCATCTCTTTTAGTTCATCACTTGCCATTTCCTGTGGTGCAGGCAAAGACACAAATACATGTGTTTTAAGTACTTGCCAGTTGGTCATGGCTTGCAAATACCAACTCATACATAATATGAACAGTTTAAAGCCATTTTCTACTCAACTGTGTCAATATTCAGTGTGCAAGCACAGAGCCAAATGAATGCAGCAGAGATTACATTAATTGTGAGTGCTTACTAAATTAGGTTTAGTTCTATGGATCAAATTATTCCTCACTGGGATTATTTATTATTCCTCAAAATCTTCTCAACAGAACATTCCCATCTCACAAAATCAAGTCTGGGAATAGAAAGAATGCATGATAGCAGTTCTTATTCCTATCTGGGTACTACCAGTCTTAAATCACAGGTGCTGTTTATCTCACACGGCCTTGTCAGTCTCCCTGTCAGATCTGATCACATTGCAACATTACTGAAAGCAAACAAAGCCAATTGAGAAGGAGGGCAATGCATATTGGAACAGATTTAGTTACATTCACATATCACTGAAAGCATACAAATCTTATTCAAGAAGCCTGGTTCTTCCACTGCCGATCAATGCCATGATCAAAAAATTGCTGGAGGAGGGTATAGCACTTTGACGCCATTATTATGTGTTCACAAAAAGCCAGTCAACTTTATTTTAACATTTTACAGTTTTAAGACTCTAAAAACTGCTGATTCCTATAGAGGTTTAAATACATGATAGTGCCTTGAGGAAACAATTAAAATGTGTAGAAACAAATGCCATTAAGTGAGAACACTACTCTTATAGTACACACACAAGAGGGTATGAACATTTTCTTAGTCAATAAGTTTTGAGCTTGCATCACTGCTGCCAGCTGATTAGGCTTAATATGCCACAATGCTACATATTTTAAAAGTATGTTTTTAATGAAATTATGGCACAGCCACAGATAATACCAAGGATGCTATATACTGAACAAATTACTTACCTCAGCGGTCATTTTGGCAAACCTGTCAGGAGGTATGTTGCCACATAAAACATTTTTCCTTAGATTAGGGTTCTTTGTGTCCTTAAGATTTGCTATCCTGCTGCGCACCCTATTTTTGTATTTCATGTCAGTGTTTTTTAGCTCCTGAAATATAGGTGCTTAGGAGTTAAGGGCAATAAAGTATGAATAGTTCACTATTGCATTCTATTCTTTTACAGACATTTGACCCAAACTAATATGCTTTGAAACTCTTAAAGCGGCTAAAGACAGACAAGAAGCAAAAGTAAAAGTGACAGAAACAGAATCAAAAGTAGATTCAGCATTCTAGCACTGGCATGTATAACCAATGTAAGGAAATAGAAGAAAACACCAAAGAAAGAAGAACAAGAGATCTGTCCACAAGATCCAAGAAATCAAAGGGAAATTTGCAAGGTCTTTCTTGTTGAAAGATCAACATGAAAAAACATTAACCCGAACAGAACAAAATAAAGAAAAGGTGGAAACAATACACTGAAGATGTATTGTCGAAGGCTTTCACGGCCGGAATCACTTGGGTGCTGTGTGGTTTCTGGGCTGTATGGCCGTGTTCTAGCAACATTCTCGCCTGACGTTTTGCCTGCATCTGTGGCTGGCATCTTCAGAGGATCTGATGTTGGGAAAGCAAGTGGAGTATATATATGTGTGTGTGGTTTCCGGGCTATATATATACTCCACTGGCTTTCCCAACATCAGATCCTCTGAAGATGCCAGCCACAGATGCAGGCGAAACGTCAGGAGAGAATGTTGCTAGAACACGGCCATACAGCCCGGAAACCACACAGCACCCAAATACACTGAAGAACTATACAGAAGATGTGAAACAAAAACAGATTTCTTCCAAGAAGAATCTTTTGAAGAACAACCTACAGTTTTAGAAAATGAAGTGAAAGCTGCACTGACAATTGGGAGAAACAAATCACTAGGAGCCAATGGGATATCAACTGATCTATTCCAGAATAGATCAGAAATGGAACCCATCAATGGAGCCCATCAAAAAAAGGGAAAACAAAACAAAGCCCACAGGCTGGAAACGTTCAATTTATATTTCATTTCCCAAAAAAGGAGACATCAAAGACTGCAGCAACTTTTGGACCATTGCATTAATTAAAGTAAAGTGATGCTCAAAAACTTATGACTGTCACCATATATGGAGTGAGAAATGCCTGATTTTTCAGAAAAGGAAGAAGCACTAGAAATTATATTGCAAATTTATGTTGGGTACCAGAATATTCAAGAAAATTTCAGAAGAAAATCAGCTTGCATTTCATAGATTGCAGCAACATTTTGACTGTGTGGATCATGAAAAACTATGGCTAGTTTTAAATGAAATGGGCGTGACTATTTTGTTGTGCATCTGGTACTCTGGACAAGAGGCAGTTAGTACAGAATATGGAGAAACAGAATGGTTTCCAATTGGCAAAGGTGTTAGGTACGGATGTATTTATCTCCACATCTCTTCAATCTATATGCAGAACATATCATAAAGAAAAGCAAGATTAGATTTATATGAATGGTTCAGTGAAAACTGAAGGGGAAGTACAGTAACAATCTGAGATATGTCCATGATATTATATTAAAGGGAGAAAATAGTGAAGTCTTGAAATGACTATTTATGAAAGTTAGAGAAGAAAGTGCCAAAGCAGGATTACAGCTGAACATCAAGAAGACAAAAGTAATGACTATCAGAGAATTATTCAACTCTAGGATGGACAATAAAATTGTTCAAGACTTTCTGTACCTTGGCTCCATCATCAATCAACATGGAGACTGCAACCAAGAAATCAGGAGGAGATTGAGACAAGGAAGGGCAGCCATGAAAGAGCTAGAAAAGATTCTAGAATGTGTCACCGGCAACTAAGATCAAATTAATTCATGCTATAGGATTTTTTATTACTATGATTGGGTATGAAAGCTGATAGGAAAAACCTGGACAATGATGAAAGCTAAAAGAAAAAAAGTTGACTCCTTTGAAATGAGGTGTTGCATTAGAGTGTTATGGTTATTGCAGACCACCAAGAAAACAAATAAGTGGACTATAGATCAAATCAAGTCAGAACTGCCCTTAAAAGCTAAAACATGTAAATTAAGGCTATTATACTCTGGTCACATAATGGCAAGAGTCACTGGAAAAGACAATAAAGCTAGGAAAAGTTGAAGGCAGCAGGAAAAGAAGAAGATTCAAGATGCTATGGATTGACTCTACAAAGGAAGCCAAGGCCCTCAGTTTGCAAGATCAGAGCAGAATTGTTAACAATAGGACATTTTGGAGGACATTGATTCATAGAGTCACCATGAATCAGAAGCCACTTGATGGCACTTAACACATACACAGTATGATTTGTTGTGATCGACAAGGAAGAGTTTTCCTCCTCCAGCTATAGCCAATCACCTTTAAGTGGTGGTGAGAGGAAAAATGGAATGTCAGGGGAAAAAAAAAGTTTAACTATTGACCAGCCGGGAAGTCAGTTGGGAAGTAGGTTTTGAGCTACAGGATGAAACCCTAAGTTCTTTAAGATGAAACATACTAGTTTTGAAATAGTTATACTAATATCCTACTAATATAGTATTACTAATTTAAAACTATATAGTCTTCCAAAGAAATTCAACAAAAAAAATTAAATATTAATTTAGTATGCTGTTAACAATAGTGGCCTATCTACCATAAGTGTTGTGAGGATTGTAAAGTACTCTGCATGCATGATGTGCTAAATATTATTTAGTAACAAATTAAACAGCTTTGGAGTACAAAAGATTACAGAATTTCAAAACAGCTAGAAATTAGAATCAGTCAACTACAGGCACAAAAGGATATCTTCTTCAATCTGAGAACCTAGCTCTTCTTCGTCAGTTCCAATGGCAATATAATCATCTGAAATGGGAAAAGGCAGCTGCATAATTATTAATGCATTAGAAAGCAAAGAAGTTAAGCACAACTTTTAGAATACCACAGCAATTAATTTGACTAAATTAGTATTTATGAAGCAATATAAAAAGTAATGTTTTTAAAAACCTGAAATAATATTCTATACCATTTGACAAACATGACATTACCAACTTATTTAAGTATCAAAACATCACTCTCAATATTCACAGATCATAATCCAATCCAAAAGAAATGTGTGCAGAAGCAAGAACCAAGCATTTTAGCTAGAATATTCTTGAATCATGAGCTCCATTACATTAAAATATTAAAGGAGGTTCATGTATACTTATTTCCTCCTGACTGTAATTACTGTTCAATATTGCAATTAAAGGAGACTACAAAGAAGGAAAGAAAATAAACTTCCCAGAGTTATAAGTCAACAGAGGTTCACTAGATGCCCCCACCCTCAAGCAAGACTATAAATTATTCAAGATCTCAGATTAATAACCACTGAGATGTGAAAGTATTCAATAATACTTTCCCAATTATACTAGCAGAACTATGGTCCCCAGCAATGAATAAATGCTTGAGGCAAAATCAAATGATGGAATCCTGGAGGTATGGAAGTATCAATTTGATTGCTAAAAAAACTCCAGTATTTTCCAGTTCTCTAATCATCACTCAGTATTTCAAAATATAAACTTAAACCCTGGCATAGAGAATTATTTCAGATAACACAAGGTAACTGATAAAGATAAAAATAAAATGGAATACGGGAGAATGTCGTAAGCCACTTTCACCCAACTCAGGAGAAAAGTGGGTACAAATGGACTAAATAAATTTTAGGTTAAGATTTGATCTCATGAAGCATGCATTTATAATTTATATCCTGATTTCTCACCAGTTGGAGAACAATAACATATGAAGAAGTAATCAAATTTTGATCATAAATACAAAACACTACCTTACGAGCACACTACCTTATAAATTTAGTTTGCTGTTTGATAACAAAAAGACTATCTAATAGTGTGGGTGCTTCAGATGTTTTGACAGAGTTCAGCTTCAATAGGAATTAAAATTCATTATTCCAAAATAGTTGTAACTGAGTATTTATCTATTTAAATATTATATTTTCTTCCTGTGAAGTAGGACTCACAGCGGCTTACAAAGGAAGGAAGGAAGGAAGGAAGGAAGGAAGGAAGGAAGGAAGGAAGATCTAAAATCACAACAATATACAAAAACATCAGCCTCAGTCCTTGGTGGAATGTTCTCCCCTGACAGCAGCAGGACAACACCAAATCCAACCTAATAAATATAGTTTGTGGTTTAATTAATATTTTCTTTGAAAGTTAGGAAGAAGTTGGGGTCAGAATTACCGATGTAGAACTGATTAGCACAACCAATAAATCTCTCAAAGCGATACCACAAAATTACATAAAGGCTTATGAAAAAGCTTTATCTACTTTCCAAAGCCAGATGGACGTTCTGGAACGCAAATTAGGTGAACCTGATGACAAAAAGTCCATGTTGCTACTCCCTTGATACGTTTGTATCATGGGGTTAATGCTAATTTATAATACTTTTGTTAAGGAAATCAGAAAGAAAATGTATAATGAATGTATAATAGAATGAATCATAATAGTGCTTACCTCCTGTTCGAAGAGCTGCTGCCAACATTTCTCTGCATTTTATTCGTACAGAATCAGATGTACTTGGAGCCCGAGGAAAAGAAGAGATAAAGGTTTCTGAGGAAGCATTAGCTTCATCTCTCTTGCTGCTTGAATTGCTACTGGAACTGCTAAATAGGCAGAAAGTTGTATGTAATATCTGTTGTCCTGTTAATCTCTGCTCAAGTTAAACATCCTCTTTAGATAGGACATTTCAGCAACAAAACCAAAATACTTGAAGTGCCTTCAACAGTTTCAACTATTCTTATATTCATTGCAAATGGCAGTAATTAGGTGGCATTTCACCTCACTGGGTTGGATCAGTGCTACATTTTCCAGTGACAGAATAAAAATTTCCTACTTCTGGAGGATAGGGTCTCTGAGAAATTTCCTACTTCTGGAGGATAGGGTCTCTGAGAAACAACATTAAGACTGAACCAGTATGAGACATCTATCAAGGAATGTACAGAAATCTGAAATAGCACAGCATATTAGACAAGATGCAAAGAGCATGTACAATACAGAAAACCACTATGACGTAATCAGAAAATAACACAGTGACAAACAGAATATGTGTAGCAAACAGATAATGCACGGTAATATAATCCATAATTCTTATAACTTCTTAAAGAAACTTTCTAAATCATTTGTCAATGGACCTTAAAGCCAAAATCCTTTTGCAGGGGAAAGTCAAACAAGATAGAACCAAATAGGCTGAAGTGTGACTTCACATTCCAAGGTAGCACCACAACCAGCCCCTTTTCTTACTACCCAGCCAGCCACAGACCAAGGGACAAAGTCTCTAGCCATCCTGGATTTAAGATTAAAGAAACTCATCCTTGAAAGATAGAAGGCTTACAAGGCAAGTTTCAGAGAACAATTAAACTGGTAGGAGAAGCCAATGAAGGCTAATGTATTCGATTCAGACTGAAGCCTCCTAAATTTAAGAACACCATAAAATATAAGTAATGTGTTTTACTATAAACTATGCAAGAATATTCAATAAAAGAGCAGTTAACAGTGAAGATAAAAATAATAAAGCTACATCTAAGCTAAGCGTATTTACAAGCATTGGTTCAAGAGTCAGATATTACCTATAAACTGAGTCCAACGGGGTTTCAAAGTCCATGACAACTAGGACCCACACAAACTCAAGAAATGTCCCAAAGTCAAATGTCATCCAGATACACAGCAAAATTAGAATAAAAGATCTTCCCTGTGTGCACAAAGATCCATTTGTCCTGATTCTAGTTAACTAATCAAATGCATAGCAAATGATGTAACTTGACCAATGAGATCTGTTGCTAACTAGGTGATTCAAGCAATCAGATAAGTTTGTCTGTAAGACCAAATCCCCTGCATCTGCGTTGGGTCCAATTAAACAACCTCCTTCTCCCACCCATGCACTCCAGCACTAACAAGATGGAATGTACCTCCTCCTGGATTCTTGTGCCCTTGCAACTCTTAGGCCTAACGGTATGACCTGCTGGGTTACTTCCCATCTCCTTTATCTGAATCTTTGAAACTAGAAGGAGCTTGACTTAAGTTTTCAGAAAAAAAAACACAACTTCCATCTTTTCTAGGCCTCAGCCTGAACCATTATTTGACCTGAAGAAACTATTTAAAGGAACCAGTTTCTTGGCAACATTTTAGCCCAATTAATCTAGCCCAATTGTTTTCCCTTCTTGATTACCCTAATTTTCAAAAACTTGAAGTGATTGATAAGGTCCATATATTATCAGCCTAAAAGATGAAATACCTTTCTTCTCTTGCTTCAGGACTATTTTGCGATGAAGATGCTGTTTCCTTTCTCTTTTCTTCAGAATCTTTATCATTTGATGGTCCATCTGAAACAAACATTTACCAGATTTATACATATATACAATAACAGTAGCACAACTTGGCATTGATGCATACCTGAAACATTTGAAGCACTTATGTATAATTTCTTACAGTATTTCTCATAATATCTCTATAAGGTAGGTTGGTATTATCACCACCACACTGCAAACAGGGATGCTGAGAATAGTAACCTGACAAAGGCTATCTACTGAGTTATAGCTGAGGTGAGATTTGAAAAGCAGACTTTTCAGTTCACTGTCATGGTCCAGCCTGGGCTCAGCAACAGTGAGAACTCCTTGGAGGACAGAGCCCACAAGTGGCCAGTCCACAGCTGACAGAAAATCAGCATAGAATATTAGATCAGGTGCAGGCACTCTCAGAACAGCAGTTGGTAATCGCCTCAGAGGCACATCTATCTTCTGATCAGAGGCAGCCAGGACAGACCAGCCACCCAGACCTACCTCCTCAGGTTCACCAGCCCCTGTGGAATCTCTCAGGAAAAGGGTGAGGTCAGAGTTATAGGTTGGGCAGCACAGTGTGCATCCAGCTGCTCAACGTGAGTAGTGGAGATGAGTCATTGCTGGACAGTTCCTGAATGGCAGGCTGTAGGTGTATCTTCCTGAGGGAGTCACTGGGCATGGACACAACATGCTGACACCCCACTGACTGATTCCTGCAACTCTGACCTCGAACTTGACAACTAAATTTGCAACCACTCTGGCTTTTCCAACGTTGGCTAACTTAGTGCTTGGAACAGAGAGAAATGCTCAACTCTGATACTGTTAACCAGGAGTAATCCAGAACACTCACACACTTTCAGTTACTCCATATTATGCAGAAGCAATGCCATGTTTCCCACTGAGTGTAAACTACTGACAGGAAACTATGGAAAAACCTACAACATACATATCTCTATGCTTCATATTCATTGTATTTTACATACTTTTTATTCTAAATTTCCAACACAGCTCCAATATTTAGCTTGCTAGGTTTTTAAAAAATTAAATAGGTTTTATACTGCTTTTATTCCATCATCCATTCATTATAAATTGCTAAACACAAACTGGTAGAGCTCTGGGAAATATTCTCAAACTCCCAAGCTTGTGCAGGATCTCTCTATCACAAAACATACTCCCTGCTCTTTACAGGCATTTTGTCGCTTAGAATAGTGTTGTATGAACAGGGAAAAACACTTTTGAGAGCTCGCACTGCTTGCCCCACTAATGAAGTATCTCTCATGTAATCAAAAGGCAAACAAAGATTAAAAATGAAGTGTCAAAGGTTAATTGTTTTCTATGACAAAAAGAAATGGATAACAGTCTGAAAAACACTGCTTGAAATTCAACTGGAGAAAGAAAAAAAATTAAAGCTCGGTGCAGATATACCTAATAACTTCTTCCATGATTTAATAAGAGATTTTGCTAAAGATGTAACTTCTTCATCTGTGCTTTGCTTGCGAATTGCATTCACTGACATTCCAATTCTTGTAGACTGCAAAGATAACAAAACTTATGAAACAAGTATTAACAAGTATATAAAAAAGCAGCTCATAATACCAGAGAAATAGTGCAGAGACCACAAAATTATATCTTTATGAAGTCTGCAGTGAGCAGAAAAAATTGCAATTAGGTTTCTAGCATACTTTGTTTAAATCTACAGCTACATGGATCAAAGCATTTCTAGTCTTCTACTTAGACAGGCAGCATGGTATAGCCATTAGAGAGTCAAAGCAGCATGTGAGATTTGAATTCCCACTATGTCATGGGGGATTCAACCAAGCATGAACATAAACTGAGCCTAGCCTAGCCTACCTCACAGGGTTATGGTAAGGATAAAATAGAGAAAGGGAAAATATTAGAAGCCACACTGGGTCCCAATAGAGGAGAAAAGTGGATAAGAACCTCTTCAAAAAACTACCTGGCTAATTAAGAACCATGCCTTTAAGCGTATCAAAATAGTACATTTTGCTCTCCTTTAAGAAAAAAAATGCTCAAGAGATTCAAGGGATGGAGATGCTTGATTCAAGCTGAATCTGATTTGAAGTGGCTTTTCAGTTTGAAGTTATTTTGAGAATGGGTGGAAATACCATTTCCCAATATTAATTTTCTACTTACTATTGTTATAGTCACATTTTAATGAATCTACATTTTCTAAGCAAATATTATCAGCTGCTGGAAGTCAGGTCCAAACTGTCATGTAATTTGACATCATGAGCAAAACAAATCTGCAACATAATACTAACTATTTAAGTTACCATTTGCAATATATTTTGTCTAGCTGACCTTTCAGAAGTTGGGCTGTCTCAGTGGCTGCCAGCCCCCTATTATGGAATTATTTCTGTAAGGCTCTCCTCTACTTTTTTTTACTTCAGAAAGCTCATAAAACTCGAATATTCTGCAGAATTTGTTGCTGATGGATATGATCCTGAGAAATTCTAAACAGTGTTCATTGTTATTATGTGGCTGACTGTAGAAACTGTGCTGTGGTAAACGTGTCTAACTCTTTATTATGGGGTACTTTTTTAGTATACTTATATTTGAATTGCAGATTTTGTTCTATTTTTAATTCTGAGCAATCATTCTTAACCTATCAAAGGGAAGGCTATCAGTGTTACAAGTATACATACATCTGGGCAAATGATGACAAATCATGTTTGACTCAGTGATAGGCAAACTGAAAATAATTTCTATCATTAGTATTATCCAACTTTACATGCTCAGTATTGAATGCTATTTTTAGATATGCTTACCTAATCTTATACCAGATAGCACCTTTGAAAAGCCATGATAGTAGAGGGAAAAATCAACCTAACTAAATAGACTTAAAAAATTGTTTTACCTTTTATTAAGGTATCATTAAATGGGTTTGTTTAAGCTCTAGGAGTACCCTTCAAGTAAAGTATTAGAACACAGAACACTACTGCCATCTACTGTACAAGAAAAACATTTCATAAGGTATTCTTGCAAGTGAGCAAACTGGCCATAATTTGTATTGCCAACAAATCAGCACTAAATAAAAAACAAATTCTAGAACATACACGGAACTTGACTAGTTGTACTGTATAATTCTAATTATACAGGAGGGTTGTAATCAACTGCTTTCCTGGAAACCTTTGTCAAGAATTGTCTCATGAAAATGAAGCCTACTTGCAAATTAAAGTGTGGGGTTTTTTCCCTTACAGTCTATGTTTTACAAATGAATAATGGTGTCTAAAACAGAAGCAGACTAGTAAATCACAAATTCCCAGTCTAACCAGGGATTACCTAGGGAAAAAATAATTTTCCCTAGAAGAAAACCGATTAACTTTTCCCCCCTTGTTTGCCTTGATGAAATCCTTCAAAGAACAGGAAGTACTGTGATAAAATGTATTATTAATCACATATGCTGTGCAGTTCATAAACAGAATTCATAAATCTGTCTGACAAACAGGGTTTTTCCTTTGAACCTGGAATAAATTATTATTATTTATTTGATTTAATACTACACTGTCTCCCACCAATGCTTGATGATTGAATAGTTCCTTAACATAAACCTAAATTTGACCTTAGAGTTTGAGGTCTGTCTGTCTGTCTGTCTGTCTGTCTGTCTGTCTGCCTATCTATCACATTTATAAACCGCCCACCCCCGAAGGGCTCTGGGCGGTGTACACAGGGCCAGACACAACATCATATACGACTGGCCAAACAACAATACACAGAGTAAATAAGTTAAAACAAGTTAAAACAATTTACAAAATTCATAAAATAAGCAGCATCAATACAATATATATACCAGTAAGATTATAAAAATATGAAAGTATGGTGCCCGAACCCAGGCCAGGCGGGGGGTAGCAGTGTAGGTTAGATGTTATATTGGGCGTGCCAATGATGGGATGGCACACAACACAGGGGCATCCCGGAGGGGGAGTCCGCGGCCGGCCTCACCAAAGGCCTGGTGGAACAAAAACGTTTTACAGGCCCTGTGGAATTCTCCAAGGTCCCACAGGGCCCGCACATCTGATGGAAGGGTGTTCCACCAGGTGGGGGCCAGGGCCATAAAAGCCCTGGCCTGGGTAGAGGCCAGTCGCATCATGGACGGGCCAGGGACCACCAGTAGATTGGCTTCTGCCGATCGCAGAGGCCTACTTGGGACATATGGGGTGAGACGGTCACAAAGGTATGAGGGTCCCAAGCCGCGAAGGGCCTTAAAGGTTAATACCAACACCTTGAAAGTGACCCGGAACTCCACTGGGAGCCAGTGTAGGCGGGGCAACACGGGGTGATATGCTCACGAAAAGAACCACCCACCAAGAGTCGCGCCGCCGCATTTTGGATCAGTTTCAGTTTCCGAATAAGTCGCAAGGGGAGGCCCGCGCAGAGCGAGTTACAATAGTCTAGCCTGGAGGTGACTGTTGCATGGATCACAGTGGCTAGGTCGGTCTGAGAGAGATAGGGGGCCAGACGTCGGGCCTGGCGAAGATGAAAAAAGGCAACCTGGGTAACATGGGCCACCTGGCTCTCCATAGAAAGAGAAGAGTCCAGGCGGACCCCCAGGCTGCAAGCCAGGGAGGTAGGGGTTAAAGACACCCCCTCCAGTACCGGCGGCTGAAAATCCCCGTATCCTCCCCCAAGGCCCAGCCAGAGGACCTCCGTCTTCGATGGATTTAGTTTCAACCTGCTCTGCTTCAACCAACCAGCGACCGCCTCCAAACAATGCTGTAGAGCTGCAGGGGCCGAAGCAGCTCCTGCCTCCATCAACAGAATGAGCTGGGTGTCATCTGCATATTGATGGCAAACCAGCCCAAAGCTCCGCACCAACTGAGCAAAGGGTCGCATGTAGATGTTAAATAAGAGTGGGGATAACAAGGCCCCCTGGGGCACACTGCAATCCAGCAGGCACCTTCGGGAAGCCTGGTCCCCATGCCACACCTGCTGACCCCTATCCCGAAGGAACGAGGCAATCCACTGAAGGACAATGCCCCGGACGCCGGAAATAGCCAGGCGGTGGACCAAAAGGTCATGATCGACCACATCAAACGCTGCGGTAAGATCTAACAATACCAACAGCGCTGATCCGCCACGGTCAAGTTGCATGCGGAGCATATCCGTGATGGCGACGAGGACGGTCTCCGTCCCATGCCCAGCACGGAAACCGGACTGGAAGGGATCGAGTGCCGATGTGTCCTCCAGAAAGCCCTGAAGCTGCTCCATCACCACTCTCTCAATTACCTTCCCCAGAAACGAAAGATTCGAGACTGGGCGGTAATTGGCCAGATCACCAGGATCTAAGGATGGTCTTTTCAAGAGTGGGCAGACCACCGCCTCCTTCAACCCACCCGGAAATACTCCTTGCTCAAGGGGGCAGTTGATGATATTCAACAGGTGGGGTCGTAACTCCTCCCGGCATACTTTAATGAGCCAGGAGGGGCACGGATCCAGAGGACAGGTAGTAGGTCTAACAGCAGCCAGGACTCTGTCAACATCAGACTCAGAGAGCAGGGAGAACTGGTCCAGATATGGACCAGAAGATGGCCATGGAGCCTCCAGTTCACTAATTGTATCAACCGTGGATAGGAAGTCGTGGCGGAGTGACGCGATCTTATCCGCAAAAAAGCTCATAAATGCCTCACAGCCAATAGCCAATTGAGAATTTGTAGAACCCTCTGATAAGGAGGTAAGAGACCGAATAATTCGAAACAATTGGGCCGGGCGGGAGCTAGCGGATGCGAGAGAGGATGAGAAAAACTCCCTCTTCACCCTCTTCGTCGCCATCTCATAGGCCTTCATAAATGTCCTATAAGATGTTCGCACAGCCTCGCCACGAAACTTCCTCCACACTCGCTCTAGACGTCTGAGCTCCCGCTTCATCCCCCGCAGCTCCTCAGTATACCATGGAGCCAATCGGGAGCAGGGGCACAGAGATCGCCGGGGAGCAACCACATTGATGGCATCAGCGAGCCTGGAGCGCCAGTCTCCTACCTGCTCATCAAGGGTGCCAGGAGGCTCAGGTTCCCGCAGAGCATTCAGGAATCCAATCGGATCCATAAGTCTCCTTGGGCGGACAAAAATCTGTCCGTTGCCTAGACAGGTTTGGCACGGCTAGTCCATCCGGACCTTCAAGGCATAATGGTCGGACCATGGAACTCTAGTAGTAGAGGACACGACCATATTAACACCCGACCCAAAGACCAGATCCAGAGTGCGACTGGCCTCATGGGTGGGGCCAGTTTATTAAGGAGAGGCCTAGCGCCGCCATGGTTGACACTAGGTTCGCAGCCGCTGAGTAAGAGGCGGCATCGACATGGACGTTGAAATCACCCAAGACAATCAGTGTAGGGAACCGCAACGCCCAGTCAGCCACCGCCTCCAGCAGCTGCGGCAGGCTACCCCCCGGTGCGCTAGGCAACCGGTACACCAGGAAGACAGCCAACCTCTCCAAGGCCAACCACTCTAGGCCAGCACACTCAATACCGGTGAACTTTGGGACAGGGATCGCCCTGAACGGGATAGAATCCCAGATGAACAGCACCCCCCGACCCTGGGTTCGAGATTGGTGGATACACGTGAAACCCGGGGGCGAGACCTCAGCCAAAGCCACTGTCTCGCCATCACGCACCCAGGCCTCGGTGATACAAGCCAGGTCCAATTTGTCAGCCCCGAGAAAATCCCGGAGCGTCATGGTCTTATTATTAATGGACCTGGCATTGATCAACACCAAGGACGAAGCAGGGAATACTTGAGCCCCGCTACCCACATTCCTCGGAATAGGTCGGAGGTCAGAAGGGGGGCGAGCAGAATTATATCTCCCCCTCCTTCTCTCAAAAGGCCCCCGCCTACCGTCATATCGACCCCGTCCCAATATAACTGGGATCCTCTGGCTCCCAAAGCCCTCCTCCGGGCCCTATTCACTGCTCCCCCGCATTATGGCCCAAAAAACAATCCCCACCTAACAGTTAGGCACTAATCCAGCCACTAAACAATCAGTAGCTAAGCAGCCACCCCCCCCCCACCACCAAAACACCTACCATATATATACTAACTGTAGGTCTAATAACCAATACCTGTCACTAAACTCACTACAAAACCTTCAACTCTCCCCCTCAACTAAATAGCCTTATTACACCTAGCCTGGTTATACCTAACTCACTAAGTTCCTATAAGGGTTAGAGATGTAGAAAAAATAGGGGCAACGATGATAAAGTGCAAATGCAAGATGGAAATCACAGGGGTCCAAATCCCCATGGCTTCTTGCAAGGATTTAACACTTTAAGGGAGTATTGAAGCAGTACTGTAATTTAGTGCTTAATGAATTACTTTAATTCAGCTAAAGATTTTAATCTCTGAATGACAGTTTAAAGTAATGCCCCCTTACAGATGGGTCTGAGTGGCCACCAAAATACTACATCAACAACACCATAATCCCTGCCCAAGATCCTTCACTGCTGAAATCATTAGAACAAGAATCAGGGAAAATGCAACATAACCAAGTCCCAAAGAACACATTTCCCATCATAGCAGCTCATTGACTAGAGCTACTCCAAGGTATTTCTCTTGTCCTGTAAACACTTTATTGCCATGTGCCTATTTCCCACTTGTGGAATACTGTGATTTGCATTCTCAGCCTGATTTGTAGGCAGCTAATAGACCAACAGTGCTGCTATGGGCAGCAACTGGATCAGCTTGCCTTTGTGAATTCTTCAACAGTCCACACTATCTGATTTTCTTATAAAATCAAAAGTGTTTCTTGGCCCTCCTTCCTATTATTGCTCCAGATGAATTCTTTCCACACAACTTCATGGAGATGCTTACCAATACATTTTATTGGAAAAACGTTATAGCTTACAGTTTGGAAAGTCTAGATATATTTCAGACCATCACTAGAACTGTTCCCTGATCAATTCCAGGATTTCAAGTGCACAAAGGGAAAATTGGCCACATTTTCCACTTTTATTTTCTATGGCTTGCCTTGTTCTCCACAGGCCACTATTATGAGGTAGACACCATACTCGCCATAATAATATGTAAAAATATCTAATTTCAGACATTTCCAGTCATTAGATTTAGAATGTCTTGACCCACACAATAATGAAGTTATTATATTACTTCCATCATTACCACCACCATAACAAGTATACAAGGCATGTGTGGGTTTTCTGGGCTGTGTGGCTGTGGTCTGGTAGTCTTTGCTCCTAACATTTTACCTGCATCTGTGGCTGGCATGTTTCTTACCATGACATGTCTCTGAAGATGCCAGCCATAGACACAGGTGGAACATCAGGAGCAAAAACTGCCAGACCACAGCCACACAGCCTGGAAAACCCACAACAGCCAGTATATTCTTGCCATGAAAGCCTTTAACAATACATATAAGACTTTGTTTGTCCAGCAACTTTTCTAATGAAGAGGCAAGGCAAATTCTAATGAACCAGACTCTTTCCCTTTTTAAGGAACCCAACTAACTTATCAATGGTTTCAGAATCTTGTTCTCCTAAATACACCAAATATACACAAATAAATATTGCAGCATTGGGGAAAAAATACCTGTAACAACTCCAATGTCATAGGCATATTCTTCAATTCTTTGAGTAAATCAAGAGCCCCAGCCTGTTAAAAAAAAACATTGTAAAGGATTCAGAGTTAAATTGGCACATTTATGGTAGGTTGCAGCTGAGTCAAGTGAACTGAAAGAGAGAATATCACATCCTAATAACTGACTTCAGAAATTCTCAAATGAACTACAGAGGCAGTACAGAGGGAATCCAGCCCAGCCTATTCTTTGGCATCTCTAATCCTGCTGGACAGAATATAATGTTTGAATTAGTCCTATAGGTAGCTAGAAAGATGAAACAGTGAAACTAGATGGAAAGAGGAACAATTCATGGCCTAAAGCCCACCTACTGACTGAACTACATATTTTCCTGATATATTTCCACAAGCATGTTCTTCAGATAGCCTTCTCCTTGTCATGCCTTCTCTTGGGTTGACAGGCTTTCTCTAGCCCAGAACAGACAACAACGCTCTGGCCCTGCCTCTTGCCTGTATGTGATCCCTTGGGCATATGCAGGGGGCAACCACGTAGCAGAGTAACTGACTGCACAAATTCTCCTTTCCTGTTATCAGAAACACTTGGAAAACAACATAGCTGATCATAAGGGAGGGAGCATATGTGTGCCTACTCTCCCTACCTGGGCATTCAGCAACTGTGTGGAATAGTCATCCACACTGGGCTTAGGGTATAGTTCTCTGGAAATGGCCTCCCAGAGTAGCTGGCTACATTCAGGAAGGCATGCAGGACAGTTCTATTTCAGAAAACATTTCAGGGAGAGTAGATTATTTTGGCAGATTTGGCTGCATTTTTAATCTGTATGTTTTTAATTTGTTAGCAGACTCTTATTTTTATGCATTCTTGTGACTGGCTGTTGCATTAACAGCCATCTTGAGTTTACGGAAATAAAGCAGGATACAAATGTTTTAAATAAGTAAGAAGACTTTTTCAGTTACATATAATAGGGTATAGACAGTGACCATCAGCGGAAGATGTGGCTGGCTGCTGATCATTCTCATGTTCTCCTCCTAATAGCAATCCTTTTGGGAAAGTTTTTTTTCTATTTCTGCCTAAATGAAAAGGGGGACTTTGCCCCCTTCTTCCACTTCCTGGAGCCATCCAACCTATGTGCCTATTCATCATGCGTGCCCTGCCACACCACTGATTAACTTTTCAAGGGCCAAAAAGCACAAGTGGGAGGAAAAGAACACAGGAAATAACTCTCATTCTTGCATTCATAGATTATGGGATCCAACCCAATGTTCTTCAGCACTGAAAACTTATTTCAAGCTATGTGCCCTCTTGCTGGATTAATCCAAAGGTTTGGGTCAGTATGAGGATGACACCCAACTGTATTTGTTAATGGATGGACATCCAGACTCCATCCCAGCTACTCTGCCCAGTTGTTCATGGGTGGTGGTGGAATGGCAGGAAGAGAGTCAACTGAAATTGAATCCAACAAAGATGAAGGTCCTGTCGCTGGGTTGACAGGGGAAGGGAGCAGGACTGTTGACTGCCAGTTCTGAGTGGGTGGAACTTAACATTGTGCAAACCATAAAGAGCCTAGGTGTGCATCTGGATGCCTCCCTATCTATGGAAGCCCAGGTAACGCAGTGCATGCACAGCTTTTTATCATCTACGCTGTGTAAAGCAGTTCGCACCCTATCTCTCCCAGGCTAACCTAGCCAGTGCTTCATGCAACTGTTCCCTCTGAGTTAGATTACTGCAACAAGTTCTAAGTAGGGCTACCCTTGAAACTGACTCAGAAGCTCCACCTGGTCCAAAGTAAAGAGGCCTGGGTTCTTATGGGGGCCCCTTGGCACACATATATTCAACCATTGCTGCACCAGCTGCATTGGTTCCAGGTGCAGAACCGGGTCAGGTTCAAGGTTTTAGTGTTAACCTTCAAAGCCCCAAAGGGGCTTGGGCCCACACATCGATGGGACAGCCTCTTCCAATACACTCCCCAGAGGTCGTTGAGATCAGCAAATGAAAATTTGTAACTGATCCTTGGTCCAAGTGAATTCCAGCAGGCCTCAACTAGGGCCAGGGCTGAAAAGGAATGCTCTGCCCATGGAATGTTCTGTCCGGGAAGACCAGAGTCCTGTGGGCTCTAATACAATTCTACAGGGTCTGAAAAACAGAGGTGTTCCATTAGGCATACGGTTGAAGAACCTACAGTGATACAACAATTGCCTCCCTCCCACCTTTTCTTTCCTCCCTTTTTTCCTCCTTTCCCCTTCCCTTTTCCCTCCACTTCCCTTCCCATTCTCCCTCTTCTCTACTCTTTATTTTTCCTGATCCTTCTGTTAGGATCCCACGCCAACTGCATATAAATGAAATTATAAAAATATAAGGGATCCATGTGTAGAATTAAACTGAACTGTGGATCTGGAATTCTCTTGCTGTTTTATTTTAAAACTGAATGATGTGTAACAGCAACTTTAAGTATTTATAATGTTTTACGTATGGTCTTATAGAACGATGGAAACTGCTCTGATCCTTTGGGGAAGGGCAGTGAATAAATCCAATCACCATCACCACCAGCAACAGCAGCAGCCAGCAGAGGTCATCCCAGCACTAACTGGTACCCTGGGCACCATTCTGAAAACACTAAGGCGGCAACTGAAACATCTTCAAATCAACAAAATCAACATCTATCAGATTCAAAAAGCAGCCCTGCTGGGATGCGCACAAATACTATGTTGATACATTAAACAAAATTATATGCGTAAGCAAAATCTGAAAGTGTCATCTCAAAATGCAGTTATGGATTCTTCATAAAACATTTTCTGATTTATTTATTTAATTTATTCATTCAACTTAATAAACTGCTCTCCCCAAAGGGAGAGTTTCAGTTTATATACAATAAACTGAAGCATTAGTTTACTGTTACTTTCCATATGCAATATTTTGCAATACTGTTCAAACAATTAGCATTAACATAATTGTAATGCAAGTCAAAATACTCTTGATCCAACTTCCAAGTCTGCTGAATGCAGTCATATACATACTATGCATGCATACATATATGTCAGCCACTATGCCTTTCATTAAGGTTTAGCAAAATTAAGCACTTCCTACAGGTAATCCTCCAAGGTGTCTTCCTGTAGAATCTGAATTTTAATATTCTGCCTAATCCTCAACAACCAATTTAAAAACTGCCACACAAGTGCCAGTACCATCTTATTTGTCACAAAAAACTGACAGTGCAATCATATACAGAGAAACTCTAATTCAGAGATACTCTCATTTACTTCAATGGCCTTAGAATGGTATAAGTCTATTTAAGACTGCACTGTCAGAAATAATACATCAAACTACTTTGAATGCAAAACTGAAAATACTGATTTGTGCAATGCATAAAAGAAAAAAAAAGACGCATTATACAAAAAAGGCAGCATATTATAAAAGATCTTTCTCTACCAGGGAACAGGAAGAACAGTTGTCAGTCAGAGTAAAAATACTGATGTAGATACATCAATGATCTGACAGCATAAAGTAGTTTCATAGATTCAAACTAGCTGAACAGGTTCATATGAGCTGTAGAAATAAACTATTATAGTTTTAAGCACACTTGAAAAAAATTCTGTGAAACTTACAGATGCTTTAATCCTATGTAAACACCGTTAAAAGTAAAGGAAGTAGGACACCCAAAAAAACCCATAAGTAATCTCTCATTTGAGAAAATGTAAAGAATATGGCTTAAGACAGCACTCTTCGGGAACCACATTCTACCTGATTCAGTAGGTCTAACTTCTATATAAGCAGGATGAAGACTACTACTTTTTTTAATAAAGGATAAATATTTTACAGAAGTAGCATCCCATTCTGGCCCAGATGAATTATGAAAAACAATCAATGTAATGAATTAGGCAGTATTAAACTTCAATATGCTGGCTGTACCTAAGGAATGTCAGTCTACATTTTGTAAGGATTTAGAAATTATTTTAATATAAAAGAATTGGGGGCACTGTGGTCCAGAATGGTAAACTGCAGTACTGAAGTCAAAGCTCTGCTCACAATCTGAGTTCAATCCCAGCAGAAGTCAGTTTCAGGTAGCTGGCTCAAGGCTGATTCAATCTTTCATCCTTCAGAGGTTGGTGAAGTGAGTACCCAGATTGTTGGGGTTAAAGTGGGGAAGGCAATGACAAGTCATCCCATATACATGGTTTGCCTAGTAAATGTTGTGATGTGATGTCATCCCATGGATCAGTACTGATCTGATGCTTGCTTAGGGGTCTACCTTCACCCATATAAGAATGGACCCTTAAAACTAATAAGAGGTAACTAGCTTAGAATTCTCACTTTGGGAATGCGCCATGCTAAAAGATTGGAGGTCTGATAGCGATGCTTGCAATACTTATTAATGCAGAAAGAATTATGCTGGCCAATACTCTTCCATTTACTAAAACTGATATTTCTATCTGGTAAAAGGAAAAACTATTGCTGACCTTTTCTTCTCTAATCTTACTCAACTGCTCTTGATTAATTTGTTACACTAGTTATACAATAGACCAAACATTTCATAGGTACTTGTAACTGAAGTACTTACAGGCTCGGCTCAACACAACTACATAGTTCACTTTAATGTAGGTTTTGTAGAGCAATAACTGTTTGAGTATACAGTGGGAATCAGCCAGCAGAAAAGTCCCAGGTGCAGAACAGCAACAGGACCAGGACAAAATGCAAATATTTGTGGTCTAAAATGTTTAGTTGGTCATGTTAGTCAAAAAAACTTCTGTTGCTATTATATCTGTATATTGTGTAATTAAAAGTACTTACTTTCAGTTAAGTTACTTCACAAAATCAACAGTAGCAATTCAAAACTTAACCAAGCAGCAACGGCGTATAGCGAGTGAGTTCCAGAAGATGTGTTTGTTTTCATATGGTTAAATACACAAATATTTAAATTATAGGGATACTTTATGAACTAGAAATATATGAACTAAAAGTACTGTATAAATAATAAGATAAAACAAAGCTACCATTCCTAGCTGTTCAATATTGAATCCATATTTAGAAAAAGTGTCTGAAAGAAAGTTTCTGCAGGGGTCTTAGTTATCAACTTATCAAGAAGCTTACTGACATATTTAGATGCAAGAACACTTTTCCAGTGTTATCATTATAAAGGAATATCCTCCTGTGGGTCAGGAAACACTCATCAAGCATATCTTGGTACTACTTGAACTAGCATTATACAAATGTAAGTGCCATTATGCTAGAAGAACAGCAGTTTTGGATTCAATTTATAACATTTGAATACAACACTACTTGAGCATGAAACTGGTCAGATGTTAGTCATCATTTTAAGATAAATCAGAGAATCTCTGAAACATTCCTTCTATTAATCTAGTAAGTCATACACACCTATAATTCTGAAAAATACATAGGCTTAGATCCCACTGAACATTTCCACTAATGGAAGGATTTTCGCCAGCAAAGCACAACTTTATCACCTCCTGCTATGGCTCCCTTGCCTTCTGAAATGCTTCTCATGGGGGACAAAGGACCCCTAGGGCCAGCATGACAAAAATCACACCTGAAGGGTACAGCCCAACAGCTGAACATGCCAGTCACCAATATAATTTTTTCTGACATGGAACATCACAAATGATGTGATCTACCAGGAAGGCAATGTTTTATAAGATGTCATTTTGATTAAGCATACTTAATGAGAGTGCAGGCTACTTGTCAAGAAACTGGTTTTTCTCTAGCTGTTCCTTGGCATTTCAAAACTTTGGTTTAGGCTTTTGGGCCTAGGAAGATTACAGAAAGCTTTCCTCTGGAAACTTAACAAAATGCAGTTTCAAGAAAGAGAAGGAATGGGACAGAGTCAGACACATGCGTAAGTGAGATTACAGTGCCTAGGAGCTTCAAGGCTAGGGAGATTTCCTCTTGCATTCTATCTCATTAGCAAAAAGAACCCTGTGGGGGAGGTTAGTTGCTTGACTTTGGGCACGTGCTAGCTGCAGAAGTATGGGTCTTGGAACACACCTGAAGCATGTATTGGGAACACACCTGACTGGCCAACCAGAATCAGTCCAGCTGCTGGCAGCCTAGGATAAAGCAAGATGAATCATTCCACTTTGTACCTGTTGGCCAACTCCTTCTGGACACATATCCTTCGGATCATCTTTTGCTTGGTTTGTGCCATGTGTGGCTGGAATACCTGCTCTTAGCGTTTGAAACTCTGCTTCGACTCTGTGTTTCAATCTGGTCAAGTAACATCTGGATCGGAGTATCAAAGAGCTTTTCTAAGTATTTTAGATTACTTACTTAGGTTTTATTAGTTTCTTCCTTGCTTTGCACTGATCTTATATTTACACACTTTTAACACATTTTTCAATAAACTTTACATTTGGCATTTAGGACTTCAACCTAAACCCAGTACCTTGGCCAACATTGGCTACAGCTACCAAAGTAATCAATTCTGGAACTCAACTTGCAAGTTTTTGATTAATACCAGATAGGGCTGGAGACTTGGTACCTCATTCCCTCAGCTGAGAGTGGTTTGTTAGCCTGGGTCATGTGGATTTACTTCCTAGTTTTGCCTGACCTGTCAGTAAGCCTTGACACTATTGCCTCAGCAGAACTGCACATTTGGGAACACCCTTTCCCTATAGCAGCATGCCATGTAATATCTCACATTCACTGGCAATACAATATAATCTTGTTAAACTAGGAAGTATGCTCTGTTATGACATCCAGCATGTATTCCCAAAAAAGATGTCCAAATGTTTAAAAAAACGCTTAAGCTTCCTTAAGCGACTTGAGCTAAAATACGTGATCCAGTGACTATTCCCCAAGTTGCAAAATAAATATATTAATTTATAATAGAAATGCAGGTGATGCAGCGCTATTCTACTCACAAAGGCTTTTAACGGGGTCTAAGACGCTGAAGGTTTTATCGCATTTGTCGTTTTTGAATTGTAAAACACCAGGGGAGAGCAGGTACAAACACACTCCCACACTTATGAAACTGATAAGAACAATATTTTCCTCCATCCCCGCACTCAGTAAAGCACAATTTTTTTTCCTAAAACCCATTAACGTTGCGAGTAGAGAACGTACAGGACGAATGCAAAAGGAGACAGGCGGAGGGAGACAGTAATATTTGAGGGGGAGATTTTGCTACACTCGCTGGGCCGGTTCGCTTAAAAAGGTAAACAACGAGGGATGCTTCCCAGAAAAGCTCTGCACGTGATTACACGCGGCCGAGTGTCCCGCTCAACTCCTGAAATCCTGATTTGTACGTACAGAAACTGGGCTATTCACCGGCCAAATGCCTCTGGAAAGGGAATGAGAGCCGGCCTATGGAGGAAGGCAAAGTCCTCGGGTCATTCATTGCAAACGACCTGAGAGTTGGGGCCCACAGCTTCGCCGGACGCCCCTCCTTTCCCCGGCACAGTCTCGCGCTTGACAGGTCGGCTTCCCAAAAGAACCGTCGCGCGCGAAGCAGATTTCCCCCCCCCCCCCCGCCCTCGCCCTCGCCCTCGCCCTCCAGCATCTCCTCTCCGCCAACGGCTCCCCGTCCAGAAAAAGGCGGGCGCCCGGCTGAGCTCGCCGCTTCTCTCATTGGCCGCCCGGTCGTTCAAGTCGGCCAAACGAGAGGCCGTTGCCTCTTCTGCCCCCCCCCCTCCTCCTCCTCCTCCTCCAAGCGCCTCTCACCGCGTTCTTCTTTTGCACCATCTTGTCCATTTTCTTAGCGATGCGAATGATCTCTTCTTCGGTGCTCATGGCGACCGAGGCGCCGACCTCAGCGCCGGGCCTCTTGCCGGGATCAGTCGATCAGAAACCGCCGAAGCGTTGGGAGTTCTAGAGAGGATGGAGGATGTCAACACAAGGCCGCTGAACCACCCGCCCGCAGCCACCGACCTGGCCCCAGAGCGACAGCGCGGCAACGGCGGCGCCAGGCTACGCTTATCGAGCCTCGGCGAAAAGGGGCCAGGCTCTGCTTCGGCCCGCCGAGAATATCGATTCGTGAGTCGGGAAGGAGAAAGAGTCGGGAGAAGGTGGAGCTTCGAAAGGACCAATGGAGGGTTGCGGGCGGTGCTTGGGACAAAGGGAGCGTCGCCTCATCGGTTCGCGCCTAGGTGGGACGTCGCCAGTCCTGTAAATATGGAGTTGTTGTAGTTGATTGCGCTTGAGTTGCAGGTCGAGAAAAGACCCCGAGTCCTTCTGAGCGAATCGGAGTCAAAGGGGGAGTTAAAGGGCCCGCGTGTCGGCGCCCCTGGAGAGCTGAGAGCCTCGCGCCCGCTCAAGGTTTTATGCTTCAGCTTCACCAAAATTGAAATAAGGCCTAGGCGCACTAGGGCTGTACATGGAGCGGATTGCAGCTGAATGAAACGGCGCACTCAATCCTGTTTTCATCTGTGCTTTGTCCCGCCCACATGCGATAGTGGAAAGTAGTCAAGTTGCATTATACTGATGGTGACCCCATAGGGTTTTCAAAGCAAGAGACAGTTCTTTGCCATTGCCAGACCCTGCCTTATGACCCTGTACTTCTTTGGTGGTACCACATTCAAATACTAACCAGAGCCGACCCTTTTAGTTTCTGACATCTAACGAGACCAGATTGCATGGGCTAGTCAGGTCAGGGTTTTAATCGCTGTAGTCCGTGCATATTAAACTACTACTGGAATTTTCCTTGATATTGAAAATGTTGCTTGGAGAACTTTTATAGACTTAAGAATAAGCACAAAACTACTTTATGTAAGTCAAATTATTATCATGATCATGATTGCAGCAGTAGCTCTTGGATGTCTCAGGCAGAAGTTTTCCACATTTTTGTTTTCTTCCCTTTTTTACAGAAAGTGCCAAGGATTGAAATTTACAGCCTACATGGCAATGTTCTACTATTAAATATAGCCCCAGTTGCCTCTGCAAGTGGAGCTTAAAAGTATGAAGTTTGTAACTGTCAGATATAGCAACATGAGATAACCTCCTTTGAACTTCTATAAGCACAATGGATCAGTTATTAATAATGTGTTCCAAGTTATATAATGGCTGCACAGGATGACTGTTAAAATACAAGCATTGTAGGTTACAGGGATTTTCCTATGAAGAGCTTCCATTTATTAGCCTGCTGCTTGTTCAAAGTTATCTGCAAGGAAATTATTTTCTGTCCTCTGCACAAATTTCCTTGTAATCAAGGGATGAATTTGGTTAGAACTTGTCTCAGGGCATTTCAGGTAGGGCATTTTATTTTACCTTGCTGTTAAAGTATGACTGGTGTGGTTGCCACAATATTGTTTTGAAGATATTGGAGAACTGATGCCTCTGTGAGGTACATTAAAAACTTTGTGGCACATGGAAGATACCAATGAGGAACAGAGGACTAGGAGAGTCTGTGAAAACATTTAGATTGTATGGCTGAAGTTTAAAAACCATTGCTGGAAAAAAAACCTGAAATATATAGGTAATTATTCAGGCATTCTAAGACAGTCTTTTTCCAGACTTGAAGTCTATCTTTAAACCCTAGGCAATACCATGGGTGACAGTAAGTTGCAAGTCTCCTAATGTCAGTCATATCACAAGAAGAACTGTTTACTTATGTATTTGTGCCATTCTTCCTGATTATTCAAAAAAGTTTAAAATAAACAAATAAAGAACAGCTCCCTTTAATTCCTCAATCAGGGATAGAATTGTGAGTAGTGGGCTAAGATAACTGAAGACAACGAACATAAAGTCAAGCATGAAGTGTACTGTAAATGTGGAATAGTCAAGGGTCAGACCCACAGAGAAGTCTTCTGAAGTGAGTGATCACAGCGAGCAAGTAGAAGAATCTACCTGTACAATTGCATTTCAAAATCATACTATTCAATAATCCTCATCACATATATCAATATGTAATTCCAGAACTCAAAAGTTGAATGAAGATGTACTATTCATTGTACAGCTATACTACTTGCTGGGCAGATTAAATAGGATTCCCCTACCAGATTTTAATTTGCTCTACAAAGGAAATTCCCATGAGGTCAGTAGTTGTGGAAACATCTGCAAGAATCTTCTCAATCCATTATGTTGCATTATTACCACATGGTAACAGACAGTAAGCTAAAATCTAAAATCTAAAAAAGTAAGCTAAATCAACCTTTCAGCAAGTAGTCATAATATTGAAATGCTATTAAAATATGATTCTTGAACAAGCAGTAATTAAGCACACAACTGGACTAAGACATGGCTGATTTGCATAATTTGGCTTGCTGGGTCAAAAGCCGTATAGGCCTGGCATACAAAGGAAAGTGTCAGAGCAACGTAAGAGCCACCTCACAGTGGCCACGGTATTGACAAGGATACCAATATAACTTCTCTCACTCATTTGCACATAACTCACAGGCTTCATTGTTTTTGATATTAATTGATCCAGAGGCATATTGGGGAAATGGAAGCTGGAGACAACTCTTTCTCCGGGCACCCTCCTCACGCTAGGGAGCATGGCTCAGAGGTGTGGCCCCATCCCCCACAGGCTTTTGAAAGCCGACCTGCACAGAGAACGGGGGGGGGGGCATGCTTCAAGTCCTGCCCCTGAGCGTGGACAGGGAGGCGGACCCACACCTGAGCCCTGCCCCCTCGGCCTCTGTGAACACCTCAAAAGCCGGCTTTTGAAAGCCGCCTGCATGGAGGTGGGGCACTGAACCCAGCCGCCCGCCACAGAGCCCCGTCCCCGCAGGCTGGCTCCTGGGGGTGGGGCTTGGTGGTGTGCGGCTGGGGCGCATGTCGTTTGGTCATGGGGGGGGTCCGGTGTCCCCCTACGTGACTAAGAGGCATGCCCCCAGGGACATGGGTGTCCTCATGTCCTAGGGTGATATGCCCCTGAATAGATCCCTTTTAAAGGCATCTTTACCATTTTATCCATGAATTATTCTAGCAAAGTCTTACCATATAAGATAAATTACCATATAAGATAAATTACAAAATACCATACCATACCTATAGTATTCCCTCTCCTTTGTAACCATATTTAGGAATGGGTTTAAAGAATTGGCTTGCATTAAACTCAGACAGATTGTTCAGAATTTATTTCACAGTAACAGAAAGATTTACAATTTAACTACAAGAAAGCCATTTCAACAACAGATTTGCTACCATTAACTATAAGGTAACATCTTGATTTTTATATTAACTGTGCATTTCTACACCTTAGGAAAGCCAAATTAAATAGGTTTATAAAATACCCAGCCTACACGTATGGCTTCATAAACATCCTATTCAATACATTCTTAAAACTATACTCTTTATTTTTCAGTAGCACCTATTTATAAAAAGATGCATTTTATAGTTTAATGAAGTACAACACACTTCATTAAAGCAAACATTTAATTAACAGATGCAAGTTAGAGAATTGTTCTCCTTCAATTTCCTGCATTAATGTTATACAATATTTAGAAGGAAAAGCTAAAGGCTACATCCTATCAGGGATAAAACTCCCAGAGAAGCCAGTAGTTTTGCCTATGATGTAACAGTATTTGGGCTGTGATAAAATTGTCTATTATCAGTTTGGCAATTATTCACCCAAATAACATTAATACTGAATATCATATTTTGATATCTGAAATTTTAGGCACAATATTAGAAGACATAAATATCTCTTTTGTGGGATAAACTACTATGTTGGTTTCAGTAGTTTCATATGGTTTAGACTGATAAAAACTGTGTATGTTAAGTGCCATCAAGTCACTATAAAACAGATTATCTATTTGCATAACTGACTTATGAATCATCATGGATATGAATATTCCAAATATATTTTAAGTATGCCAACCACTCAAGAAAGCAAAGTCCTCCACATATTAGCTAGAGATCACTGAATAAGTAATATCCTCCTCTAGAAACCAATACTTAAATAGAAAAGGAATTCACCAGTAAACAGGACAAGCACTGAGGAAAGTCACATTGGTTCTATATTCAAGTGTATGCCAACTCCTGCAGATTCCAAATACTGAGATACTGGAGAAGGCTTTGATTACAAAAGCATCTACTTTCTTTAAATAACAGCCATTTATACATACACAGCAGGTTCAAGAAGTCAAGCTGTTCCTGGACTGTACCACTGCAAGTGGAAACATTGCATGTTTCATTCCTCCTTCATTTGGCCCATCCCATCTTATACTTAGTAAGGTAGCATGTCAAGACTGTTAGATCAAACCATTGACACCCTCATTATGTCAGTGAATAGCAATTTAAAAAAATTACATATAGGAGAGCAGAAACTTGAGCCCCACATCTGAAGAAGTACAGAACAGGAATCAATTGCTTCCGCTGAAATATCGAAGTGGCTTCAATTTGGGTAGCTACACAAACCCTAGCAAAATTCAAGGAATGTGATTCACAAACTGGGGGAAACCCACAAGTAGATGGAAGTGCCAATTTTGGGGCAAGGGTAAGCCCTGGGAGCACCTTAGCCCCAGCTATTACTTTTACTAATTAAAAACTTGCAACAGCCCACAGTATAATTGACTATGTGTTTACAAATAGGAAATGAAATCATATGCATAAAAAATGTAAAGAAACAAGCAACGGCAACATTATGAAGATAATCAGATATGTAGCAGCAGTGCAGCGCTCAGGCAATCAGTAAAATGGGACCATGATGCTGGTCCAGAAAGCAATGCTGGTCCGAAATTCATTTTGCCAAATCTGCAACATTGTTTTGAATATTCTATTACCAGGAAATTTCTGAAGCACATTTTATCTGAGTTTCTACGGGAAGGAGTAATGCAGGAAGGAGCTGAGTTATTTGCATATTATTAAGGTAGCATACATTTTGGCAAGGTACAAGAATACTTCTTTGTCTGACATTAGCTATTAGTTGTTGTTTGGAATTCCGATGGGGGAATACAAAATAATTTAATACAAATTGTTTGTTCCTTGATAATTCATAAAACATGAACTCAAATGGGAATTCTTAATTCTTAGATCCTATGGTAAATCTCTGTCCTTTCCATCTCTACTGATGGAAGGTAGTCCATAAACAGAACAAAACCTCCTTGACTCCTCCTGCCATTGATACCCAAATAATCTTGGAAATGGCAGTCCTAGGAACAGCACGACAACATAAATGGAGGTCTGTGGATGGGAGGGACCAATGAAAGCTGTCCCACCCCTATGTTACAGGAACTTTTCTCCAGGATACAACCTACAATAAATGATTTCTACATAGTGAACTTTCCCCCTATTTTTACCACAAATACTTTATCTTAGGGCAGTTACATGAGATTCCTTTCTCCAGAAATTATATACTGTTTTTAAGCCACCCAGCACACAGTAGAAAATGACACTGACTTACATTGCTGCAAAGGGATAAGTAAAGGTTGGAAGTCTTCTGTTACACATGCAATAATATTGGTTGAACTTGACCTTTAAGATAATCCTCATTAAGAATGCTTATTCTACTACTGCATGCTTATTGGCTTAACATACTGCATGTATGATATATGAATGTCAATTTAACAAGCAGTAATAAAATAGGTTTTGAACATATCAATTTGTTTTCATTTAAACCATTAAGCCAGAGGTCTTCCACTGAAAATGGACAGTTAAATTTAAAGAAATGAAGAATGGAAAAAGTAGGCTTAATTATATTCCAAAACATATGTTGCCTGCCTTACATTTTATACAGTGGCCAATGAAATTTGGAAAGAGCATCATTTCTTTTAAAGTTAGGCTATCTAGTCGCTGCTGTTGGTACATATACAATAGAGTTAACACTGTAGGCACAGAAATGCTTCATAATTGGTTGAATGAAAAGTAACAATCTAGTACAGGTGATGCTGGTGCATTTAAAGAGAAGGCCTTTGATGAAATTTCAATCAACTGGAGGTAGATGGTTATCAATGAACTGCTTTGCATCCATCATTTCCTATTCAAGAATAAAAACAGTAATTTATGGTAAATTTGCAGGAATGAATAGAAAACAGAGAAAGCAGTTTGGCAATTTACACTGTAATTTTTAGTTTTGAAAACTTCACTCAAGTACTCCCCCACCCACACCAAACTGAAAGTCGTCATATTGTGCCCAAATGACAGTCAACCTGCCATTATAGTTTGAAGTTTAAAAATGTGAGTAAAATTCCTTGCAAATGCAGATCTTCTCCAGTGGTTTTGGGGAGAGCAATTTTAGATTTCTCTCATGACATAGGGACAGAGCTTTTAGTCTTATGGTGGCACCAAAAGGAGAAGTTCCCCCTTCAATAACCCCAAATGATTCTTTCTGGCAAAAACGAAGCAGATCTTGACCCTAATCTCAAAGTATGGTGGCATATGCTTTTAAAAGATACAACACTTTCTTTTCCCCCCCCCCCCCCCCCTCCCCTGCCATTTTTCTCCTCAGGACAAGGAAAGAGTGGCTTAACAAACTAAAGCCCTATATGCTAGGAGAGGGAGAGACCAGCTCCAACACAGATGACCTTTCCTCTATTCAAAGTTTCCCATGCCTCTTCAAACCGCCCCCCCCCCCAAAAAAAAAACCCACCAGAGGAGAACAGCATTATTGCAGAGGCCAATAGCAGTCTTCTCGTCACATCAGTGATACCTGGCCAATCACTGTCCTTACTGCTTGGGGCATAAGTTGATTTCCTGTGACCACTGCTACACAGCCCGGAAAACCCACCACAACAAGTTGATTTGCTGTGTTGGCTAACAAGTTTATAAATAAAAAAGCCAGGCTAGAGAAAGTGGGTCAATTCTTGCAAGGGCCAAAGCCACTCACTAGTTCATGCTACAGCTCTGCTTCTGAGGTCCTGGTTTAGAATGCCCCTGGTTGATGTGCCAGTGGGTGCTTTTCACTTTAAACCAGTTATTCTATCAGAACTGGATAGTCTACTGAGACCTTGTGGTAAAAGGTCAGAGTTAGCTCTGACAAACAACTTTGCTCAAGATATCCATAGCAAAAAAATCCCCAATGTTGCACTTATCTGTAACTGTTGTTCATCTAGTGATCTTCTCTGCTAAAAGCTCACTACAGCAAGCCTGCACATGTTCAGTCCCAATGTGGGATTGCACATGAAGACCATGCAGATGGACATACTCTTCTAGAGCAATTTCCAGGCTAAGATGGATATCAAAAAAGATCTAAAGGAATAGAGACCTCACCCTTAGCCAATTTTTACCGATTTTTGCTGAACATGATTCAATATTCAGTTAGAGTTATGGCCTCAAATGTAACAGCATGCAACAGCATATGAGTTCAAAGGCCTACAAGGCTTTCAAAGGCTCAAACTAAGTATAGTTGCAAAATCATTTACCTCAATACACGAGCTATGCATCATGCCTGAATAAGTCTTGAAAGTTACATTGGCAGGATTTATCATGGTCTTTAACCTCTCAGAGGTAAGAGATCCAAACATCAGTGGAACCAAAGGATCGCAGTCACCATGGCACTGGAGAATGGGAATATCTTTGTTGACACAATTAATGGAGCCCTAACAAAGAGTTACAAAAGTTAGTACATTCTAGAGGAAAAGTGCGATCTCTCATGTAACTAAAATGTAAAGTATATGTAAAGACATATCCATACTTAGGTTTCAGCATATTCATTGCATAGCATATTGTACTATAAACACTGACACTGAATTAATGACCAACTGTGAGCTGGTACCAAATCAACTGTCAAAGCTAAGCATTTAAATAAAATTGCTTTATTTTATAACTTCAAAATTCCTTTGAAAAGAACAACATCTGTCATTCCTTAATTGTTCAGATAGTTTCTGACTTGTCAAAGGCTTTCACGGCCAGACTCAACTGGTTGTTGTAGGTTTTCTGGGCTGTGTGGCCATGGTCTAGTAGATCTTGTTCCTAATATTTCACCTGCATCTGTGGCTGGCATCTTCAGAGGTGTATCACACAGAGAAATGTGTTACACACTGTATCCAGGAACAAGATTTACCAGACCACAGCCACACAGCCCAGAAAGCCCACAACAACCAGTTTCTGACTTGTCGAAGGCTTTCATGGCTGGCATCACAGGGGTGTGGTGTGGTTTCTGGGCTGTATCCTCTGAAGATGCCAGCCACAGAGGCAGGCAAAACATCAGGAGAAAATGCTACTAGAACACGGTCATACAGCCTGGAAACCACACAACACTCCAGTTTCTGACCTTCATAACAATTTTAATTGTTTTCATTCATTCTTCTTCCACAGAGCTCAGAGAAATTAAAAAGTGTCTTCTTTCATTTTGCCCTCACAATATTTAACCTCACGATAACTCTATCAGTAGACTAAACTTAAATAGAGAGAGCTTGCCCAAAATCACCCAGTGACTTTTCAGGCAGAGTAAGGGATTCAAACTCAATTTTCCCATCCAAGTCCAAAAACTCTATTGGCTATATTATAATGGGTCTCTTTCGAACTTGGTAGGAATATTTATTTGAAGTATGTATATTTCACACTTCTAACCAAAAAGGTTCTCAAGGAAGCTACAGACCATATATAGTACTGGAATGATCATTCTAAAATCTTCACTTGTACATCAGTAAAAGCCTATTGTTTAAATGGAAAACTATTCTGGGTATTCTATCTGGTCTTCTCTGTATGCCTAATTTTCTGGGTATTCTATCTGGTCTTCTCTGTATGCCTAATCATACTTCACTGCACTAAATCACTGGATGAACCAAACAAGACAAATTTCTATGTGACATAAACTTTACATTAGAGAAGATTTTCCTCCAATAAGTTCTTAAAAGGCTTTACAGAGACAAAACCAAAACCTAGAACCAACAAAGCAGTCTACAATACTGCTGTATATTGAAACAAGGACTGACCATAGTTACTCTATTAAACAAAACGTTGTAATTGTGATGTGTGAAAAATGCTGAAGACAAACCCAAATACTATTTTAATAGGCAATTCTTGCTTAGAGCAACTTTTATAAATGCACAGAATGCTGATTATCTGTTTCTGCACTCACACTTTGAAATGGTGAAGAGCATGGGATAAAGGTCCCAGCAAGAGGTTCTCCTAATTGTCGAAGGCTTTCACGGCCGGAATCACTTGAGTGCTATGTGGTTTCTGGGCTGTATGGCTGTGTTCTAGCAGCATTCTCTCCTGCTGCTAGAACACGGCCATACAGCCCGGAAACCACACAGTACTCAAGGTTCTCCTAATTATTGTAATGTGCCCTTAGGCTGCAAAGTGTTTTGATCACTGATGCATACTTAATATTATTAGTAACAGGAAAACAATATTTAAACATAATTTTGAACTTTAGGAAAATTTCAGTGCCAGGCACGCTACCTGAGGAAATGTAGTCCTCAATGGAAGCCAACAGCTGAGTGCTAAAACACCTGCTAGTTTCTGTTGTGTTGTGAGAGCTGTGTATAGTGCTAGAGCTCCTCCCTAATGAAAACAAAAGTGGACATATTATGCTTTTAAATCACACACCATGTTTAACATTCACACATGTAAGTGGTGTAATTTCAATGAAGCTATTTTAGAAACATTCATGCAACATTCATGCAAGGGTAACATCTTATACTGTTAATGTTTTCTCTTTAAATCAATGGTTTGCAAAATGTGAAGCAGTATGTTTTATTTCATCTCTTCAAGTGTGACCTTATTTAAGTCAACGTTAAACTGATCTCACTCTTTGATCAGTGAAGTTCCAGCCCCTTTACACTAGCACCTCTGGCGCTCTTTGGTCCTTCTGCCATGAGAACCTGTTCCTTCCTTTCCAAACTGTATAACTTGTGATGATTCTACATTTAGTATTTTATGTGCTAACATGCCATTTTTTTTAGGTGGGGGGAAGGGTAGAAGGGATTAAAGAGTTCATTTCATTTTCTGGGTAGGAATACCATGACTTGGATATTAAGATGAAATTGTTTTATTGTAAAACTTAATATTATGGCCCCCCCACTATTTTTACCTATATTACATGCAAGGAGGCTTGAAACTTTTATCATAATGTAGGCAGTCTCAGTTGACAAAGTTTGCTGTATATTTTTTCACTTTGTTAAACATACCCTTTGATGACAGCTCAAGCCCAAGAGCCTGTTTCACCTCAGTGTCAGACAATGAATGGCTGTGAACATATTAATGATACCTTCACACACCAAGTACTAATGCTGAAACTGTATGAAGACTTTCTCTTCATAGGTCTGGCAGATCCTATTACAGAGCTTTGCCAAAGCCAGTCATTATCAACAAATTACATTACATTAATCAAGAACAACACCAAGCACATGAGGCTTCTTTTTATAATATTTTCTAGGCTTCAATATCATTGCTTATGCTGAGCCTTGTGGAAAATCCATGATTTACACCACATGTACGTACACAAGAGAATCTGACATTCTGACCCATGTCAGCTCACTATAGGTATGACAAAGGAAAATGCACTGAACATGTAGCATCAAAAATGGACATATTAAATTACTGCCTCCCAAAAGCAGGGTTTCAACTTCAACAGAAACATAGCCTAAATAGCAGTAAGAAGTTATTTTTACCTGAGAAAATCCTCCCAGGATTATTCGGTGTGATGGAATTCCATTTTTTACTTCTTGTTCTACAAGTGATTTCACTGCAAAGAAAGCCTGGTGATTAATAAGACAGTAACTGAGTGACCTGAAGGAACAACTCATGCATCTAAAAGCACTAGATTCTTCTCCCTATTCACGGTCTTGAGTTCCAGAGGGACAGCAGTTGATATTAATTAATTAATTGGATTTATTAACCGCTCCACCCCTGTAGGGCTCTGGGCGGTGTACAACATTATTCCATAAAAACAAAAACTATAATAAGGGAGCAAATAAAATAAAATTAAACAGGCTCCAATAAATGCAAAAACCAAACCCTATTAAAACAGCGAGCAATGTACAAAAGATGCCCAGCAATAAAAAACCCCATTAAAACCCTCCCAAGAAAAAGGGGGTAATGGCCCACTGATGTTCAAGGGACCCCCGAAAAAGCCGGGAGGGGGAGGGGGCACATCAGCGGCCAGACACTCCAAAAGCCCGGTGGAACAACTCAGTCTTACAGGCCCTGCGGAACTCACCCAAATCCCGCAGGGCCCGGACAGCTGGAGGGAGAGTGTTCCACCAGGCAGGGGCCAGGGCCGTAAAGGTCCTGGCCTGAGTGGAGGCCAGCAGCATCATAGAGGGGCCAGGGACCACCAGTAAATTGGCCTCTGCTGAACGCAGAGGCCAAATAGGGACATATGGGGTAATGCGGTCCCGAAGGTACGAAGGTCCCAGGCCGCGTAAGGCCTTAAAGGTTAGCACCCACACCTTGAAGATGATCCAGAATTCAACTGGGAGCCAGTGCAGGCGGCGCAACACAGGCTGAATGGGATCATGAAAAGCGCCCCCTGTGAGCAAGCGAGCCGCCGCATGCTGAACCAGCTTTAACCTCCGGATCAAATGCAAGGGTAGGCCCGCATAGTGTGTTACAATAGTCTAGCCTGGAGGTGACCGTTGCATGGATCACGGTGGCTAGGTCCGCTTGGGAGAGGAAGGGAGGCAGCCGCCGGGCCTGGTGAAGATGGAAAAACGCAACCTGAATTATATGGGCCACCTGGGTCTCCATTGAAAGAGACGAATCCAGGTGGATCCCCAGGCTGCAAACAGAGGAGGTCGGTGCCAATGAGACCCCCTCCCACACCAGCAGCTGAAAACTCCCAACCTCCCCCCCGCAGCCAAGCCAAAGGATCTCCGTCTTCGATGGATTGAGTTTTAACCTGCTCTGCTGCAACCAACCAACGACCACCTCCTAACAATGCTGTAGAGCTGCAGGGGTGGCAACCGCTCCCCCCTCCATCGACAGAATGAGCTGAGTGTCATCTGCATACTGATGACAAATCAGCCCAAAGCTCCATACCAACTGAGCAAGGGGTTGCATGTAGATGTTAAATAACAACGGGGATAACATCGCTCCCTGCGGTACACCGCAGTGAAGCGGGCATTTCCGGGAGGCTTGATCCCCGCACCACACTTGCTGACTCCGGCCCCGGAGGAACGAGACAATCCACTGGAGGACAGTTCCTCGCACTCCGGCGATGGGCCAAAAGGTCGTGGTCGACCACATCACACGCTTCTGTAAGATCTAACAAAACTAGCAGAGCTGATCCGCCTCGGTCAAGCTGCATACCAAGTGTATATGTTATTTACTATCACTTTGCCCAAATGTTTGGGGAGATCCTTATAACTCATGTTCGTACTTATCCTCAATGTTGTCTGTTTAGCCTCCCAAAACAGCTTTCCCAGCCCCTATCTCAACCTAAACAGTATTTTCTTTGGATTGTTTAATCAAATTTGTCAGTATCTGCATATATACTGTGTCAATAATTCTGATAGCTTATCCACACTTTTTGGAACATCTTCTTTTCCCCCTACTATTTTTCAAAGTTTCTATTGAGCTGCTGCTACATAATCTTTCTTATGTTTTCAGTTCTTTGTGCAAATATTTCATAAATCTTTTCATATATTTTCACATATCACCTATCACAAATATTTGGCCTTAACCCCATCTTTATGACCCAGAACTTATTTTTAACTATAATTTGACCTCTCTATTCTTAATTCTTCTTAATCTATGTGATTCTTTTTATAGATTCAGTGACACTGAAACATTGACACTGTGGTAAAACCCATTCTATTAAAAGTACTGCCACTTGGCTCTAGAAGCTGAATAAGGAGATGCATAGTTATCCTCAGTACAGGATCCTGAAACATTCCAACCTTTATACAAATCACAATCCACCACTGCGTGAATATATTAGCATCATTATTTGGAGAAACTATAATGGATTCTAGACTTCAAGGTTTCTAAACAGCATTTTAAGATAATTTCATTTAATCAATAGGTTTATGCAAATTCAGATTCTGTAATACTGGTTATAATCACAACATTCACAAATACATGTAACAATTCTATGTAAAATTATGTGCACAGCATATTATCGGTTTATTAAAATTTTACTGTTCTATAACATTAATGCACACCATAGTAAATTTTACAGAATACAAAAAAACCTACAAATTCCAAAATCAGAATGAACACTGGAGAATTCTCAAAAACAATTCATCCTTCTCTCCATTATTTAATACAAGATTACTGAAAATACCATTCTCTACTGCTTGTTTGATACCAGCTTCATCTTCCTGTGCATCTGGAGATAGCCCGATGATATCAAACCTTAAGAGAAACAATTTAGCATTCAGGCCTGTACAAACCAGCAACATTCAGACCAGATATTTAAAAAAGCTTATAGATTCAGTCCTGTACCAAGGAAATACTGAGAATAATCTACAAAATGTGTATATTTAACAATCACCTCTAACAAAGTAAGTAAAACTTTTATTAGCAAAAAGATAAAGTGATGGAGAAACTTTTACCAATTTAATTTCTTCATGTTAGTAGTTTAAAATGGAATGAGAAGACGACCAGAAAAAGCTGGAAAGCATATAAAGAAAGGGAATCTTGGAAACCGAAGGACTACAAGTCAGTGAACTGAGGAACACCACTGAGAGAACCAAAATGTCAGGATGTTCTTCTCTTTTTAAGAAATGCTACAATTCCAACTAAACAGCAAATCTACTACAAAAGAAAATTTTATATTTCCATTCTGGCTCAAGGTGTCTTACAAAATCAAGTGTGAAAAAATCATATACCTCCAACAACCCCTCCTACTCTAATGCCTGAGCTCCACTAAAAGCCCTGGTAAACAAAATAGCCTTGCATCACTTGCTAAACATTTGCAGAGATGCTGCCGCAACCTCCCAGAGCCTATTCCATATGGGGGAAGCTAGGACTGAAAAAAAGAACACACACTGGTCGATGCCAGATAAATCACCTCAAGCAGGGGATCAACCCTTAGGTGGCAGTCTGGAAACGCCAGATGACACACATGGACATATGAGAAAAGATGATTCATTAGATATGTAGATCTAAATCAATCAATACTTCATTTACAACTGACGTTCAATACAAAAAGAGATATAAATCAAATCCATAGTACTATATGCCCGTCCTTTGCGTATACAAAAAAATACACTAAAATACAAATCAGGGATAAAATAATCTGTCTGTGCTATATCCAAAGGGGGAAATCGTGTTTTGGAGCCCAGATGTAAGTCAAATGTTTTCCATAAAGTTTATGTTAAAACATTAGTCCAATAATTTTTAAAAATTGTTCCTAATATTAAATACATCCCGTTTTTCTAAGTTTACATAGCTGCATACAAAATAATGCACTGTACATGTCATTTGATCATTCTTGTCTGAAAGAAGATATTTGAGTTTGATTTTATTTGATCTTCCTGTGGAACTATCCAATAATAGCCCAAGTTTCTTTTCTAATTTTATTATAAAAGATTGTTTTGTATGCTATCCCTGAGGATATACGTCTAGATTCTTTCTGCTTTGCCCTTCCAGATCAGGTGCCACTGCTGCAGATGAAGAGTAGTTAGGTAAGAGTAACTAGGTAGTCTACTCTAGGCTTTGCCTCCCCTGTCTTTCTCTTTAAACACTACAGTTCATGAAAAATAACTTTTTACATTAAGTGCTATGTGAAATGGATAGTGCAATCCACTAGGGTGGAGGAAGGAGAAGACAGTTTCGTGGTGGCCAGGCTGCAGCTGCACCACCTGCAAAGGGATTTCAGGCAGCATGGGAAGCCATAAAAACAGCAGAAATCCCCAGCTGCCATGAAACCCCCTATGCATCCCAATGGGCTGTGCCACACTTTTAGATGTCATAAGTCTACTCCAGCCATGGGGGGCATTCCCAGGCCAAAAAGTCACAGGAAGCTGAATAAAGTCGGTTCAATCCCTGGGAATGTCCCCACTAGTGGTGGTGCAGGCTCCTGCAGTGGAGGAATGGCAGCACAGTGGCAGCTTATGTATTCTGGCACCATGGAGCTGTGCAAATATTTGCCCCTTGTGCCAGTGCGCAGGGAACTCAAGTCAGCACATTCTTGTGCCGCTTCCACAATTGCTGCTTGGAGAGAGGCAAGAGTGTAACAGCACAGTTATAAACAGAATGACCTCAGTCAACAGACTTAGAATAAAAGAATAAAACAACTATATTTGGGGCTGTACTGCAAGCATGCTTCACATCAAAGATTTACTTCCAAATTATTACTTACCAAGACGGCATAGCCATGTTCATGTTTAGTGAAACCGGCATAACTGGCCTGGAAATTCAGGAGAGGAAAAAACAGCTTTTAAAAAAGAGAAATAAAAAAAGAATATTTTAAATTACTACCATAGTTATCAAAGTGCCAGATTGGGTTTTATATCAGGAAGACCCCCATAAACGAAAACTAAGTAGGTACCAGTGTCAATTAAAAGTATTCCCTAAGCCTTATACCTAATGCCCAATCATTGCTTCCCCAATACAATGTCACCCCTCCTCAGAGTTTTCCAGACCCACCTTGAGAATTCTGGGTACAAGAATGCTATTGCAACCTGAAGTCTGCTCAAGGTGTCCACAGTTCTGTTTTTAATGTTTAATGTTTTAATGTTTTTTAAAAGGAGGGGGAGCAGTTAGCTTGTAAAACGAATGCCCTACAAAATTTTTAGCACAAACACAAACCTCAATCTCTGCTCGCTCGCTTAACCTGCTTTAGCAGCAGCAGCAACACCACTCCTCTCTTCTGCCACCAGCCAACAGAAAGTTGAAAGCAGGCAGGTAGCTATGCTAAGCGGGGTAGGCAAAGTCAAGATACTTCTCCCCATGTTGTAGGAGGACAGACAGAGAAATCTGGCCTGACAAAGAAGCAACACAGCAGTCTACAAGTCAACTTTTAGTGGTGCTGGAATCATTCAGAGAGCAAATAATAGAGTAGATCATGAGTGGTTTTATATGCACAATATCATCCAGATTTACTGAATCACTGAAGGCAATGCTCTTTACAACTGGCTGATGTAGATTTATAGTCTGACCTGCTGATTTTAGGATTGTCAACTGATGTGGAAAAAGATGTCCTTTCTCTTTTACTGAGGCTTAATGTGTGGAAATAGATTGTTGAAGCTTTTTGTAGCATGGATGTAAATAGCACTATCCGATTAATCCTCTATTAAACAGGAGGATATTTGTATTCAGGCCTATTGGCAACCCCATTTATAACACAGAAGAAACATTAAACTTAATATATCAGACAAAATATTTTATTTGGTATGGATACTAGGCTCCAAAATCAAAATAAAATTTGCCAAGGCCTATTCTAACCAATGCAATGTGAACCACAAGTACTGCTCCATACGTGTCCATTGAATGGAATACCATTTGTTTTCTTGCATCACTTCCATTGCGCAGTAAGACACAGACCCATTCTTCGACTTCAGTTTGTTTTAAATGGGAAAGAGCACTTTTAGCTAAGACTGGGGTCCCTTCTCCTTTCTTTTCTATTCCTGAAATGTTATGTCTGGTTGCCTGAAGAGGATACATGTATGACAATTTATAAACTAATATTTGTCATGAAGATTCTGTGTTTGGGGCCTCACCTTTCTTCCTTACACCTTTCCAACACTCTACTTCTTAAACTGTAGCTACCTTATTTCTAGTCCTCCTGGTACCTTAAACCATCATTTCGGAATCTGATACAAGAGCATACTTATAAGTCACAGAATCACAGAAATTTATATTAAAAGTATTAACACAGAAAGTCATAAACTTAGTAAATTACTAGCATGGCCCGGCCACGCGTTGCTATGGCTTATTGTGGTGAGATGGGAAAGGAACAGTAGCAACAAATTAATTGCAGAGGCCAGCAGTACGTGCTCATGCAAACACGCAGCCTGATACTGTGCGATGTCATTGATGTGTGTGCCCGCATTTTTTTTTGGGGGGGGGGGAATGGAAAGGCACCCCTCCCACACATCTAGGCTGGCTGGTCATGATCCTTTATGTGGGAGTAAGTTTGGTTGGTGGCAATGGGTGTAGCTTCTGAGGAAACCCTCTGAGGGGCACAACGCAGCCATTCAAAGAATGTCACGGTTGCTGTACTGAGCTTACTCCTGAGTAATGAGTGCCTGGTTTTCTTAACTGTAACCGCAGTATTCAGTGAATCTAGGGTGCCTGGCCCCTCCCTTCCATCCCTTGCATGTCACCCTTCACTCTCTTCCCTCCCTCCCTTCCTCCCTCCCCTTTCCCTCCGCTAGGGTGGGTGGGTCATATCAAGATGCTGGGCACCCTGCCTCCCCTCCCTTGCATGCCACCCCTCACTCTCTCCCCTCTCTCACTTCTCTTCCCTTGCATGCCACCCCTCCCTTCCCTCTCCCTCGTGTGTATGCATGTGCATGTGTTTCACTTCCACTCGAGTGACTGCCTATGTACTGTTTTCACTGTTCATATCTGGCCATCTGAGTGAACATTCTAAGCAGCACGAACATTCTAAGGGTGACAGTTACACACAGGCAGCTGCATATCCTTCACCATGGAGCGCCAGGAAAAATGGGTTTTACCTGGGCCAGGTGTGAAATTTCAGGTATGTGAACATCTAAAAACACTCTCGCCTGGCTGACTATAGTGGCTAGGAATTTTCAAAGGAATTGGCCCAGCAGTTACTGAGTTATACTATCATCAACAAAAACACTGTTAGCTTTATATATATATAGATTGTGCATATCACTTGTGCCATTTCTTAGATCTATGCAATAATCAGAGTACAGCTGCTCCGTGCTGCAATTCAGTTCAGTTCATTGTTTTCTGGGCATGGGACGGAGACCATTCTTGTCGCCGTCACAGACACACTCCGTATGCAGCTTGACCGAGGCGGATCGGCGCTGTTGGTATAGTTAGATCTGACCGCAGCGTTTGATATGGTCGACCATGACCTATTGACCCACCGCCTGGCCGCTTCTGGGGATCGGAGTCAGCAAGTGTGGTGTGGGGACCAGGCCTCCCGACGGTGCCCACTTCATTGTGGGGTACCTCAGGGAGCACTATTGTCCCCGTGGTATTTAATATCTACATGCGACCCCTTGCTCAGCTGGTACGGAGTTTTGGGCTGATCTGTCATCAGTACGCTGATGACACTCAGCTCATTCTGTTGATGGAGGGGGGAGCGGTCATCGCCCCTGCAGCTCTCCAGCACGGTTTGGAGGCGGTTGCTGGTTGGTTGCAACAGAGCAGGTTAAAACTTAATCCATCGAAGACGGAGATCCTCTGGCTTGGCTGTGGGGGGGAGGGTGGGAATTTCCAGCCGCCGGTGTGGGAGGGGGCCTTATTGGCGCCGGGCCCCTCGGTCCGCAGCCTGGGGGTCCACCTGGATTCGTCTCTTTCAATGGAGACCCAGGTGGCCCATATAACCCAGGTTGCGTTTTTCCATCTTCGACAGGCCCGGCGGCTGGTTCCCTTCCTCTCCCACAGGGACCTGGCCACGGTGATCCATGCAACGGTCACCTCCAGGTTGGACTATTGTAACTCGCTCTACGCGGGCCTACCCTTGCGGTTGATCCGGAGGTTACAACTGGTCCAAAATGCGGCGGCCCGCTTGCTCACGGGGGGCGCCTCCCGTGACCATATTCAACCAATATTGCGTCGCCTGCATTGGCTCCCGGTTGAATTCCGGATCATCTTCAAGGTATGGGTACTTACCTTTAAGGCCTTACGCGGCCTGGGACCCTCATACCTTCGGGACCGCATTACCCCATATGTCCCTACTAGGCCTCTGCGTTCAGCAGAGGCCAATTTGCTGGTAGTCCCTGGCCCCTCAATGACGCGGCTGGCCTCCACGCGGGCCAGGACTTTTACGGCCCTGGCCCCTGCCTGGTGGAACACTCTTCCTCCAGCTGTCCAGGCCCCGCGGGATCTTGGTGAGTTCCGCAGGGTCTGCAAGACGGAGTTGTTCCGCTGGGCTTTTGGAGTGTCCAGCCACTGATGAGTGCCCCCTTCACCCTCCTGTTTTTCGGGCCATTACCACCTATGGGCCCCACTCTTTTCCTCCCCTTCTGGGAGCATTTAATTGGTACTATTGCGGGCATTGTTGTTATTATCTGCTGCTTTTAACTTAATTCTTTTAAAACCTATATGTAATTATACTGTTGTTCACCGCCCAGAGCCCTTCGGGGGTTGGGCAGTATATAAGATTAAAAAATAAATAAAAATAAATAAATAAATTGTTCCCTGTGGCTCACCCCACACACAGTTTCCTATGTTCCAAGTGACACATTATTTTTTGAATTAAAGGATATTAAAGGATGGAATGAAATTGTTATCTGGTATCTTTGCTGACTTGATATTACCCATAGATCAGAAAAGGCCTATACAAAGTATTTTATATTTCTTTCCTGTTGCCTCAAAATCAAGGAATAAAGCTACCTCTCTTTCTAAAAAATATGCGTAACGGATGAATAGTTTTTGCACTAAGCTACACATAGACTCCACACAGACATTAAATGGCTGGATTGTACCTCCCTGGATCCGTTTGGGGTTCTGGCATATTTATTTCAAGACCAGATAATGCTAACCGACATCCTCAGTGTTCAGAAATGATCTAGTCCAGAGACCGAGTAGAAAGAGTGGTTGGGCTCTGCCTCCTACTCTAATATAGTGGCACATACAGAGAAGCTTCTAAAGAGAAGCTTCTAGTTACAGCACAGACAGAATGCATTCAAGCACAAATCTCCCCAGTGCTTATGCTGTCGTACTGCCATATCCTGAGTTCAGATGTCAATATGGAAAAATACTGCTCTTTTCACAATGCAGTCAAGACCCAAATCTCAGGGTTCTTGTAGAATAAAGAATTTTGCAAGTCCAGACTACTGTGGCACTCTTTTTGATGCCCACAGTCCAGCTACACAAAATGGTTTCTGTAGCCCTCAATGACAGAGCAATCTAATTGTTATAATTTATTAAAGCAACATTTGATTTAAATAGGTTGGTAAAACTGTAGGAACCTGAAAGTTCTTTGCATTTACTTAATATGATAAATAAACTTTACTAAAGATCCCAGGACTTAACATTAGGAGTCAAGAATATGCAATACACAGAAAGCTTTGTTTCCACAGAAAATCCTCAATATTTTCTGAATAAAACTCCATCTAAACTAGTCTTGGAAAGAGTGATTTGGGCTTTCTATAAAATATAAAATTAGGAAACTATCTAAAGCTCCAAACAGAGCACAAGTTTATCATGAGTTAAATGTATTTATCAAACATACGTTAATTTTATGTCCCTACAGCCAGAAATACTTCATATGTAATGAACTGTACATGATGTGCTGTAGACATAGGTTGTCTACTTATCTATTTCAACATAATGTAACTCTTGTTACAGGAGGTCATTGGGGCTATGCATTAGGTCCATGTAAGATTAAAGATTATATCCCTTCCATGTGTGATGAGAGATATAAGAATTTTAAGCCTTGCCTTTGACTTGATCTGCACAGCTGATCAGGTGTAGCCATAACGTGATTTTTAAAAATTGGATTGTAAATACTGTAGTTTTATCACTCCTTACCCTGGTTTACCAATTAATAAAAAGAATGCATGCTGCCTCACACAATTCCTAAGAATTACCAAGTGAAAAATATTAATTACAACTTTGAAACTACCATGCTGCCTAATACTGTATTAGAAATGACATCCATTCATTGTTATTAATTTTATAAAACCTTAGAAATTGAAACCTCTAGAAATGATGAAACGCTAACCAAAAAGATTACCATACTTACGCATGTGGACAAATATACTTTACATGTGAGCTTCTGATGCCAGCAAATGCTTCTGCCCACCCATGCCTATTGGAACACAAACAACAAAGTTTCATTACCTTTCAACCACCCTACCAATCACTAAATGGATACTGGTTTGATTTTAATGCCTGCTGCTTTCACGAGAACCCAAAGCAGTACAAACACAAGGGGAACCATCAGTAATCCCACAGTTTGTTGGCAGGATTATATAAGAATTACAAATTAGATGCAACAAGCATGTTCCAAACATAGGCATCAGAAAGGAGGTGACTTGAAAGAAATAAAACAAATGTTTAGGAAAACGAACAGACCAATAGTGTCACAATGAATACTTTGTATCTCATACCAATTACTATTGGGGGGGGGGGACTATTTTTTTTTCTCCTCCCTCCGAACTGTGCCCTTCATGGTATTTCTGGAAATTCCTTGTTCCTTCTGGAGTATAACTGAAGGGCGTGCCAAGTTTCAGCAGGTGTGCAGGAAAACAGAAAAGTATCTCAGAGCTTCATGAATGGCTATGTAGTGTTCTATTTGGAAACACTATTATTTGCCACACACAATATTTTGCCCTTGGAAACAAACTAAACCAGCTATAAAATAACTTCAACATACATAAAAATTCGGCATAGAAAGCCTGTATAAAAAAAGTTTTGAGAAATAATTCATATCCCTTATCTAAATTATTTTAACTATTTCCAATTCAGTTAACAATACGCTCACATCATTTAAAAAAATGAGCTACTTGGACTACCAGCACGTATTTAAACTCTTTTAATGTGAATCATGCTGAAAATGTCAGTATGCATTTCCTTCTTATACACAAACCTTTAAATTAATAATTCAGATTGAGTTAACTGAAAAAATCTACAGGATTAACTGACATGAGCACAGCTAAGACTCTAAGGCCCCTTCCGCACATGCAAAATAATGCATTTTCAAACCATTTTAACAACTGTTTGCAAGTGGATTTTGCTATTCCGCACAGCTTCAAAGCGCACTGAAACAGTTTGAAAGTGCATTATTCTGCATGTGCGGAATGAGCCTAAGAAAGAGTTTTTCTTCATAATTTCTTCATAAAGTTTTTCTTCATAAGAGTATGGTTTTTCTTCGTAATTCATCAACAGCATAATTCATCAACAGCAACAGCAATTTCTTCATAATTCATCAACAGCAAAATGTACTTTCAAAGGCTGATATCACATGGTGAGAAATGTATTTCTTACCCCGTATCTCCTAATCCATGAAGAAATATAACCTAAGAGTCAATAGCATATGAATTAGAATATTTCTTTTAAAAATTACATGTGATGTATATACAGACATAGCTATATAGACATAACAGACTCACTTTATAAATAAATATAACACAGGCAAATTACAGACTAAAGTATACCACTAGAAACTCATATGATCAAACTTGAAGATCCTGCTCCAAAATTAAGGGCCCTCTCACAAATATTACAATCCAAACATAGCTTCCTCAATATATGTAAATTACAAACTGGGGAACTTATGGCTTCTTCACATTTGTATGTATTTGGAAGAGTATGGTTGATTGACAATCATACTCTTTCACCAATATAACAGTCTCTTTAAAAATAATTTCACACATCATCTTCATATTAGTATTAACATTTCTTATATAACAGTAGTTTCTGGTTAAATCTATTTGTACTCTGAAGTTCTTTTTAGGAGTATAATTCATTACAAAGTGTTATTTGATTTTTTTTGTCTATTCATGTCTGATCTTTTGTCCATTAATGTTGAGCCACACTTGAAGAGTCAGCACTCCTAAAAATTTTCCTTTAAATTTTTCTCTTAGTTTCCCTTTGTTTTCTGTTTTTGCAGAATGCAGCCAGCTATAAATACTATTCAAAACTGTTTCTTCATCACAAGTGCTCTGTGTGCAGGCTCACTGTGGAGATCAGGCTTAATTGCCTCATCTTATCATCCCCTTTAAAAATATGCACCAACTCTTCCATAGCAGAAGGGTGGCTAAAGCCACAATCCTATACATTCTTACCTGGAAGCAAGCTCAAATGAACTACAGCCTGTTTCCAAGGAAACATGTAAAGGACTGTGCTTCACATTTTAAAAATAGGATACATTACATGTGGCAGGGACATCTAATGCAAAAAGTCAGCACACGGTTGAGCAGCCACAAAAGGAGGCAATATCAAGCAAGCATCATGTAAAGGGGCTGCCATCCTGTACTGGCAAATCCATGTGTAATCTCACAAGCATATTTCCATGAACTAGAGGTGTAAAATTTCCGTAGGTGTTGAAGCTATGGGAAAAAATAATAATGGAATGGGGAGGGGGGGATATATCTAATACTTATTCTCAGACTATGCTGTAAGAACTTAATTTTATTGCTTTAACAACATAAAATGCATCATCTACTTAGCACATACAATTTGACATATTTATGAAATTTAAAAGTTATAAATGTCGCAGTTTTATACAAGAAAAATTTCAAATAAACTCAATACTTGAGAAAAACTGAAAGCTGATGCTATGCTATCCTAGCATATGTATCTTCATTTCTGTGATGTGGTCAGAGAGCACTCAGACGCCAATCAAATTTCCAAAGAGGCACTGGTGCAATATCTGCCACACTTCCTTCTGATCTTTTATTTCTCCACCAATTAGTTACTTTTTGTCCAACCTGTGAATATACCTAGGTCACAGTGATTTGATGAAAAGGTCAGCCACAAGTCAGGTCAAAAGGACAACAGAAAGTATGCAACACTTGAAAGGCAATGAAAGCCCAGCATGGTTCCCTTCATGAAGATTCAGTAATCCATTAAAGTGCATCTTAGATTTAAGAGCTGTATGTGTCTATAATATGCCCAGTTTGTCTTTAAAAGCATTTCACTCATTCTAAAAGAAAAAATATTTTATAGGGTTTTTAGTATTCCCCAAAACTTCAAAAAAATTTCCCAAAAGTGAGGAAAAGACCTTGGAAAATGTTTTTTCCCAATTTTTTCCTGGCCTTTCACATCTCTATTAGGAACTGAGAAGCTATTATAATCAAAGCTAGAGTAACACTGTTGCCTTTTACATTGCAGTGCAAGCTTGGGAACAAAAAGTAAAGCCAACAAGTTGAACTGCACATATACTCAGGAGAATTAAAAAAACAAAAACACCTTATTATTTCTGCTTGAATGATGAGCAGTCTTCAGGAGCCTACAACAAAGCCAACCTATTAAATAATGTGCACTGCTCAAATTAATACAGAAAATAGCTATGAAATATTGGCAATTAGTAGAACTACATTCACAGCATTTATTCAACAGTTTCATCAATTGTATTAAATTCTACAGAACATAACAGCCAAGAAAACATGCTTCAGACTATGCTGTAAGCACATTAATTCCTGATACTGTTTAATTAGGACATTCTTGCATGGTAACAGACACTAAAATAACTCTTGCTGTTATTCACACCGTTATTTTGATGCAAGTGGTCATGTTCAGACACTTACAAAAGAGACAGCTAAAGGTGATAAGTTTATTGCAACAAACTCTACTTACAAAAACCTGAACATATTGTGATTTCTCAGGTATATTTCTCAGTCTCTAACTCGAGTGACACTGTTTCCATACACAACAACTGTGGCTATCTGACCAAAAATTAATTTTCAATCTTGCCCATAATATAGGATAACTAATCTGAAGAATTGAAACCACCAAATGATATTATAATCAATAACAGCCTAATGTTACAAAGTTGTATTATTTACAACATATGCCCAACTACAGGAAAAATTTATGTGATTATCCACAAAGGTCAAAATTAAACAGGGCATGCAAGTGAACATACAGTATTCATAAAATCCTCATGGGGAAAAACTAGTCTTCACAGGACTATTCAGCAGGCCAGTTACGTAAATATTAAGTTCATGTAGCAGGGAACTTTGAGCTCAATGCTACAGTAAAATGAAGCAATATTTTATTATAACACAATCTTGTGTGACTATTTTCTATGTATAATGATAACCCAGCAATCGTAGGCACAGTTAGCCACTGCTAACTGCACTGAAGTCAGTCTTTGGACTGCACCATACAACTAAAAAGATAGTGAAACTAATAAAAATCATCCAAAAGCAGAGTTTTGTTAAAAACAGGTATAATGTACCAGAGTCACTATCTAGTAAAGTATTAAGCTTATCTATTCATTCAAATTTCTTCAACATTTTACATACAGTAGTTTAGTTCCAAATCTCGCAGGTTTATGCAGATTCTCCATCCTACAACCTGGGTACAGTGCACCCGGCTTTGTATCTCTCACAGCTTTCAGGACTGCGTTACAGCAAGTGCAGCGAGCTGGGCAGGGTGGGGGAGATTCTCAGAGTGATTTTACTTGACACAAAGAGCAGACACCTCAATAAAATTCGGACAATGAAGTTAGCAAAGAGCTTGGAGAAGGAAAGGTAGAACTATCTCTTACAAATACACTTGCTTACCAAGCTGGCAACTCTCTTTCAAAGTACCTCTTAGCCTAAACAAGGCGTCAAGCATTCCCCTGGATAGAAGCTTGCCTTTTCTAGGATCAGTGACAAAATATCAAAGGCCAAGGAGAGCCCAGTGGGCAGACTTTCTCAGATGCAGAGTGATTCCGCACAGCAAGTTTAAAACAAGCTGCACTCGTCATAAATGAACTTCCCTTTGGGAAACCAAGTTAATTCATGAAGAGTACAACTGATTTTAAACATGCTGTGAGGAATCACATTGAGTCCATCAAAGGCCCCTTCCGTACCTGCGGAATAATTCACTTTCAATCCGCTTTCACAACTGTTTGCAGCTGGATTTTGCTATTCTGCACAGTAAAATCCAGCTGCAAAGTGGATTGAAAGTGAATTATTCTGCATGTGCGGAAGGGGCCAAAGATGTGCTGTTTCTCCCTCTAAGGGAAAATGAGATCATTTATAACTAATGCAACTCGTTATAAATACGCCGTGTGTAATCACTTGCAATCACTCGCATGGTTCTTTATCGAGCACTTGCAAAGTGTAGCGCTGTAAAAAAGAACAAAAACAGCGCACTACTCAAGATCTGCTGAAGTGCTCAAAAGCCTGGTAAGGGAAGCCTCTGGGGGCGCCACAGGTGCCGCGCCACCTCCCCCCCCCCCCATGTCATGCTAGGGGCAGCTGCAGGAGACGCGACCTTTCCCCAGACGGCCTGCGAAACCAGGACTCGACTCTCCCCGCTACGCCGCGGCCAACCCTTTTCTCTCATCCCTCACAGGCGCTCTCCACTTACCGCGGCGGTGGCCTTCTTAGCGGCCGGGACGATGGCAGGAAGTGGGGCGGACATGTTGTTGCCGCACATACACTGGCCTCTCCGCAGCGACCAGTGAGAAATTGGCCGGCGGCCGAAGGAGGACGGCTGGGGAGGGTGGAGGAACGGGCGTAGCGGGTAACGGATTGGAAGGAGGGGAAGGAAAGGGGAGGAAGCGCCGCAAAAGCCGCCCCGCCTTGCCCGACCCGCTCCCCCCGCCCCCCCTCGGGTCAGCCTGCGCAAACTCGGCGCGAGGGAAGCCGTTGAAAGGGGCGCGGGGGGCAGAGGCGAGCGCGCGCACACCCGTGAGCGCGCGATAACCTGTCGCGTTTCCCATTGGTTGGATCTAATGTTGATGGACGGCTGGAGCTGGCATTACAAGACTACCCTGCTGCAGGGCTGGAAAGTCTCTTGAACGCTCGCCATTTCTTCCTGGTTAAGTTTGACATCATGTTTTGTATTAGAAGTGACCACTGACGAGATGCAGGGTCTTGTTGTGACTTGAAAGCATTAATCTTTCCAACCCCCGGCGTAGATATAAATATGGCATTCATGCAGGTTTAAATGTGTGGAAAGATGTTTTTTGTAGTATGTGCGCAGCACCTACTGACGTGGCTTAGAGTCATTGCCCAGTACTGTGAATGGGTTACGTCTATGCAAGTCCACTATTATTTTCTCGTAGTGCAGTTTACACACACGCCTTGTTATGATTTATATTTAAAACTGGGGCTGGCAGACGGTTGCTTACAAATATTTTCTACCCTAGATTTAAGAGTTGTCATCAACTCTTTTTGTATTGGAGAGATATACGAAACAGATACATGTCTCCATAGTACGCTATACTCTCGCTTCATCAGTCCGCGGTAGGACAATAGAAGGAATACATAACATAATCTACACATATTTCACTAACAACATCATTGTATCAGTGGAATCCAAAATGATCAATAGGTTTCGACTGGCTGTGTATTATGCGAGATCTTTTGCTGCATTTGTGTGTTTTCAATATATCTGCGCCAGCCAATACAAAGTTATTCTAATCAATGGATTTGGTATGCATAGTACCGCATCGGGAATCTCCAGTCATGCAGAAAATACAGTGCGGCAGAAGAGATTTTATATAAAACATTGGACGAATATGTCAATCTACTCGCTCCTCTCAATCTAGAGCTCAGCTGAATGCACACGCGGCTTAAGCCCAGTTCAGTTGCATAAAGATACTGCGCTTTAATAATATAAAATGAAAAGCCTCAATTTTCTCTGGCGGCCTTTCTGGAACGATAAGACTCCCAACTTCCTTTTTTGTAACTTGCCAGATCTAGAGTAACCTGCTTGTTTCCTCTGCAATACTCTTATCGGGCAGCCCTTGATACAATTTGCTGGCCGATAGCCTTATCAGTCCTCCCCCCAAAAAACTGCCGCTCTAGAATCTACTCTCTATGGTTGGAGCGAGCCTGGCATGCTGCGCGTGCGCAATCAGCACTAGTTCTTGTTTCTATCGCCGCGTTTCCTCGTTGCCTTCCTCTTCTGCCGGATTCGCCAGGAATGGCGGCGTCTGGGGTTGGCGGTGGCAACAGAACCAAAGCCTTAGAGCTGCTGCGTTCCTTGCCCAGGGTCAGCCTCATGAACCTGCGACCTAACGATGGCGCCAGGCAACGGGTGAGTTGACCTTCCTGCTGTCGGACAACTCCACGCCTGTCTCTGCCTCATTCCACACAACATATTTATAATGAGTTGCAATCGTCATAAATGCATTATAATGAGTTGCAATCGTCATAAATGCATTATAATGAGTTGCAATCGTCATAAATGCATTCGTTTTCTCTTCAGGTCCCTTCCATACCTGTAGAATAATGCACTTTCATTCCACTTTCACAATTGTTTGAAAGTTGATTTTGCTGTTCCGTACAGTAAAATACAGCTGCAAAGTGGATTGAAAGTTCATTATTCTGCATGTGTGGAAGGTGCCTTAGAGAAAAAGTGTTCATTTATAACGATTGCAACTCGTTATAAATATGGTGTGCGGAATGAGGCTCTGTTCTCCGGGGCTGCTGTCGTAAGGCTTGCCCCTGTGTTTATTCCTCCAGAGGACAGCCCAGAACTACCTTTTCCAGTTCGTTCTCCTCCCTCGCTTCCAAGTGCCTTTCTGTGGGTTACTAGCTTTTCTTTCAGCTAATTCCTGTGGTATATAAAACATGCAGCAGGTTCCTGTGGTCTTAACTATTGCACGATGCCATCATACATGTTAAAGGTGTAAAAGGAAAGGTAGGAAATTCAGCCATGTTTTGCACCAGTTGTTATTCACTTGCCTTCCCTCTCATTTCATAAATTGAGAGTCAATTATGAGATTTCAAGGATGCCTGGAGCTCTCTCTTGTTTTTAGTGACTACATATGTACGTGTATATAAACATTATTGGTTCTTTTATTTAGCTATAGTAACACAAAGAATCCTGAAGCGTTTTAAAGGGTAATCTGTCATTGTGCAAGTTGATCTAACTTTCTTTCTTTGATGGCCAATCTCAGAAGTTGGTAGGTGTGTAGACAGACAGATAGCTGTGCTCTCTGATTTGGAGTACAGTGGATACATTAGTCAGATCTGCTTTATGCTTTTTTTCCAGTATAATTTTTCTCCTGTTCTCTCTGATCACTGTGCTCAGTATTCAAATGCCTAAGGGGTTCAGGGGTGTCTGCATCTTTACCTCTGTCAAAGAAAGTCAGAAAGAATCTGTAAGAATGATCCCATTCACTGCTTTTCTCATACTATTAAGGCTGCTATTTTTGTTGCTTAAGCATGCATGATGCACAAATAGAATATCTGATATTCAAAAGGTTATTGAAGAATACCAAACATACTCCTGTTGCAGATGCCTATGAAAATATATGTGTAGTTTTCCGTGAACTTATTTGAACCACTGTGAAGCAGATGTCCATGAATAAATGGTCACCTGCCTGAAGACTGGTGATTTGTCCATTTGATTGGGTCAGATATTTTCAACAACAGTGGACATCCTGTGGGAGTGAGTCGTCTTATGTAACAACTGATGTAAGATTATTGCTTTTTAGGAAAAGAGACGTGGACGTGGGTTATATGGAGGTAGAAAAAGTGGCCGAGGTCACAAAGGACAAAGGCAAAGAGGAACTCGACCTCGCTTAGGCTTTGAGGGAGGTCAGACTCCATTTTATCTGGTTATTCCAAAATATGGCTATAATGAAGGACATAGGTAAGTTTGTGATTATGCTGGGTGAGATGTCTTTTGTGGGTTGCATTTTCTGTAGTCCAAACTAATCTTTTGCATGTTGAAGTACCTTTTTTTCTCTTTGGGTCACATTGCTAACTTTACATTCACTAGAGGGATTCTTTGAAAATGTGTGTTCTCAGATGAATGTTTTTATTTGTAAACATATGCTCTAACGCATGCAGTAATTTAGAAAGCATGCTTGAACCTGGCTCAAATAAGAGTCATTTTTGTTTTTACATTAAAACAGTGTCTTTTACATTTGGTGAGAAGCGATTACAATTTTTGTTTGCAGCATTTGAGGCAAATAGAAGGGAAATACTAGGGCTGTTTCCTCACAGGTGGAATACAGCGTCCCAGGGACGCTAAAAACAGCATCCCTGGGGAGGGGTTTGCACAGTTGCTGCAGTGGCAGCCTCGCAATCCCCGAGCAGCACAAAGCTGCTGTTTCCAAACCTCGCTCCCTGAGCGATGTATTTCGGAAACAGCGGCTTCCAACCACTGCCGTGCAGACACTGCATGTCCACTGGCTTCTGCAACGAGCTGGAAGCCAGGAGATAAGGTAGGCGCTCAGCGCAGCCTGTTCAAAGGCTGCCGCCTGCCGCACTCCCGGGACCGTCCATGCAAACGTGTGTGTGTGCGCGTCGGCATTGTTTATGCCGACGCACCCCCGCACCGTTGTGGTGCGGAAAGGGCCTAAGTAAAAACACATGAAAAATTAGGGAAAGGAGGGGAAATTCTGAGAATTCTCCTCAGTCTTTGCCCCAGTCAGTAGTTCCAGTATGGAGAGGAATGTATGTCTGCCATGCCATTTTTTGAGTGCTCAAAGAAAAGTTACTACAAACCCCCTCTTTCCTTCAAATAATGTTTGGTTAGTTTACTCCAGTGTTCCCTAAGCCTATACCAGACTGTGCTGCAAGCAGGTAGCTTAAAGTAACATTTCGTCCAGTACCAAGCAAGAGATTGGAAGATATAGTTTGGCATTACAGTTAACAGTGTGAGTTATGTAAACTTATGTGACCTTAAACTGTGCTGTCTTGCTTACAGAAGTAAGATAATTAGAGGTACAGGGTAGTCCTGTACTATTGAAATGGAAGGGAACTGAGAATACTGTCAACAAGAGGAGAAAGCCAGCTGTGTGGTCTGTTGAAAGGAATTTGCTTCAAATATATGAATGGTTGCGTATACAGCCAGAATGGCCATATTAATGTGTGTAGAAATTCTGTGTTTTTATGGAGTGGGACAGCTGCTTTTTTCAACTTCAAACTACTCGTGTTTCACATTTGACCTTGACATTTTTTTGAAAATATTTCTGCGACACCATGCAGAAAAGGAAGAAAACCATTCAGTTGCAAATGTGGATGTGTTGTGACCTCCTTCTAAATCCTTGTCAGCACCCATACAATTTAAATAATATCACCACAAGCCTATTTTTTTCATGTCTACAGCTGAAATATTCTATAATCTGGTTTCAGTACTAAGCTTTATCATCTTCCTGGATGTTTTGATTGCAGATCTGAAAGTCACTATTCTACAAATAAAGCGAATATACATAATGAAAGTGCTGAATTAAAACTGATCAAGAAATTAAATACTACCTCATCTCTGCTTAAACGTAGACATGGACTTTCTTGCTAGAATTTCTAATCACTGAACACTGTTCACTTTTTAGAATCTTTCATGGCCTGATAACATGTTAGTATAGGGTTATAGTTCAATACAATATCAGTTAGTTTTCCCATGCCTTTGACAGTACAATTTTGCCATTCTTCAAATAACTTCCTCAATTAGTTCTTTATTCTACTTAATTACATTTTTTTTGTTTATCTTCACCACATTAAAGAAAACTGGAACCTCTGATACCTCTCATCACCCATTTTATGTAGCAACCTAGTCCATTCCAGACCCTTTCACAGAGTCATGGTGGGGTTCATACCAAACCTCTTGGCACCCAACTCCCTTTCCTCTGTCTCCTTCTGTAATTTTCCATTAAAAATATGGAATGTAAGTTGTTCCTCATAGCATCTGAAAAAATGAACTCTGATTCATGAAAACTTGTGCTGAAATAACATTGTTAGTCTTTAAGGTGCCACTTCTTGGCTGTTTTATTTCAGCACTAAGGCCAACATTCCATGTACCTAATTAACTGAGGAAAACAAAGGACATGGGATAAGACTTCCTTCCCTCCAGAAGTAGGTAACAGATCTATAACTAGGTTATTTAAAGGAAAATTCTTTGGAATAGTTATAGAATAGAAAATGTAGTAATGGGTTAGAATTCTTTGCAATACCAATGGAAGGTGCTGGCAGAGGTGAATCTTTTCTACTTTCCCCTTCATCTAGCAATTCCCTCGGTACCTAGAAGGGGCCAAGCTGAATTGTTGTAATCTCCATTTCATGTCTTCCCCAATTTCTGGCACCTCCCTTTTGGAGCTCAGAGACTGTCTGGAATTGGAGAGAAATGGGGAAACAATACTCTCTTCGTTCCAGCTCCTTGTGCTGGTGGTATTTAGGATCTACCCCAATATTCTTCTTGACTTAACTTTGGGAGTATTTAAGTGGTGCAGTTTAAGCTGTGCAGTGAAATCCTAAATCTGTTAACTTCAGAATCAGACTCATTTCAGTGGTACATCATGTCCTGGTCAGTACATTTGAGACAGCAGCTTCAGCATACAGTCTAGCAGGAGTTCTGTTAGTTCCATTAAATTGGCATTCTGAAACCTGTGTTCTCCTGTTTAATCTCTTTTCCAGCCTCAGGCGCCAGTATCATCCCCTCAGTCTCAAAAAACTGCAATACCTGATTGACTTGGGTAGAGTTGATCCCACACAACCATTAGATTTGACACAGCTTGTTAATGCCAGAGGTGTAACAATACAGCCATCCAAAAGAGATTACGGTGTACAACTGGTGGAAGAAGTAAGTTTGGCATATATAATATTCTGTGCTATATAGTTTTGAAAATGCAGATGTGTTGGTTTTGTTCTGAGTGGTCGATTATGCAGAAGGCATCTGCTGCATGATGGGGGCAAATGTCTGACTCAGCAAGATTTCTTGTACAGGCATATTTCTTCAAGCCCTGCTTTCACTTTCTAGTTTTCCCACGGCATCAAGACCACTTCTAGAACAAATTTAATTTTGCTTCTCTGCCAGAGTGAGGAGATTTTCCAGTGAGCACAGCTTTGCCCCGAACTCTTCCCTCTACCCGCAACCAGCCTGCCTAGCTCCACCCTTCTCATTCCTCGCGCTGCAGTCCATGCCTTTCCCCTTTGGATGTTGTCAGTTCCTTCCTGCTTCTTTAATACTCATTTTGGTATAGCAATGTATCGATATAACAGAGGCCGTTTCCGCACGGGCAGAAAATGACGGCCTGGAGATGGTAAAAACACCGTCTCCAGGCCGCCATTCGCACGAGGGGCGCAGCTGCAGCGCAGCCGCGCCGCCCTCGCGCCGCCCGCCCGGCCTGGAGCCGGCGTTTCCCCAGAGCACTTCCTAGCGCTCTTTTGGGGAAACGCCGCAGTGAAGCCGCTGCAGAGCCGGTAAGCGGCAGCGGCTTCCACTCTCGACTCCCCCACCCGGCACTCACCTGCTCCCTGGCCGTCCGGCGCGTCGCTTCGAGGCCTGGGGACACGCCCCCTCTGCCCTGCGCTCGCCGGAAAGCAGGCAGGCGCAGGGTCTAGAGGGCGTGTCCCCAGGCCTCCAGCTGACACGCCAGCTTGGAGGCTCCAGGGACAAGATTGGTCGGTATGCGGCTTGACGCACTCCGCAGCGCCGGACTGCCCGCTTCTTTTTTTCTCCCGGGACCCGTCCGTGGCTTGAGACACGGTCCCAGCGTCTTCGGGTCGGCGCGAGAAGCGCCGACCCAGCCGTTTCCGCTGCCATGCGGAAACGGCCAGAGTTGGCTTTTGCAAGGAACAGCACAATTCTAAATGGGGTCTTTTTCTAGCTCCACCCCACCTCCCCTGCTCTGCTTCTGACTTCTCCAATAATCAGGAGGGCTTTTAAAAACATTTTTCTGACAAGACTCTTAAAACAAACCTCTCTCCCATGGCAGCAGTGAGCAAGAGGCTGAAGGAGAGAGAGAGAGAGATTGTCTGGAGAGGAAAGCGGGGGAGAATACCAGCTCTATAGTATTGTGACTACTGAGTGTTATGAGATCTGTCCCTTTAAGAGAGAATGAACCAAGAAACAGGCCTTTGAGACTAGCTGCAGGGGAGGACTGGGCTGCCTCCTCATGTGTAAACAGAGAAACATGAGGAGACCACACTTCAGCCCCAGTGCGCAGCTAAAAGGCCTGTGGTAAGTAATGACCAGTGATTCAGAGTTGTCATTTAAAAAGTTCAGTTTGTTTTAGAATTATGAGGCATAAATTAAATGAGTCCACTAGAGGGCATAATACACTAATTAAAATTGTATAAGCAACTACTGGGAGAGAGAGAACTCAAACACAAGAAGTATTTTGTATTATTGGCAACCATAGACTGAAAAGAACAGAAAAAAATATAAATAAGCAGAGGAAATTTTAAATTGTATTTCCGATTTGTGAATGATAGCAGTTCTTGATACAAATACGTTCCTAAGATTCAGTTGTTCAAGTAATCTAGTGTGTGTTAAGTGCCATCAATTTTTTTCCTGTTTCAGTATCCTATTTAAGTAATAACTTATAAATTCTTCCTAATGAATGTCATTTCTGCTGTTTTTTTGCAAATTCTTACATTTTTCTTAAAGCACCTGTTGCCTTTTTTGAAAGTACATCATCCACTGAATATTTATTCCTTCTTTCCTGCCAGGAATTAATTTTCCCTTGATTATTCATCATGTATTTATATATTATGCTATCGTTATTCTTTTGAGTGGTCACATCGTAATAAGCTTCTATTGGGACATTAAAGAATAATTTGGCATACTTAGTCTTTTGTATGTTTTTACACAGATTTCCAATAGGCCTTAATACATGTTTTTCTTGGAGAACTTTTCTGACCATAAATAGCTAAGTATGCCGGTATTCAGATATGCTATCTATAATTTTATTGTGCTTTGCCTTGGATTTTTGATCCCATCTGTAATCCAGACTAGACCAGCGGCCTGGTAATATAACTTAACATTAAGTACAAGACCTCAAGATTTCTTTATGATATGTTCTGCATACAAGTTGAAGAGATAGGGAGATAAAATACATTCTTGTCTAACGCTTTTGCCAATTGGAAACCAGTCTGTTCCTTCATATTCTGTCCTAACAGTGGCCTAACAGTTCAGAGTACAGCTTGCGCTTCAAAACAATCAGATGCTGTGGCGCTCTCATTTCCTTTAAAATCAGCCATAGCTTTTCATAATGCAGATATGGGGTGTGAATGTTAATAGAAATGTCAATTTTCTGGAAAATTTGAAACCACAAAACTCTTCCCCACATTAACAAATCCCAATTCTTGAGAGCTCTTGAAATATATGCAGCACTTTGTATTAAATCTAAACTTCTTTTACTAATTGAACAACACAAAATGTGCCAAATAGAATCTTTAGTGTAGTGGTTCTCAACCTTCCTAATGCCGCGACCCTTTAGTTCTCATGTTGTGGTGACTCCCAGCCCTAACATTTATCCATTTTACAGATGGAGAACACTGATGCACAGTCTTAGGCGACCCCTGTGAAAGGGTCATTCGACCCCCAAAGGGGTCCCGACCCCTAGGTTGAGAAACACTGCTTTAGTGCATTCCCTTTTTATTGCCCCTAAAAGGCCTCCATAAGAAGAAACATTGGAATCAAGTGTTGTCAAAATGTGAGGGGTTATCAGATGATAAAAAAAATTACTTTCTTTTGAAAAATGCAAATGAATTTTTGTGTGAATTGGTAGCCAAATTCTTCAGTGTGAAATATGGGTGTGTAACCATTAAGAATCGGTGAGAGTCCGATTGATTTTATATGTAATTATATATTTTAGGCTGTAATTTTTATATGCCAATAAAAGCTTTGCATGCATGCAATACAAAACACATTATTTATAGATGAGCAAGCATATAAAATTGTACTATTTAACATGGTTATGAAATCTTAAAATAAAAAATATGGATTTTCTGTCAGTAAAGTAGAAGATTCATACAATATATAAGAGTTGCAAAGCTGCATCATTTGCCACTATAGCACACATATCTTTAATTTTTGTCCTGAGAGGTACCGTATATACTCATGTATAAGTCGAATTTTTCAGCACATTTTTAATGCTGAAAAAGCTCCCCTCGACTTATATGCGGGTCATTAAAATTTTGTGTGTGTTTTTACTTTGCCGGCCAGCAGGGGGCACAGTGTTTATGGAAAGGAGGCGGTGGTCCATTGAACTTTCTAGGGTACCCTCAGAAGACTCCTCCTCCTGATGTATTACTCAGCCAGAAAGTTTGGTTCAGGGGGTCCAAAGTTATGGACCCCCAAAGGAGGTGCCCCCATTCCCCATTGTTTTCAATGGGAGCTATTAGTAGATGGGGCTACCCTTTTGAGGGTCCATAACTTTGGACCCTCTGAACCAAACTTCACCAAACCTGGCTGGTCTCATCAGGAGAGTCTCTTTATGATACCAGCCAGGTTTGGTGAAGTTTGGATCAGGGGATCCAAAGTTATTGACCCCCAAAGGGGATGCCCCATCCCCCATTGTTTACAATGGAAGCTAATAGTAGATTTTTCATTTCTGATAATATCCCTCTTAAAATCTAAGTTGGGTTACATTTGGACATACAGATGATGATGAGGAATCCAATTTTGAAGGATTTTAACTCTTGTGTTTTAGCTTGGTTGCTGGTTGAGCTAAGGTTTTTGTACTTTTAAAGTTATTGTTGATACCATATTGCTCTTGTGGACCCTCTTTTCCACTTACAGAGCCAGTTTACTGTTTTTCTTTGAAATAAATATTCAAAAACATTTAACCTACTGATGCCTCCATTGATGTAATTTTATTGGCATCTATTTTTATTTTTGAAATTTACCAGCAGCTGCTGCATTTCCCACCCTCGACTTATACGCGAGTCAACAAACAAATACAAAACCTTTAATGGCATATAAAGAGTGGTAAAATACAGATTATGTTAAAACCAATTGACTAAAATTTACACAAAGGTTTCACTCTTGATCCAAGTGCCTTTGTTAAAAACCTGGCAACTGATTCAGTAGTGTGGGGATGATGGTCACTAAGCAGGTGTGAAACTATTTCCTTGTCTGATCTCACTGAAAATTTCTTCAAGATGGCCTCGAGAAAAAGCAACCGATAGACTGCCAAATCTTTGCAATGAAGGAGCACGTGTTCAATGCACAGGAACAAGTCCTGTTCTCCTGTGGGATGCCATGATATCTGCCTCTTGTTTGGGCAGTCGGTAACACATTTAGCCGAGCAAGTATAAAATATCTGCGGAGATGTGGATTGATTAAATTACTCATATATTTAGCCATAAAACCCGGCAATGGTGGTGAAATGCCATAAAATGTGGGAGAACAAGTTCTGCAGGCTCCAGCTGTGAGAAGCTGCCCTTCAATGTCAAGAGTACGTTGTTTCAAACTCCGAAAAGCCCGTCTTTCGTCCATCAGTAGAGTTGGTCAAAAGATACACCTATGTTGTTTATTTGCTTGATAATTTTGGTGCCAGGTGGAGTGGAAGTGGTCGCTTAACAGAAAATATGTGAGACTGCCCGGGAGGGCCTCTATAATGAAGGCTAAGCCAGTATTTAAACAAAGAGAGCCAAACCCGGGAAAAAATTGTGCTCCGGTTTCTAAACAAAGAACTTGATAATGTGACTGAGTTTGGAAGACCCAATAAAAGACGTTAAGAAACAAAGATTGAACACTCTCTAATTTCTCAGCGTTTTGCTCCCCAGATTGGAGCTCCGTAAAGTAATTGTGGCAGTAGTTTTAACTGAAAAACTTCCATTGCGGCAGGAAAAAATTGACCGCCTCTGGTGTGAAAAAAAATCTATGGATATTGCCAACACTTTGATTTTACTTGTATTGAGAGTCTGGTGGATATGAGAGGTCCAGGTTAAGGAATGATGGAAGGTGGATTCCCTAAATATCTGTATGAATGGACCTGTTCAATCAATGTACCGTTTATTTTCCACGTGCTGAGTTTTGAATTCGAAAAGATCAGCACTTTGGATTTGTTATAATTAATCGACAGGGCACTGTTTGTGCAGTACGCCGCAAAAGCTGTTTGAAGTAGTCTTGCAGGCCCACCTTGGACCGAGACAGTAACACAGTAGCCGTCTGCATAGAGAAGTGCACATGTGGGTCTTTGTCCCAAAATGGGTGCGTGACTTTCAATTCTGAGATAAATGAGGAGCAAGGTCGTTTAAATAAAGATTGAACAGGAGAGGAGCAAGAATACAACCCTGCTTGACTCCCCTTTGTTAGAAACTATAGGTGAAGTTAGGGCGTGTCTTCACGATCACAAATCTAACTTGACAGGTAGTTGAGGAATACAACTGGCCGAATAAGAAACAGTAATCTCTGGTCTATTCCCAACACAGTCAATTTTTTTCCCACAGCTGATTCCTGGGGATAGAGTCCGAATGCGCATTTCAAATCTAGGAAAGTCAAAGCAAGGAGTTTCCCACCCTTGGGGTGGCAATATTTCTCCGCCAAATGGTTTAAACCAGACAATGGTCAAGGGTGGATTTACCTGTGGCATATCCTATCTGTTCCGGGCCTAGCACTGAAGAGGACCAGGCAGTGAGACGTATCATAAGGTACCTTGCGTAAAGCTTACTAGCCACTGAAAGCAAGCTTATGGGGCGATAGTTAGATGGATTTGATGGATCGCCTTTTTTATGTAGAGGTACAATGATAGCTTCAGTCCAATGGTTAGGGATACAGCCACTGTTGTTAATTTTGGTAAACAGGGTAGCCAAAATAGGGGCCCAGAACTCCGGGAATCTTCTAAAGAGTTCAGGTGGCAGGCCATCAGGGCCTGGCGCTTTCCCTTGTTTTAGATCAGATATAAGGGTGATCACCTCATCGCAGCTGACAGGAGGCCATTCAGGTAAATGCTTTGCTGCTCCAGTTGCACATGGAGTATCCAAAAGTTCTGGATTGCAGAATTATACGCGAGTCAATAAGTTTTCCCAGTTTTTTGTGGTAAAATTAGGTGCCTCGACTTATATGCGGGTCGACTTATACACGAGTATATACGGTAAATGAACTTGGATGGTAAGAAACAAATTTTGTAGTAAAGAAAATAAAGTACAATATTTCAATAGAAATCCTTAAAGAGTCACAATAGCAAGGTCTGCCATCATATTTGGATATTAGCTTTATGAAAAAAACTCACTTTGTAATAGTGTATTATCATTGAACATATTATAGCTTATTAATTGGGTGGCTTAAGTCTGAGGCCCAGGCCACCACATTCTCAGCCCTAAAGCCTGGGTGGAGGCCAATGAAAGTCAGCTCCACCGCCAGGAAAGTCCCAGCTGTCACCTCTTCCATCCAATCTTACGGCAATCTTATGGCAACGTTCTTCCTCTCAGGGCTGAGGGGCACCAGCCACCAACTCCTTTGGTCGCCCTGGTAGCAAGGATGCCTCTTATGCCAGCAGAGGGGACAAACATGCCAGCACAACCCTGCGTCACCTTCATCAGCCCATTTGCCCCCTCCCCCAAGGATTGGGCTGAAAATCTCATTGGAGCTCAATTTTAGTATTCCCTTAAATTCCCTAATTTTTCCATGGAAAAATAAAAAACACCGGGGAGAGTGGGGGCAAGGATTCTGATTTTTTTCCTGTTCTTTGTTTTCCTTGGGCTGTCCCATCTTCTAGAGTTTAAAAATCAGCAGGCTAATGTAAGGTGCTTTCCCATATTCTAGAAGTTATTCATGAAGTTCTATTATAGTAGACTGCTCAAGATCTGTCTGTAGTATTCTGATTCTGTGGGGGATATGGCATGTCACTGAAAGTGTTTATAACACTGAAAGCAGCAATATGCCTGTGGAATATTGTCGATAGAAGACCACAAGTATGCATGATTGATCTTGCCCAAAGTCTCCTCAGGATGAACATTAGGAAATTCTATGCTGCTTCTTAAGCAAGTGGGTATGCTGTTTTTGAGTTCCTCTGAAGAGCCACATGATATCAGAGATATAAGAGAGAGGGAAGAGTTGATGGCAGCTACAGTATTAGCTGACTTAAATTTGTGAAGGCCTGAAATTGTGAAAAACCTTTCAGACTTCTCAAAGAAACTGAGTTTCAGCCACTTCCTCCTACTCAACTTTTATTTGTAGATTGCCCTTATTAGAAGTGTCCCATGGTGGCAGGGGCTGATGGGAATTGTAGTCCATGAACATCTGGAGAGGCGCGGGTTGCAGGCCCCTGGTCTATATCTTTGTTGTGGTTTTAAGTGATAGTGTCTTTTTGCTATTTTTTCTCTTTTTAAAGCAGTGTGATATATGTCGCTCTTTTTTGATGTGTGGTATTATTCATATATGTTTGGAAAAACTTTTGTACTGCAGACTGTGGAGTCTGATAGCTAAAAAAAATCTCAGTAGATTGTAATGTGTCATAATTACTATTCAATTGACTTTATAGGGTGCTGATATCTTTGCAGCAAAAATAAATATTGAAGTACAGATGGCTTCTGAGCTGGCCATTGCTGCTGTTGAAAAAAATGGTGGTGTTATTACTACAGCCTTCTATGATCCAAGGAGTTTGGGTAAGAATTTAAATTTATATTGCATCCTTTTCATTAGCATGCAAAGCTAGTTATTTGATGATTTTTGAGGAAAAGACCCTGTACTACTAAAACTTTGCATGTGTGGTTAAGTATTGCCTCATAATAATAATTAATGGGGGAGCATATCTATACACTTCTTAAGGCAAGGGTGGGTATACTGGGATTTATATACTTTCCATTTTTCTGGAACTCTAGGGTCTGTCAGGTGCAAGGTCGTTCCTGTGGAACCTCCTAGAGGGCAGCATACTATAAGCCCATCAGGGTATTTGTCTGTACAAGTACAAATTCACATCTGAGTTACAACATCAGACTCTAAAAATGCCATAAAACTGTATTGTATAATATGCTATATAGACACTGGATACATTGTAAGCTTACCAGGGCATGCAAGATTGTGGACACCTGGTATATCTGCCAAATACACATCATTGTCCAAATCATGGAAATCCAGGAGCAATACAAGCAGCACATTATGAATCCATTCTGTAAGGACATGTCCACAGTTTTCAAATCAGCTGGGCCACCCACTGTCAGCAGCTATTCCTTATCTGGATTTAACTTTCGTTTATTCACTTACATCTGTTCCATTTCCAGTTTCAGGCATTTTGGCCATTTCTTTCCTCTGCAGAAAAGACATTTGACTTCATACCCTGTAATTCCTGTAAATGCCAGTCAAATGCACAATTCTGCCATAGTCCTAAATGGGTTAATCTTTCCCTTTTCTGGGCTTATTTAAGTGCTAGTCTTCTAGATTTAGCCACAACACTTCTGATACTAATGGCAGAATATTACTGGAAAAACATTTTTCATGGCTCATCTTTCGCATGTTGTAATAAAAAATATCAGGGTGCATCCCACCACATCCTACCACTCCATTGAGCAATGTTTATCTGCTTATTGAAATATTTATGTATGTTTCACTTATACTTCAGAGAAATGGTATTACTGATGCACTATGTCTAATCCTGTATCTCCATTGTTTTGTTTGTTTTTATTGTTTTGTGTCCAGGTGTTCTTTGCAAGCCAGTGCCATTCTTCATGCGAGGTCAACCTATTCCAAAGCGTATGCTTCCTCCTGAAGATCTTGTCCGTTACTATACAGATCCGATGAATCGTGGGTACTTGGCAGACCCATTGAAGATTCCAGAAGCCAGGCTGGAACTTTCCAAGAAATATGGTTACATCCTACCAGATATTACAAAAGATGAACTCTTCCAAATGTTGAGCACACGGAAGGACCCTAGACAGATTTTCTTTGGCCTTGCTCCGGGCTGGGTAGTTAATATGTCAGAAAAGAAAATTCTGAAACCAACAGATGAGAGGTTGCTAAAATACTACAGCTCATGAATGCTTAAAATTGAAAAAAAAATGCTAGGTTTTGCAGGAATTCTCAGAATATTAAATAATTAGTTGTATCTGTGTTCTCTAATTAGTTAATACAAATGAAATGATAAAACATCAGCCATAATGGTTCTCCTTTTTGGTTGTCTGTATTAATAGTACCCTTAGCTTTTTCCAGTGTGAGATGCATTTATCCTTACAGATTAGTCTCAGAGTTTAGGCTTTTTGTATAGCGTCGGTACCTGCAATTTTCCCTGGACTCTGTCTACCCTTTTTTTTTCTTCCTGTGTATCTGATAATATGTATAAAGTAGTAATCTCTGCTGCAATATATATTTGGCCCACTATAAAGAATAAATGTGATCTGGCAGCTAAGAACGCCAATGCAATTCTGGGCTGCATCAATAAGAGTATAGTGTCTCTAGATCAAGGAAAGTAATAGTACCAAGCTGTTCTGTGTTGGTCAGACCACATCTGCAATCTTGTGTCCAGTTCTGGGCCCCACAATTCAAGAAGGATATTGACAAGCTGGAGGGTATTTAGAGGAGGGCTACCAAAATTGTGAAAGGACTGGAATCCAAGCTTTACGAGGAGAGACTTAGAGAGCTGGGTATGTTTTGTCTGGAGGAGAGAAGGTTAAGGGGTGACATGATAGCCATGTTTAAATATTTGAAGGGATGTCATGTTGAAGAGGGAGCAAGCTTGTTTTCTGCTGCTCCAGAGACTAGGACATGCAGTAATGGATTCAAACTATGAGAAAAAGGATTCCACCTAAACATTAGGAAGAACCTCCTAACAGTAAAGGCTGTCCGATAGTGGAATAGGCTGCCTCGGAGGGTGGTGGAGTCTCCTTCAGAGGTTTTTAAGCAGAGGTTAGGTGGCCATCTGTCGGGAGTGCTTTGATTGTGTGTTCCTGTATGGCAGGAGGTTTGAATGGATGGCCCTTGTAAACTGTTCTAATTCTATGATTGTATAAATACCAGTTTTGAGTGGACATAGACCAAGTAGCAATAAGAAGCAGGATATCAAAGCTTATAAGATCTATCTTTACCATTGCAGTGTTTTCTGAAGCTGGAAAGCAGTTTCTAGTTCTGTTCCAGTTCCCTCTTTACTCGTTTTTGCTGTATGGCTTTGGACTACCTGTCAGCTGTTGCAGTATGAAGCAGAATATGGTGCTGTAGAAGATCGGAGACAGTGTTTTATCGTTTCTACAACTTATCTGAATCTGACCCTTGTACTTGAGCCATGGCTGTAGAAGAAGCGGAAGAACCTGTGAATGGACCACAGATTTTTTTTCTGTGTTTTCTCCAGTCCTGTTTCTTCCCATCCCTGGAAAAATCATTCCCAGGATCATGAGACATAAGTGGAGAAATAACCATATAGGACAGGAGGGGCTGGAGTGAGAGGGACAAGGTAGAATTACTGTGTTTTCCACAAGAATGGTTTGTCTTGTCTTTCCTCATTCTGGTCCACCAGTCCACTTGGTTATTCCACATGGTCCCCACAGCCCCAGCCATGATCACTGCCAAAGTTGGAAGGACCTGTGGGAATTGGGTGGACTCTGGGGAAATTCCATGTGCCTTCTATGCATGGATAATTGGGTCCAGAAGTTCCTATGGCCAACATCTAAATTTGTGATATATTTGTGGCATAATTTATTTGTGAAATTTGTGTCATAATTTATGGCCTAATCTATTAGGAGGTGAAGGGAGCTGTGGAGGCAGCAAAACCTGTGATTTTGTCCTCCCCTGGGCACTTACCCCTGTGGAGGGGCAAATCCATTGGCAGGCAGCTGCCATGACCCTACACAGTGGCCAGATGTGGCACACAGCATCATATCAGCGTTCCTATGCCCCTGCTGGCTCTGCCAGTGTAGCTGGAATGTTATGGCTGGGGTAGAGCTGCCTGGGACACTGGCACCCAGGGCTTGGACTTATGCCACCCTTTTGAGTTGTATAAGCCCACTGAGCCCAGTGAAGGACTTTTCGGGAAGGCAACCTTGCCTTCCCGCACTGCTGAAAAGTCCGCTGGAGGCGGCAAGATGGTGCCGCAGTGGTGCCATCCCTGGATTAGGCTGCCCATCATCTTCTGACTGATTTCTATTAGGCCCAGTAGTATAAAATGGGTTTCAAAAGCATAATAAATCATCTACACAATCTATAATTGGAACTTACCAGAGTCAAAGGCAAGAATTCACAAATGAGTATGGCATACCCTCAGGAATTTTATGAAATGCATTTAAATTTAACTTCTTCCATCTACCACATCACTTACCAATGTCATAATTGTTCATGCAAGCTGATCCCCGGTATAAAGGGCCTCTTCACACTTGGGTGCTTTCCGATTGATTGAGTTCATGTTCTGTTCTTTGTTGCAGGTATTAAATATGGAATGCTAGAATGTTGTGTAAATTGTAAAATCCTTTGGATAGATAATAGGGTATGCCTGATATTCAAAGGACTGTGAAGTGAAGACTGAAAAACCAATCCCCACTTCTTACTTGAATATTATGAAGAGGCAAATACCAAGTAATGAATGTAACTCTTTGTAACTAAACACACAGTTTCAAAATTTTGTGTTTTGGTGCCTGTAGCTGCTGAAAGACAAATAAATACATTCACTGGTTATATCCTGCTTTTGTTATATTCAGGGCAACCAACAAATAGTAAAACTTTATGATGTGTTGGTGTTAGCTGCCTTGAGTCTAGGAAGGAAAGTAATAAATACATTTGAACAAACTAAAACAATGCCATTCCATCCTGAAATACCGGAGTATTTAAGTTTTCTTGTAAAGCTCTGACTGTGGTCGAGTTTACTGAGCTGTGGCAGTTAAAAGTTGGCAAATGAGCCAGAAGACAATACAAGTATCTGTAGGTAACTGATAAACATAGTACATTGGTGACAGGGATTCATAGCTGAATTACACATAAGAAGAACATAAGAAAAACAATGCTGGATTAGACCCAATATCCCCCTAGTTCTCTGGAGTCAATCAGGCATCCTTGTGAAGCTTACCAACAGCACCAGAATGTAATTACCTTCTGGTGCTGTCCTTCCAGAAACTCGTAACATCAAGGTACTGACATACAGCTTTCATTACGCTGTGCCAAATCTAACATATTTCTTTACGGCAATACATTTTAACAAAAATCCTTTGTTTTCAACCAAACATGAAGAAAATACTTTTGTGTTGGAGCTTCCTGTTCTATATCCTGGTGATTATTGGGTTAACTGGGGAGACTTGTTGAGGTGCTACTTGCTTAATTTGGGGGATCCGGAAGCGGGGGGGTATTGCTTTCCCTACAATGTTTCTGGTTTTGTTTTTCTAATGAATCAATTCACAATTGTATTCTGTATATGGAGACTACAACAGGAAAGCTACTTAACTGGCAAGCAGAAGAGGAAATTAGTCATCTTAATGAAGAGAAGACAAAAGTGCTTTATATTTGTATATTCCACCAGAAGGGTTTTTATTTAAATTCAATTCTGTTTTTAATGGGATGAATGAGTTGGTTCCAGTGTGTTTGTGTGCACATACAATATCCTTAAAAGCAGAACAGTGAACGTTGGTTAATGTTGTATTCTAAATAAACCTCAGGTGAAAGGGAAACTCAGACATAATGATAGCTGGGAAAGAATGAAAACAGGAAACAGATGTCTAGTGACGTGCACTGATTGGATGGCCCTTATTTATCAATCACCATCTTACTCACAAGGCAGCTGTATCCTGACAGAAATATTATAATAGTATCAATAGTCTGGAGCCAAAACTGCCACATTACACAAAATCTGTCATTTTATTTAATAGAGGTAATCCTATGGTCAATTCCAGTTGGAGGGCACAGCAATGCCTTTACACTGCTTTTCTAAAAATGCAATCCTTTTACCTTGCTCCCTCCCCTTCTAAACTTTCCAGCATTGATAACTGTTACTGTTTATTTACAGTTAAAGTCTGTCAAAGATGGAAAGGATTTCTTTTCCACAGCATTATCTCATACGAAATGTCAGGTAGCAGCATAGAGAAGATGAAGCCCCTGTGGCTTCTTAAAAGAACTGTTTTAGTGGTCTCAACTTTCAACATTGGGATACTTTAATCAGAATATGCTCAGAATTGGGGTATTTTAATCAGAATATGTTCTAAAATACAAACATAGGTTTTATTTGGCCAATATTGAACCTTTGGCATTTTAAAAAAACCCATCCTCAAAATTTTTTCGTTCCCTCCCCCCCTTGCTCCAGCATTTGGAAAATGGGGGGGGGCAGGGCAGGGAAGAGCTCTGTCCTGAGCTGAGCTTGTCCAGAGCAGCATGGAGTTCTGTCTCTACTTCCTCCACCCAGATGACTTGGAAAGTATTGGGGGGTGGGGGAAGGAAGAACTCCATGCCACTCTGAGGCTTGCCCAGCACAGCATGGAGATTTGTCTCTCCCTCCTTTCCTCCAATGACTCCCAAGTCCATCTGGGCTTGGAAAATGGCAGCTGTGGGGTGGGATTAAAAAAGCTGAATATTATTCAGCTTTTTTGGCCCCAGATGTATTCAGCTTTTTAATCTATTTTTATTTATTAAATTTAGGAACTGCCCACCCCCGAAGGGCTTTGGGCGGTGTACATCAACCCATAGATCAACAATGTTACACAATAAATAATTTAAAACATATTAAGGACTCTATAAAAACATAGCAGCATTACACATACATACTTTTTAAATACACCGGTGTGTGTGGAGGGTGGTTATTGGTAAATGATTCTTCAGATAAAAGAAAAGTATCTAATTCTAACCCAATTTGGTTAAGTTTTAGCATGATTACAGAGGACCAGCTGCATAATAAGGGTCACTTTTAAAATGTGATATTAGATTTCCCAGCTCAGCTCTAAAATGAATGTGTAAAAAGTATAATCCAAGCCTTGGTCTCTCAGAGATGTCCCAATTCAGTGCACGTAGAGAATTAAAAGATGCACTTGGGGGCCCTAATAATTGACTATCCCCCCATGACTGGCCCCCATACTAAAGCAGGTGCAGTATGCCTTTTGCCCAAGTCACTGTCAATCTGCTCGTGACAGTAGCAGAGCTTTGGGTGTCCTTGTTTGGCTGTAATTTCTCTCTTTATCATTAGAAGAATAAAAGGCAACTAACAATGTAATCCTTATCACAGTTATATTCCTTCCAATCCATTGAAACCAGTGGCCTTAGGATGGCAACATTAGATGTAGCAGAACCAAGTTAGGGGAAGCCACATTTGACGGTCTTCTGCATGCCACAAAGCTTGCTGCTAATGGCATCAGAAACCAGCTTTTATCTACAGACATTCTGAGGCAAGCTACCTTCTTATTCTATCAGCATCAAAACTAGAAACAATTATGGTCATTCCAAGCCCCATAATGGAAAAAAGTGCTATAATCACTGGAGGAATGGTGCAAATGTTCATGATGAATAATGTTCTGTGGATGGAAAGGGTAAACAAATTATTAGAAAAGCATTTTTGTTGGCAAAAGCCTGTTTCCATGGATGCTTGACTGTATAGAAGAAAGGGAGGGTCATCCAGTCAGTCAGTAAAAAAGAATGGAAGGCATAATAAAGTTGTGATCATTTGCGACAAAACATATGAGACAATGTTGACCAAAATTAGAGTTCCAGAATAATTGTGCATTTTTCTGCAACCCACACACATATGCACACACACAACCAGAGTTGGGATCCAGCAGGTTCTCTCCAGTTCCCGAGAGTGGGTTACTAATTATTTGTGTGTGCCGAGAGGGGGTTACTAATTGGGTCTGCTTTTCCATTAGAAATTCCATTCAGTCCAAAAATCATAAAGTCCTGTTGTTTCCTATGTGGCTGGTTAGCGAAGGTAGAAAACGGGATAATTCTCCCTTTTGGGCTGTTTTAAAAACATGTTTTAGAAATATGGTAAAGTTCCTTGTTTAAGGAAAGTATCCTTCTTTTGATTTCTAGAAACAAAATTAAGTATTTGAAAGTATTAAGTATTTGACAGGCAGTCAATTAGAGAAGTAGTTGTTTCTGTTGGCCCTTTGGGGATTGGGCGGTATATTAAGTCAAATAAATAATAATAATAATAGACGATAGGACTTGCTATAATGAGTTTAAATTATGGACAGAAAGATACTAGCTGGAAATTAGGAACTTTTTTTACAGTAAGAGTTTTTTACAGTAACAGAGAAATTTTTAATGCCCCGCTTCTGGAATGCCAGGCCACGCCCCGTCATGCCCAGCCCCATTGGCGTTACGCCACTGTTTGAATCCCACCACCATGGGAACCTGTTACTAAAATTTTTGGATCCCACCACTGCACACAACCTTTATTGATATAACATCAAAATGAAGAAACATACCGGTAAGTATAATATACATCACAAAGTGAACAGGAATAGAAGTTAAATGGGAAACAATATCGACAGAGAAAGACGAAAATAACAGTATATTAAGAAAAGCTGATTTTAAAACTTTCACTACGATTTTTGCAGCCACCACTGAGATTTGGGGGCCATGATCATTCAATAAGCACTGAATTACGAACTCCCTATCCTTTAACTCGGAATAAAGGTTTTTAAAGTTCTCTGCAAAAATGGCAGTTATATGCTGGATTGAATCAAATGTGGTCACTCCACATGGGCAGAGCCTCTTCTGAAAAGAGATGCGATGGAATCTCTCTGCTAACATACTTGTGGGGGATGGGTTCATTCTAGCCAACATAAAGCCCCAACATTGAATAGGGGAATTAAGATTATAAAAATAATGAACCATCATTGCAAACTGATTTTGAAAGCCTCGCTTGGCAGGAGAGCAAATATATGGTTGTGAGGGGGAAAGTTTATGCCTCACACAGTGGCGTAATGCCCATTTGGCAATGTGGGCAGCTGGCCAGGGCTCAGGAATTTTGCAGGGCATGCTTCTGCGTTTTTATTTTTTTGGTGTTTTTTTACATTTTGGCCTGCAGGGGACATACTTTTAGAGATATCGGTACCAACATTTCAGGGTATCATAAGGGGACTGTCCTAATGATGCCTCCCAGGTTTGGTGCAGTTTGGTTCATGGGGTCCAAAGTTAAGGACCTCCAAACAGGTTGCCCCTATCCCCCATTGTTTTCAATGGGAGCTAAGTAGATGGGGGCTGCACCTTTTAGGGTCCGTAACTTTGCCCCCGAACCAAGATTCACCGAACTTGGAGGTGTCATCAGGACAGTGTCCTAATGATACCCTGAAAATTTGGTGTCACTAGCTTAACAATTGCACCCCTGACAGGCACCCCCAGAAATTTGCCCAAGAATCTTATTTCTGCATTGATTTTTTTCCATTGATGTCAATGGCGAATTTCTGGTGCAGCCTGTGGGGTGCACATTTCTGAAGGCACAGTCACAGAACTTTCACGGTATCTTCAGGAGACTGTCCTGATGACACCCCCCAAGTTTGGTGAAGTTTGGTTCAGGGGTGCTAAAGTTATGGACCTTCAAAGGGGCAGCCTCTATCTTCTATTAGCTCCCATTGGAAACAATGGGGGATGGGGCACCCCTTTTGGGAGTCTATTAACTTTGGCCCCCCCAAATCAAACTTCACCAAACTTGAGGGGTGTTGTCCTGAAATGTTGGTGTCACTAGCTTTAAAAATGCTGTTTTTTGTGGAACCCAGCTGGCTTCATGTGCTGGAGCAATGATACCCTGAAATTTTGGTGCCAATATCTCAAAGAATACGCCCCCTGCAGCCCAAAATGTGAAAAAACACCAAAAAAATAAAAACGCATCTGAGAATCTCGGATGTTACCGCAAGTTCGGATTGCACAGAGTTCAGAGGGGGCAGGCTCGGGCCCTTGGCCCTCCAAGCGCCTCTGAACCGGCTCAGCTCAGCCAGATCCACAGATTGGGCCAAGCCAAGCCTTGCTGCCTGTACTCCGCCTCTTGTCAGCCCTGCTGCGTCCTCGGATGGATCTTTGTGGGGTGGCAGGACTAGCAGTCAGGGGTGCACGCGCACCTGGCCGACCCACCAACCACGCTGCTCTCCCCTGGATGCCGCTACTGCTCACCACTGCCCCCACCCCCCTACATCTCATGCCCTTTCGCCAGTAAGGGGGGCACCTAAGTTCAGCCGGCAGGGAGGGGGAAGCCACAAGGCCCCAGGGGAGGACGACGGGGGAGCTCCGCCTCCTTCCGCCTCCCATGGGGGGCATCAAACTCAGGTTTTGCCCAGGGCTCCAGTTTTCTTCGTTACGCCCCTGGCCTCACATAGACCAAAAGTCTCTGTTTAATGACACAAAGGGCAAAAGGCATGCTGCACCTGCTTCACTATGGGGGCCAGTTGAACTATCTCCTAATAACAGTAATGTGCATTATTTAGAATATTCAATGTGCACAACAGCTCAGCAATTCTCGCAGCAGCTCTACATTATTGTTCCCCTGTTAGAGTTTATTTGATCAACCTCTGTTCAAATTGTTGCAAATAAACTACTGAATTAAACAGAAGTCTTCAGGATCCTCTGGAACAAATGTTAAACATTCTGGATCATTTGAAAGCCAGAGTGCTTCTAATAATCTCAATATCTAGACCGTTTGTCACAATCTGTTTTTTGTCCTGTAGGCCTAAACAGGGACACTGATCTGCTTAATTTGTGCACCTTCAGGCAAATCGTGTTAAATTTTCTTGATATGTTTACATATCATTTTCAAGAATTTAAAGAATTTTCAATGTAATTCTGAACATAAGATGGAGCATATTTTATGTAGACAGTAGAGATACTTGTTTTGTATTTTTGAACATAAAGCCATGCAAACCTCCATGTTTACAAAACAAAATCTTAGACATTTGTTGAATTTTCTATGAAAATAATTGTAAACTTCCTGTAGGGGTAATTCATTTGCCTGGAGTTTTGCCACCTGTATGATAGCTGTGTAAAAGAATAATCAAGATGAACACCAGGGGGAGATGTTACACTTTTAAAAAGTCATTGTACCTAACAGTTGCAGCAGAATTTTGGTGACCACAAAAGATGTTCAGACGTGGTTCAGATGTTCAGACGTGGTTTGCCTTTGCTTACTTCGAAGAAGAAGAAGAAGAAGAGAGAGAGAGAGAGAGAGGAGGAGGAGGGGAAGGAGGAGGAGGAGTAGTTTGGATTTATATCCCCCTTTCTCTCCTGTAGGAGACTCAAAGGGGCTTACAATCTTCTCGCCCTTCCCTCTCACAACAAACTCCCTGTGAGATGGGTGGGGCTGGGAGAGCTCCAAAAAGCGTGACTAGCCCAAGGTCACCCATCTGGCATGTGTGGAGGTGCACAGGCTAATCTGAATTCCCCAGATAAGCCTCCACAACTCAAGCGGCAGAGTGGGGAATCAAACCTGATTTATCCAGATTAGAATGCACCTGATCTTAACCACTGCGCCACTGCTGCTCCATATTTATAGTGATCCATATTTGGTCATTGACCGTAAATAAAGTCTTCTTCTTCTCTATATAGTGATCCTGGTATTCCTCAGTGATCTCCCATCCAATACTAATCAGGGTCAATCGTGCTTACCTCCCAACATCTGGCTAAACTGCTCATGGTAGTGTACTAACTACCTAGGGTTAACATCTAACATGTGTCACTGTTTGAGAATGTATATATTATAGGTTGGTGGTTTAATAAAGGACCAATGTGGTGCACTAGTTAGAATGTCAGGCTAGGATCATGGAGACTCAGGACTGAGTCCCAACTTTGTTGTGGAACCATGTTGGATGACCTTAGGGCAGTCACACACCCTGCCTCACAGGCTTGTGAAGATAAAATGGAAAGGAGAATAATGTTGTATAGTAATCTTGGTCCCTACTGGGCAGAAAAGTGCAATGCAAATAAAGTAGACCAAGTAGATCATTGTGACCAAGAATTTAAAGGAAGGGGAGTAGGGACTGAGATGTAGATTCTTGGAAAATTGAGGATAAATGCAATCAGTTCAATGCTTCACATCATTTCAACAGAGCAGGTGCTTAAATATTCTGCATTGTACAATACATGAATGTGTTATGTGCATTTTATCAGTGAGAATCAAAATATAGCTTGGGGGAAAAATCAGATTTCCCCATTTATTTCCTATATGACGATATGAAAGACACCGCAACTTACAAATAAGACCTTAATAATCACAGTCCTGTTTTCTTTTTACTGAGGAAGCATATATCAAGCTCAGGGCTGCAAGCTTAGTAGATTTAACAGGTAGAGTAAGCTATGAATGTTTTGATCACATAGTCATCCAGGTCTTAAACACCGAATCCATCAAACTCCATTAGAAGCTGAGTTAATCAGAGTTGCAGTATATCCCAGAATGGTTTGAAGATGTCCTTCCATCTTTGTCCTTGTGTCCTTGTCTACTGTGCTGGGAATCATAGTTCAAAAGCTTCTTTCAAGACCCTAAAAAGGAACTTTCTGAAAATACAAAAATAATATTCAAATTAGCTCAGTTTATCAACTAATAAATGCAATATTTGGCTTTTTATCTAGAATATTTGTCTGACAGCCTGTTGAAGAGCTCAGGAGGCCATCTTACTTTGCACCTCACAATAACCTGGAAAGCAGGTTAGGATAGGCCCTGGGCCACAAAAGTGAACTTCATGAGCTAGCACAGATTTATTTCAAATCTTCTGAGATACATACACTAACTTTTGTACCACCTTATCTTCCAGTGCTAGAGGCTCTTTCTCCATGGGGCAGTTCCTTGCCCCAGAGTAATGTTATTGATAGGATAGTGTTGTAGGGTCCAGCCCATTGTTTCTGTGCTCCAAACTGTTCCCTGTAAAAACAACTGGCTAGTTTACTTTTTGTATAAGAATGGTAATATACTCTTTTGCACATAATGTTTGGTCAGGCTATATCTGTCTCTCAAATAACTGTGAAAAACATGGCATACAGTTACTTTTACAAGTGAACAGGGTAAATATATGAGGGATCATGCAGATGACTTTCTGGTGTGGTGAAATATGTTCTTCCTATAAGATCTAGAATTTTTCTTCATATCATTTTAAGTTTGTGAGAAAGAGTTGTTATTTGGGGGCAGGTCAGCTACAATGGATTGCTAAAGACCCCAGATAATTTGCTTTCACATTCAGCATACTTGTGGTTGTGACAGTTTTTTACCAGTGTAAAGTAGCCAGTAATTACGAATAGCTTGAGTTGATGAAGGAGATAGCATCTTTTATGCCATTTGGTAACATATGCTTTCTTGGGCAATCTAAGGCTCATTCCGCACATGCAAAATAATGCACTTTCAAACTGCTTTCAGCACTCTTTGAAGCTGTGCAGAATGGCAAAATCCACTTGCAAATAGTTGTGAAAGTAGTTTGAAAACGCATTATTTTGCGTGTACGGAAGGGGCCTAAGTGTAATGTCCTGCTCTCTGTTTATGGCAGAATAGACGTGGTGAGATAATCTGTTGTAATTCTTGAGCATAGCAATTCTACCTCAAAATTCTGTAATCTTCTTGCCTTAGAGCTAAAGAGGAGGTGTTTGGTGTCTGTTTATGACTACAGTCTTCTTGATTATAAGGTCCATGGTTGGTTATAACAGTACAATGCTAAGATTAATGCCTCTCAGTCTTTCCCTCCAAAATAATGCATTCAGAGTCTGAACCTGGTGCTTGTTTGCCAAGCCTGTGTCAACATAAGAAAAAAATCACTGGGCTGCCTCCCATTTCCCCCTGTTTGAGATTAGTTCCCTTCCATTTTCTTGCTAATGGTTGTCTCCCCAGAGCAGTATTGGAGGGCATTTTGTGATGCAGCAGGAGGGGTGTTGGTGCTGTGAGTAAACTGGATTTCATATTCAGAAATACTGTCATCTGCAGAAATGTTCTGATGGATCCATGCCAATGTTTTTTCTCTGTATGGAAAATAAATTTGATCACATGCAGTCACCAATGCTTCACCCTCCTATCTATTTGTGGCAGGCGAAGACAGCATCCTAACTATGGTGGGCAGGTTTTCCCATCTTTTTCTTTTCTATGACTGAGCTGTTTTGATGGTAGCATACAAGCTATTTTATTCTTGTCTGCTCAGCCTTTGGAACTCTAGTTCCCCTATGGCAAATCCCCCTTTTCAAGACACCAAAGAATTGAGGCAAGTTCAACAAACTGAAGTAAAATTTACTGAACAAACTAGGTGGGATCAGAAGATATTTCAGCAGATGGAAATCAGGCAGGAATTAACTGTATAGAAACATCAAGTTTTGACACATGTACAGTTCTTAATCAAGCTTTGTATGGTTCTTCAGTTAGATGTTATGAGAGGTTCTTTAAGATGTTACTGGCTAATGGATTCATTATGATTTTGGATCCCAACAGGCTGGTACCCTCTTACACACACAGCTTTGACAGCCTTGACACCCACTTCACAAAAATCTCCCTCCTGAGGTAACTAAAGCAGAACACTAATTTGCCAGTTTTGGAATCCGCTTGTGTGTATAATTCACATTCTGACTGGTTTAGGAAGTCTTCTTCTATGCCCAGAAAATATATTCCTTTTCCTTTTGTTTATGGTTACTTGTGGAAAGTCTCACTATTATTCCACTTTCAGTCATGACCACTAAAATCCCGTCTGTGTATTTTCTGCACTCAGAACATACTGACACTCAATATATTTCAAGTCAGATCTACTCCCTGACTGAAATTCCCTCAGACTAGATGTTTAACACACACAGTTAAGGGACTCACACGAATAAAAAATCCAAAAGCTCACCAAACTTTTCTTCTCAGAGAGATACTTGCTCATTTTCTGAGTCAGCTGGTTGTTCCATCAATCAGAGTGCAGGTCAGCTTATCCAATCAGGGTGCTATCCTGTTCCTAGGAAGTTTTCCCCACTCTGTTGTGATAGCACTTTGCTCCACTGACTGACTTGCACTTTTAATCCTCTATATTACTATGCAGACCGTCACACATGCACAGAGGACAAATTCCAAACTTTGCAGTAAGCGTTCTAATAATCCTTTCTAACACATGCATGTTAACTACTGGCTCAAACATCAGATAAGGTATAAAGCAGATAGAAATGGTGTTCTCTTCTGAATAGCAATTTTCCCTTCCCTAAAGCAATTGGTGTCCAGATGATAAGTTGCTTTTTGCTGTCAAGTGTGTGTAAGAAATCTACACAGCAACAGTGAGAATGTTTATTGTCAAAGGGGAACTTTTGCCCTGTGAAGTCACCTCCTACAACTTACCAGTAGATTTCTGATATTCTATCACAGGAAATTCCTGGTGGTCCACAAAAGCAGTCCCCTGAGTGCAGCTGCTAGCAAGGAAAGTGCCGCTCCAAAATCTCCGCTGTAGAGAGCGCATCTGTGCCTTGCATAATCCAAAGCGTATCTTTTCTCAAACAATATTAAAATGAACTATAGGAGGAACAAAGGTCAAGTGAGTCTTTATTGTGCTGAGCTTTGTTGAAAACAAAAAAGAAATGTATTAGAGGATATGCTTTGTCTTCTACAAGGTACTCTGGGATTATATTTAGGCTTCATGTTTTTGAAGAACCTTGTAACTCAACCACATAATCACTGTTTCTTGATGCTAGAGAGGAAGTTATAGGTCAGTGACACCAAAGCAGGAAAACTTAGGCAATGCTACAACAGATTATAAAAATGCTTGTTCTTAATCATCAGTGTAGTACTTTTTACTTTATAACCTTTATTTTATACATCCTGTGAGGTGGGATACAGTATTAACTCTAATTCTGAATCCAAGGAACTAAGGTCAAAGAACTGGCTTGTGCCTGCAGCCACACAAAAAACACATGGGGGAGCAGTGATCAAATTAGTTCTCGCAGGTCCAAGTCTACAAATCTTGACTATTGCAACCAATAGACTGAAGAGATAGGTTCCTTTCAGCAACCTGTTTTATCTACAACCCAAAAGGCATGGTAGTATTTCCCCTGTCTTCTGTTCTAGTGTAATCTGTATCAATAAATCAATAAATGATTCAACTCCTCCTTGCACACCTTAATAACACATTCAGACTCTAAAAATGCATGCACAGGAGAAGGGCTGAAGTTACTGGGAATCTCTCAGAGGTTGGTTTTTCTAGTGATCCCACAAGTCACTGGTAACATGAGAGGATGGATTTTAACTTGGGGTAATGGCATGACAAAGAGAAACATGCATTACATGCAAATAAACATGAATGTGTTACATGCCTGTAAACACACATAAAACCATGGCAGGCTTATGATAAGCATCCCTTGCTGCAATCACGTACATTCTGTATTTTAACCTACACTTTCTAATATGCCTGAGTAACATTGTTTAGTCATAAAGGTTGATAATCTAAGCACGTTTCCCAGTTCCATAACTCTGGTACATATAAAATGATTCTTGGCACTGAAGAAGAAGAGGAGAGCTGGCATGGAGATCTTTGTTCATATCACATCCCCAATGCATTGATGTTTGAAAATCAATTTCATTGATTTCAGTAGGGTCTACTATCAAGCATATGTGCCTGGTGACATGATCATTCCACTGCCGTTCTGCATCACTGTGTTTTATGCAACTCAGAAATTAGTACTTTTCTGCCAATATAAAAAGTCCCCTCCAAGGTATCCCCTGTATACTTCTCATTTTCAATTGAAGGTATTTTAAATTCAACATAAAAATCTCTTAACAACAAGTGAAGAGGATACAAGATGCTGTGCTAGAGAGCTCTGAATTCTAATTTGATGTTCAATCAAATTCAAGTGAAAACAGGGTTTATTTTCAGTAGACCCATATGACACCTTGAAGATGAACTCATTTATTATGGTATAAGCTTTCATGGCCCAGAACGCATGAAGGTAACACAAGATTTATGGATGTAACAGACTAGAATTCTGGAAAGCTTTTAAGGTTAAATGTTAAAAATATATGTCCAACATAATACCATAAAATTTACAGCATACAAATATCTCCAAAAATGTCATACAATACTTCTAACAATCTGAGGGGCGGGAAGTCCACATTGTAAAAAGCTGCACAGCAACTGAAGAAGGACATGGCTTATCTTTAACAAAGCTATACAGAAATTTTGCTTGGGAAACTTTAACCTGGATTGGAGATGGAAATATACAGAGATTTGATGGCCTTCAGTCTTTAATTTCATTTACTTTATTTTCATTGCTTACAATTTGTATAGAGTAAATAAATAATAGTTCAAATGAGAATACTTTGTTCACATTCCATTATTACAGCTAGCCTCAGGAGGAGGGAGGAAGTGGTTGTAATCACAACATGCCCTCAGGCGTCTCTTTTGGCAGTTTATCGGCTTCTGGCGAATGTGCCTCTCCTTCCATTGGCAACAATTCATGGAAATTAATAAACATTTATTGGGAAAGGTCACTGACAAATCGGGACAATTAAAGTCCTAACTTTCAAGGACACCACTCAGAAACAAGCTCCTGATGCATTCATACAGCATACATATTTATAGTAGATTTGTTGAGGGAAGGTAGTTGTGTTTAGCTTACAGTTTGCTTATGAATTCTCAAGTTTTTAATATTAGGTGCAGTGTACATTGAACTGAAGCAGACTTATAGCAAAGGCTATTCGAAATAGAATTAAGGAACATTCACTGGACTACCCTGTGACTGTCATAGGTCTAATCAGATCCTAAAATGCTATAAGAAACTCCTTGCTAACTTCACATTCCTATTTCTCTAGTGACCAGCGTATGGAAAATGACAGGCTGACACAGAAGAACACCCATCCCTTCCCACCTTTTTTGTACAGGTGCTCTAGCATTACTGCCCTGTTACATTTTGAAGCAGCAATTCAAAAATGTCTCCGCCTCCATTTCTACTATTGAGAACTATCAACCCAAAATGGAAGCCAAAACAACTCCTGGAACAGGCACCATTACCTGAAAGAACAAAACAGCCCACCACCACCACTACCAGTACCACCACACACACATAGTCAAAGAACCCCAATGTTTGTCTGGATCTCATCTTCAGTAACACATGACCATTACTCCAACAGTCTCCAATAACATGCAGTAATTATTCCTAATGCTCACCCCCGGCTTCAAAATTGCTCCTTGATCTAACATTACATTGATGGTTCACTATGAAATTGAAAAAGCTGGTCCATGCTAGTTTGTATTTCTGTTCAATGTTACATTGCTAGTTTAATATGATGAAGAATTTTTTTAAAAAAATCCTTTTGAAAACAGACAAGGAGGGGAAGAACAAAATGACGGACGGGCAGGCTGGGCAACTACATGGGGTGTGGCTAAGAGCAATCCCCCTTCCCCAAACCCCACTGGAGCAGGCACCATTACCTGAAGGAACAGAAACACACAGTATACTTCCACACACTCAGCCTCGTTTTCTGACCAAAGTAGAGCTACAGTAACACATGATAGTTACTGCAGCAATCCCTTGTCAATTTTCTCCTGAAAAAGCAATGGCTAACTGCTGACCCAGTGTATCTTCACCTTAACCCACCTCACTAATTTGAGGTGAAATTGGCAAAGCTGATACAACAATCTGGCTTGTATTTGTTCTCTAACATTAAATCATAGCCCACCTCCACTCACAAAAATCAATCCTGCTTGTTTGTATCTCTGCCTGAACATTCCATTGTTAAGTGTGTGTGTGTGTCTGAATGTTACATTGCTAGTTTGATATGACAGATTTTTTTAAAAAAAATCCTTTTGAAAATAAAAGAGGAGGGAGAGGATGAAGGGTAGTTTGGGCAACTACACAGGGCCATGGGTAAGGTGGGGTGAAGAAATAAAGACCATTTCAACATGATTGCGCACTCAAGGAAAGCTTGTTCAGAAATTGATTGATAAAAACATTGTGGTAAAAGTGCTTGGAAAAACAATGGAGGAAAATGAAGAGAAAATGTTTCTGGAACCAACAGAACTGAGATGGAAAAGACTGGACAGTTTCAGATTTGGATTCCTGTATATTCACATCAAGTCCCTTAGCAATTGTGAAACTCTACCTTGAGAAGATTTCAGCCAGAAAGTGAATCTGATCTGAAATGTGGTATGTGGTAGCATATGCTGAGAGCGGAAATACACAGACAAAAGAACTGGAAGTTTGTTTATCAGTCAAGGTAGAGATGGAATAGTAGAGAGAGACTTTCCACAATTACCATAAATAAAGGGTGAGGGGAATATATCTTCTGGGAGAGAATTAGTGATGGGAGGTCGCCACATCCCTGATTCAGTATTTTGGTAACAAGTTGTTCCCTTTGAATTGTTCTGTTAGTTCTGTAAGTGGTGATCCTTGATCACTATACATTTTGTGAACATGCAGAATTATCTTTGATGAGACATGGGGATAAGCCCTAGGAGGCTAGGAGGCTTACAAGTACAGGGGCAGCAGCCCCCTTCAGCTACAGTCAGAGAGGAATGCAGCACATTCGAGGTTAAGAAGCAGACTACTTTTTGAAAACAAATTAGAAACCTGGGTGCTGTGTGGTTTCCGGGCTGTATGGCCGTGTTCTAGCAGCATTCTCTCCTGACGTTTCACCTGCATCTGTGGCTGGCATCTTCAGAAGATCCTCTGAAGATGCCAGCCACAGATGCAGGAGCGTCAGGAAGAGGGCACTAAATGCGACCGCTTAACAACCGAGGCTACAAGTGATTCTTGCGACCGTGAAGAGCTTTTCATTACAATAAATTAGAAACCAATGATAAATAATAATTGATTGTGACATCCTCTCTCCTGGGCAGTAGGATGGTGAAAAGTATTTCAAAAACTCCAGAAAGGTAAGGGTTTGTTTCCTGCTCAGGCACCTAACATGGCTCTCTGCAGGAAGGACAAAGCATATCTGGAATGCATGTAAGAGGATAGGTATGCTGAGAATGCCAATGTGACTCATCATTACCCAAAGCCTATTTGCTATGAAGAAACTGAAAATCAGGTATGTGCTTTGTTCTTTAGGTTAGTATTTTAGAAAACACTTACAGAGGGGTCTCAAATCCTGTGACCCTAAGCTAAATCTCATTAGTGTATGTGTGATGCAACCAGAGAGACATGTCACATTGTGGTATATATATAAACCCATTCAATACAAAAGGAATGTCATACCGATCTCAAATGCCATGGAAATTGTATGTAAGTCTCAGCTGGCATATCACACAAGCAATACAGATGCAGTTACATCTGAGGCTCGCTTCCTTCTTCCACTCGATGCCTCTATATTTTGCCTTGATCCTTCGGCCCCAGTTCTTTTTCTCTGCATGCTGGAAGCAATGCTGAAGCTTATATGCTTGCTTTGATGCTTTTTCAAATATTTTGTCAGAGCAGGGGAAAATGCCCCAGGTTAATAGTAATGGTGGGTATCTAAGGAGCAGCAGTGGCGTAGTGGTTAAGAGCAGGTGCAGTCTAATTTGGAGGAACCAGGTTTGATTCCCCGCTGTGCCGCTTGAGCTGTGGAGGTTTATCTGGGAAATTCAGATTAGCCTGTGCACCTCCACACATGCCAGATGGGGGACCTTGGGCTAGTCACAGCTCTATGGAGCTCTCTCAGCCCCACCCATCTCACAGGGTGTTTGTTGTGAGGGGGGAAGGGCAAGGAGATTGTAAGCCCCTTTGAGTCTCCTACAGGAGAGAAAGGAGGGATATAAATCCAAACTCCTCCTCCTCCTCCTCCTCCTCCTCCTCTTCTTCTTCTTCTTCTTCTTCTTCTTCTTCTTCTTCTTCTTCTTCTTCTTAACAGAGTGAATGATAGAGGCAGAGTGCAGGGAAGCCGGCACAACAGGAGACAAGCAGGAACTGCATCTAATGGCTCTATTTCATGTAGTGTAATACCATGGAGTGAAAGTTAGGCTAGGAAAAGTGAAACCTATAATCACATCGGCATGAAGCAAAATGGACTGGTCATTCCCCAAAAATGCCTTAAATCTTTGGTACTCTCTTCTTCAGAGGTAACCAAACCCGGTAGTCCTGCCTCTGGAATTCTTCACCATAGTGAGGGGGAGAAGCATCTGTTTTCAACTGGTACGGAATGTAGGATGACATTCTGCTCCAGACCTCTTGATATGGAATTGCATACTCTGCTCCAATTAGGAACAGCAAACAAACTTTTATTGCCACTATACTGATCACCAAAAATAAGAATAAATAAGTATTAGAAATTGCTATCCATTCTAGTGTGGATGAAAGGTATGGATGAAAATATAATTCTGCACAAGTCTGCATATTGATGATTAATCTAAGGAATGCAGCTAGTTAGAATATAAGACATTAATTAGTAAAGAGAGAGAATCAATAGCAGCTTAGATGGGTCAGATATGAGAGTCCAAAGATCAGGGCTACTTTAAGACGATTAGGTCCAGAAAAATATCTGAAAGTCTTTGCTGAGTTTTCACCTTTTTGAGTTAGTGGCCTATTATGTATGCCATGCTTACCAGAGGCAATCAGCTCCACAGTGGGGTTCCCCACAATTCTCTGTTGGCATGCAAGAAAATGTCCCACCAATTGCTCCAAGCAGAGCTGCCATTTTGCCTATTCTTGCTTCTGGGTTGTTCCCTGGACAGTACCAAGAACTTGTTACTTTGGGGTGGGGGATAATCTTCTCTCACTTCTGCAATATGCCATTAGTGTTGTTGTTGTTTTTTAAAGGAAAAGCCCATTGATTCCCCAAAAATGCCTGCTGAGAAGTGAACAGAATTGTTGCTGCATGAGTTGGGGAAGGCAGAGAAAGAGCAGAACACCCAAAGAAAGGGAAATGGACACTGGTCTGCTTTGCTTTCCCTCTGCAGGCAGGGAAAACATCCCACTTGATCCTCTTGATTGGATTTGTGGGGCAGTGAGTTTGTACATGGGTGCAACTGAAAATCTTTGAATGTTATGCTGGCATAGTTGATTCATACTAGAGTGTTATCTCGTTGATTCAGTGAGCTGTTTCCCCAATGGTCCTGTTCTGCATAGCTGAAATAAGATGTCTTGAGGATGCAAAAAAAAAAAGTATCATGGGAAGGCATTCTGCACAGCCTTTTCCCCAAGATGCCTTATTTCTGCTCAATATGTCTTTTAAAAAATGCTTCAAAATGCACCTTTCTCCCCTACGTTGCCTGCAAGATGTCTCCTGCCTGGTTGTACAGAATGCAGAGCTCAGGAAGCATCTTATGTTTTCAGTCCAACTGTTTTGTTCTCTGGTCAGTTCACCCTCAGCCTGTACCTACCCTGCTAAAAGATATTATGTAAGTAGGTTTAAGCTATTTATTCCTAACCATATCTACTCAGGAACAGCTTCATTTGCAGTTCCTTGCAACCCACGTGTGCAGTTGAAGGGATTCTCCCTGCTGCCATTTGCTGAAGGTTGCCCCAGGACGTTTGTGCAGGCTCCAATTCTGTTCTGTTTTTAGCCCAAAAACTACATGGTTGTATTTAGCTGGTCCTGCTTAGTTCAGCAATATATAGTTTTCCTATTCAAAAAAAATTCCAGGAGCTATCTTAGTAGCTACACAGCCATGCAGAAGAAAATCTTAGCTGCTTGGAAGATGGGTCTGCTGCCCATTGAAAGTAATGAGTTGACCTTCCTTCCATGAACTGCCTTACTTTTTTTGTTACAAGTCGGTCCACAGAGGGCAGGTCAACCCAATCCTTTTCAGTGGGCAGCAGATCCATCTTCTGAGTGGCTAATATTCTACTCTGTGTATCTGCATGGCAATGAAGATAGCTCCTCGAATATTTTTTTTAAAAAATAGGGAAACTATATATTGCCAGAATTGGCAGGACCAGCTGAGTACTACTATGCACTTTTTGGGTGGAAAAGGCACCCATGAATGGAGTCTGCAGAGCAAGCATCCTGGGGCAACATTCAGCAAATGGAGACAGGGAGAATCCCTTCACCGGCACACAAAATATAAGGTGCAAGCAGAGGGTGAAACTGCCTTGGAGTAAAAGGGTCAGGTGGGAAGCAACCTCTTTACCCCTCTGATGCCTTTGATGTCTGGAAAGCACCCAGAAGCCACCTCTTTTTAATATCTCCCCTGGACAGATTGTTTTGGATGTGCTAAGTGAAAAGAGGTAGTTGTCTTTTTTTAATACTTTGAGGCCAATTTTGCACACCGAAATTGCCCCTCTGTTGGCACAGGGAATGCCATGATGCAATCAGGAGTTTTGCACAGCCCTCAGTGCTGCAACATGGCTGCCATGTTTCTGCCCCGGAGCTGGCCCACAGCAATGGCTTTGCTCTGCAAATTTCCTGAAGCACAAAGGTTGAGGTTCTTTTGAAATGCCCCTTTGTTGCTCCGGAGGCTTCCGCCACTGTGCAAAACTCCTCTGTAGCAGAAACAGGGCCAGTTTTCCCACCTCGCTGGTCTGGCTTGCCCCAACAATGGACAGGTGCTGAGAACTGGCACTCTCCCCACCCCCCTTGCGGTGAAAAAATCAGAGGGAGAAACCTTGGTTTTTAAAGGAGGGAGAAACCTTGGGCCCTTTCCCCACTTACCCTTTACCGAGGGTTGCTGCGCGCAATTCCCAGCGGGGAATTCCCAGCTCTGCGCGGGGTCATCAAAAGGCACCCTTTGAAAGAGCGCCAGGAATGCCTCACGCTGAGGGGCGCGACAGCAGCAGCGTCGGGGCGGCTGCGCTGTCACTGCCCCTCTCAGTGGGGAGTGCCGAGGGACCCCGCGCTACTCTCCTCGAGTAGTGCGGGGCTTAAGGTAAGTGGGGAAAGGGCCTTGGGTAGAAAAGAAGCATGTGCAGGCACTGCAAAGGGAGGATGGTGATTCCATCACACACACAAGGATTTCAGATTTATATTTTAGGTGGGGGGATGGAGGACAGCGATCCCATCAAACACGCAATGATTTTAGATGGGGGGAGGGTGCCAATTCTCAGCACCTGGTTTGTACTCAGTCATGTAAAACTGAAATAGTGAAAGTGAGTGGGGGGAATGGGGCGAGATCCAGCCAATCTAAATGCAGGAAACGGAGGCTGCCCACACATGTGTGAAAGAGACTGCAGGAGAGCTTGGGGTGCTTAAGCAGTGCTTATGGGAAAGCCCCGGGCTTGTGGGGAGCTATTCAGGGCTTCCCTCACCAGGCCTGACTTGAAGGAAAGAGCCGAGCAGCAGTGCAGAACTACAGGCAGGGTGAGAAGCCCCACAGCAGGTACCCTCCCCGACAAAGCCACGGAGCATTTAAAAAGTGCAAAATCAGCCTAAGACATCCCACAGATGTCTCTTTTGTGCTGTGCAAAATGGACCGTTATCTTTTGTTAACTTCTTTTCTACCCTACACCTGACAGAATGGATGTCCTTGTTGTTAAAGACTTTTAGAAAGCACAATTGGTCCTGCTAATCAGCTGGCCATTATGTATCACCAGGCCCTTTAAACCATCTACAGCAGGGTTGTCAAATGTGACTTGGTTGGACCAGGGTGGGGGGGGACTGCCTCAGTTGGTTCCAGAATGGTGTTGAGGAGTCCTGGACTAGTAAGCTCACAGTGGGTTGCCTTGAGAAGGCTCATCATGTCCAAAAGCCAGATGAGGCAACCTCCCCTCACAAGCCAGATGAGGCAACCTCCCCTCACCTCTGATCTAGTCCACAAGCCAGATGAGGCAACCTCCCCTCACAAGCCAGATGCGGCAACCTCCCCTCACCTCTGATCTAGTCCACAAGCCAGATGAGGCAACCTCCCCTCACAAGCCAGATGAGGCAACCTCCCCTCACCTCTGATCTAGTCCACAAGCCAGATGAGGCAACCTCCCCTCACAAGCCAGATGAGGCAACCTCCCCTCCCCTCTGATCTAGTCCACAAGCCAGATGAGGCATCCTCCCCTCACCTCTGATCTAGCCTGAGTTGCCTCAGCTGGGTCACAGGCCTGTAAAGCTGAATCAAGCTTCAAGGCTGGACACCCCTGATCTAAAACCTGCTTAGCAATCTTAGAAAGGCACAAAAACAGGGAGTTATTCCCATCTAGGGTTGCCAAATTCCTGGAGATTTGGGGGTGGAGCCTGGAAAGGGTAGCATTTGTGAAGGTTAATGGGGTATGTTGGGGTACAATGCTGTAGAGTCCATTCTTCAAAGCAGCCATTTTCTCCAGTCCAACTGATCTCAGTAGTGTGAAGATCAATTGTAATATTGGAAGATCTCCAGGCCCCACCTGGAGGTAGGCAATCCAACAGAATCTGAGGAGTTATCTAATATTCTGCATTCTGGGCAGCTCTGTGGATTATTTTATTAAAATAAACTCTTCCTCCTCTTCTTCCCAGAAAGCTTATGGCAGAGCTGCAAGTCTTCAGGTGGTGTCTGGAAATCTCAGTTCCCCTGAACAAAATGGCTGCTTTAGAAGACAGACTCCATGGCATTATACCCAAATCACAGCCTCTGCAGGTTCTCCCTCTCAACATTTCCAAGAATTTCCCAACCCAGAGCTGGCAACCCTATCAGACACTAGCGACTTCAGGAGAGGTACCTGAATGTGAAAGCTCCCCTTTCCCCACATGTACCCCTGGGGATTGTTATGAATGTCCAAGTGCACTAATTCCAGAGTAGTGTTTGTGTTACTTCATTGCTGCAGAAATAAAAAGTCTTTTGGCATAAACTTTCGTGACTAAAGTCCATGTGTTCATTAACATCTGAAGAAGTGAGAGATCAGGTTTGTGAAAGTTTATGCCGGAATAACGTTTTCTAGTTTAAGGTGCCATGAGACTCCTGCTCAGTTGCAGTATATATTCTTGAGAAACAGAATGTTTTAAATGCTAATTATCATTGACTCAGATTTCCCTGTCAAACCAACCATTTCCATGTAGCTGACAGCACCATTAGAAACGCATCAGAACACGGACTGTTGCAAATGTATTGTGGACAGTTGCCATTTCACCCTAACTCCTCACTAAAGGCCTGCAAGATTCATGATTCCTGGTCTCTCCCCAGTTCAAGTTCCCAGTGATAAATCTCACTTTTAAGGTCTTTTACAAAGATGGGTGTGGTGTGTTGATAGCATTCATGATTAAGTGTTTTCCTGTGTCAAATATAGCCTATAATATACTACAAACAGGCCCTTGATTTTTTTATACAAACTGATCTGGCTGCTATCAGGCTCTGTGATATTTTATACTAAAACTTAAAATAAATCTCGAAACAGGAAAGAAAGTACAGAATTATTGTTTTAAGCAAACTGAGAGAGCTTATCTTCAAAGTGGCAGGGTTTCCATTGTATTTCAGAAACTGCTTGCTGCTCTCGTTATAGAGGTTAGGTAGACTATCAGTGACTGGAAATTCCCAACATATATTCCATCTACTGCAGTAGTGTTTCTTAAAAGATATTTTATGCAGAATTCCAGAAATCCTTTATTTCAAGTTACTGATTTTTAAATTAAATCTTATTTTTGTCAAAATCAGTGTGCAGTTTTGGCTATTTCTTAAACTGAAAACAAGATTTGCGCCTAAAAACTTGGAAGTTTGTACGAGCTAGAAAACTATTTCATCCCCTTACAAAAGATATTAATATTATTGTTTTTGAGACTGCTGTTATTAAAAAAAACCCAAAGCCTGCTTCTGAAAATGGCAGCCCAGGGTCAAGTACATACATAATTACACAACTTATCCTAAGTTCTGATATTTTATATCATTGCAACAAACATTTTAGATGAAAAAGTTCGCTCTCCAGCAGCTCCATTAAATACATTTCATGTCACAGACAATCTGAAAATCTAGATGGCTGCTGTTTGTCAGATAGGGTTACCAACCTCCAGGTGGGTCATAGAGATCTCCAGGAATAACAGAGACTGGCTCCCTTCAAGAAAATGTCTGCTTTGGAGGGTGGACTATACAGCATTATAACTCTGCTGAGGCCTTTCCCCCCCCTAAACCATGCCTACTAAGCTTCATCCCCCCCAAATTTCCAAGTATTTCCCAACGAGAAGTTGACAACCCTGCTGCCAGAGTGGAGAATACTGACCTCACTGATCAGATGTAGTACAATGCAGCTTCATTCCAGCTATTGGAAGGCCAATAAGTTCCAAGATTGTGGGGGAGAGCAATTAGCATTGTGAACTTCAGTTTAGGAAACTCCCTCAAATTCAGGGGTAGTGCCTGAGGACTACAGGGTCTGGGGAGGAAAAAGCCTCCTCAGAGAAGTGAAGCTTTGGAATCTGCCATGTGAAGCTGGCATTTCACCAGGGAGCTGATATCTGTAATCTGGATATCATTCTGGGAGAACTCCAGACCCCATTTTGGTGTTGGAACTCATGGAATTAGTACTTTTTTTTTAAGGCCAAGGTGACCAGACCTGGTCTAGGTGCAAACTCTGTACCTCAATATAGTGCTATTTCAGAAAAAAAGTAAAAATGCTTCCTTCATGATTTTACATGCATTGGATAGGATGATGTGGGCATGTCACAAGATTGGGCCCAGTCTTGACATGTTATGCTTGGGCCCTGAGTGGCAATGACAAACAAGTTACTGATGTATATCCTCCTCACACCAGAAACATTGTCCCATGAATTGTTCCCTCAGAAACACACTATTAAAGCTACATTCCTCTTAAGCCCTAAAATCTGAAAAGCAAGAGAGCAAATTTGCTGTCAGATGTATTGTTGAAGGCTTTCACGGCCAGATTCAACTAGTTGTGGTGGGTTTTCCGGGCTGTGTGGCCATGGCCTGGTAGATCTACCAAACCACGGCCATGCAGCCTGGAAAACCCACCACAACTTGCTGTTAGATCTTTCTCATATTGAAAAGACCAACCACTGATCAGCAGGAGTGTGAAGCCACCAAAAATTTACTTGATGAAGAAAGACATAATGTGGCGGAAAGTTTTTTTTAAAGATATATAGGACAGCATCTTGTGAAAATAGTACTCACAGGTCATAGAGTTATCATCAACAGTGCAAATTTAAACCAGTGTGGCTCCAGAGATCAGATGAGATGTGATAGACCTAGTCATATGATTTACCCAGGGCCAGCTGCAAAAGCTGTGCAAGAAAGGAAGTCAGAGTTTTCTAAATTTCTGAAGCATCACACTTGTCTTTTATTAGATGTTCTACTAAGCTGTTATCTTAGGCAAAGACATGAGCAATGAAATCTTTGTTAATCACAACAATTCAGAGCAGTAGGTAAATAACCAAGACCAATAATGAGAGAACTCAAGAAATGAATCTAGCAGAAAGTATTATATGTTCAGAAAGTAAGAGACAGACAAGAGAATCCACGTCTGCTTACACGAAGGTGGCTGTTTTGTAAATTAACCTTAGTGGGTAACTGTCAGGATTATTCAACTATGCCATGCCTTACAATCTTAGTCTCATTAGGTAGGATGATCCCAATTTGTGGGGTGGATTTTAATGGCCACTTCATTATGCTGGGTCTCAGCTAAAGGAGGATATGAGAAAATTAATCTCCCTGGGCTTTAAACAGTGGTTGTGCATTAGCAAACCCAAAGCCTTGTTTGTCTTCTCCAGCTGAGCCACAATCTGGGAAGAAGTTGTCACTTCAGCTCAGCAATCCCTGTGCAGTCATAGAGCCAGTCAGACAAGAAGTCTGATTGAAAGCTCAACAACCAGTTCCAGTAAGACCTTTGCAAATTATTTCTAGTCCCTGTTAATTACCTGGTTGGTCAGTAAGCTTCAAGGGACTTAGAAGAGTATAAACTATGATTAGGATTGCTCTGCCAGTGTCCCAGAAGCAGTAAGTAGTGGAGCCATAGCCTACAGTGCCAGTACAATGCTTCATCAGGTTTAGTTGCCCACCCTAGCACTCTCCCTTCCTCAGAAAACGTGGACCACCACAGCAAATCCTCTGCTGTGATTCACACATTACCTGGAACAATGCCCCAGCCCAACTCCAGATTAGAAAATGGTAATTACACTGATAAATAGTTTACTAAGAAACGGTTTGAAGTTTTTTTTCCAAAGGCATGGTTTGCAATCAGGCCAGTATCATTTCTATTGTGTGCTTGTGTACTGTTACTGATAATGACACAGGCTCCAGGAAAACGACCCTCTCCTCAAAGCATCGACATTTTGAAATGTTTATCATGTGGCCCTAGAGTCACATGCAGTTTGTTAGACTGCAATAAAACTTAACTAATGTTAAAACAGCTGATTAGGTTGGAGCTTAAAACTGAGTACTCTGCCTTTATAGGGGATTTAGGCCCAATCCTTCACTGACCAGGAATTTTGCCACCGCTTCTGGCTGTAACAGGAGTAGGTTTTCTTACCTGTTTGCTAACATTTTTAACTGATTGGCAAGAGAGAAAAATACTGGAAACGGAACAATATGAAAATGTCACTTGTAATCAATTGTGTATCAATCATAATCAGTTGTAATCTATTGGGAGGGGCTGTGGTAAATTGATAGAACATCTAGGTCAGAGGTGCCCAACCTATGGCACTCCAGATGTTCATGGACTACAATTCCCATCAGCCCCTGCCAGAATGGCCAATTTGCCATGCTGGCAGGGGCTGGTGGGAATTGTAGTCCATGAACATCTGGAATGCTATGGGTTGGCTATCCCCGATAGGTCCTGGGTTCAACCCCCAGCTTCTCCAATTAAAAGAAGCAGGCAGTAGGTGATATGAAGGACCTGAGACCCAGGAGAGCTGCTGCCAGTCAGACAATACTGGCCTTGATGGACCAAGGGTCTAATTCAATATAAGGGAGTATACAGTTTAGTAATGTGTAAGGAATCTGAGAACAGTTAAGGAGCGTGTTCAGGTTCACTCTGAAGAGAAATGACAAAATTTAGCTGAAAGCTGAACCAGAAAGTGTATCAGTACAGAAAAGTGTCCTGTGTCACTATGGAAAGAAATCACTGAGCAGCCTCCCACAGAAAAATTCTGAAATGGAAATCAACAACAGAAACAGAAAAGTGATTTGATGTAAACTATTTGCATCGAAACCTGCCCGCCCGGTTCATTACTGTTCTGTCATTATGGATTCACACAGTTTCTCTCTCAGCAGAATTATGCGCGCGCGCACACACACACACACACAAATAATTGACTCATGCAAACATTTGTAATGACTCGTGTAGAATTTGGTCTGGTTTGGTGAATAAGGTATGGGAGATGCAGTTACAAATGATAAAGCATTTACTAATGATTGTCAAAAATGGTCCTCTTGAGCCCTCTTGATAAAGTTCAAAGTTAATTGTGATCAACATTAGTTGGATTCTTGTCATTTTCCAAAAGATGTCCATTCAAATTTGGACAGCTTGTTTCCTGCCAATTATAGTTATTTATTTTTCTCTTCAATTTTACAATGCTTGTAATTTGCCATTCAGAAGAGACCCAAGATATCTGAATGCATCCACCATCCATATATGGCAGTCTACCAAAGGCTTAACCATTCTTTTTTTATTCTTCACTGTTTTGCCTGGGATTGAAAGAATATTCAGTACTAAACAGACCACATTTCTTACTATTGGGGCTACACTTACATAAAAAATTGTGGTTCTTCAACAGATCAATACTAATAATTCAAACATATGTTATGAGCAACTTCATATTATTTTTGGGCTACATTCAGAATGGTAGATGAAAAATTATGGATCATGAGCAGTTGAGAAATAATAATTCAAACATGCTATAGGCAACTCCCTAGGATATTATAAGTATTTACAAAAATACTGATAAAAATGAACATTCAAATTGCATAGAATTTTATTATTTATTTAGAACATCGCAGAAGCCATGCTTACCACTGTAAAATAGCCTCTTCTTCTTCAAGATTTTCTTGCAATGTCAGGCTATATTTTTCCTGAAAGAGCAGAATGCATGATTTGCTTCCAATCATCCTATAGAAAACAAACTCAATTTGTGATAGATTGGTTGATTGCAACAAAGTATCAAACCAGGAAAAAAACTTTTCACAACATGATCCCTCAAGACTGTAAAAATCAGCTTGAAGTAAGAGACTGAAGTCTACTGTATGCTATTTTGGCGTAATTTATAGAGAACATGATAAGATTTTACATAAACTTGGGAAAATGACGGGCAGATGGGGCAACTTTTGATTCTATTTGTACTGAAAGCTGTTTTTATAAAACTGTAATGTACACAATTCTCTACATTTTCCTGGGTCCCTTACAGCCTTTTAGTGAAGAATAGATTCTGCCCAGATCTCTCTTAATCGGATCCCTTTCCTTATTATGGCATGAGCCCAATCTATGGGCATGACAAATGGCAACTAAGACAGTTACCTGCATTCTGCCACTCCATTCAGTAACATTGTGTGAAGTCTTCTGCTAACCTAAGGAGACTTTCTTTAGGCTTAGTGACTCTTTTTGCAATGGAAGCCAGCATAGTATAGTAGTTAGACTGTTAGATTAGGATCTGGGAGACCCAGGTTTGAATTCTGCCATGGAAGCTTGCTGGGTACACTGTACCAGTCACAGCTAAGCTGCTTCACCATGTTGCTGTTTTGAGCATAAATAGAGAACATGACTGAAGAATTATGTGGTATGCTGTTTTGGGTCCCTGTTGGGCAAAAAACCCTGAGTATAAATATTTAAATATATTTTATGACACCTCCACAACAGGTGTGGCCCAGACACAGATTTCATACCTCAGTGAATGCTAGGCCTGTGTTATTTTAAAGAGAATATTTCTTATTTCCTAACACCACCAGTTTAGACCCTGTAGAAAATAGGAATGTGGCCCTTACTTTGAAAACTCGGTCAGACAGATTTAGTCTGGACTTATAAAATATATATCTGGGTAGTTTTCACACAGCCTGTGTGTAGGTATGTCTGTAGACTGTCAATAGAAAGTCCACACCAAAAATAACAATTAGCAGTAGTTATCTGTCCTAGGCCTGCCCTGTTTTTATCCCATGCCACAATGTGCCTAATTTTCTGGAGATCAAAAGTCTATTTCAATTCTTTCTCTAGGTAGCGTCTCTTACCTTCTCAGTGGCAGATGAAGCAAGCCAGTCACTCCAATCTTTAAACACAGTCTCAGTCCTTTTGTTATGGCTCCTTCAGATTCCACAAATAGTCCAATAGCGTTTTCTGATGTTAGAAGTGATCAAGAGAAACATATCATTGCCATTCTCTTGAACGTCTCTCTTTGTAAGTAGTCTGTCTTTCTGAGTAGCCTGTTACTGCATTCAAACACTGCACAAATAAGTAAAGACCAATTGTTGCTTTTTAAAATGGTATTTAGTTGCCAGAGACTGAGCATTTTATATGCATGTTCATTAGTCATCATAGTCAAAGCTGTGCTAGCCTGCCAGTTTTTGTAGCGACCAAGCAAAACGGATGACCCCAAAAGTAGCTGCCCAGATGGACAAGATCTTCTCGGAAAAGATTCATCCTCTTTGGTATTAAGTGGAACCGAATTGATGGAATGAAAAAGCCAGCAATGGGAGTTCTCATCTATGCTTGAGTTTCAACCTTGATGTGCCTCCCTTTCAATTGAGCCTCGTTATTCAAGTCTGCCAGCAGATGAGCACCCAACTATCATTGTAGAAGGAATATCCTAGTCTGCAAAGCACAAGAAGATAATGAAAATGAGAAAGGGGGTCTGAAACATGGGTATTTAATGCACCAATCTCTGTTGCCATAACAATGAGCCATTGTTGGGCATAGGATCTGCTAAACAATGAGTCCTTGATAGGACATAATACCTATTCAGCTTTGCACACTTGTCTTTGAAAACATCCTCAGTTCAAATTTACCTTGTTGTACACAATGCAACAAAGTGATAGACTGCTGAACTAATTCCTCTATTTTATTTAGGTCTCAAGTAGGTTTACCTGCGCTTCCTTTAAAAAGGAGCCCCACAGGCCCTGGCTTGAAATCAATGATACCATTAATTCTTTGCTTTACAAATCTTCACCATTGGCCAGACTTCAGTGTTTGAAAAAATTGTACCGTCTAATAGGTGAAGAGTTGCAAATGACTGTGTGGTATATGGATGTGATACGCATTGTATCGCAATGTACGCAACCTTGGCAGATTCTGACTGGCATTTTGGACTGCAGTTATGTACAATTAAGCCAATATCATTAATTTCACTGGCCTTTCACAATTAAGAAAACTGAGAGTGAGGATGAACTACTTAGGCTGCTATGTATTTTCTTTCCAATTTCTATGGTCCATCAATGTGTTTTAAATTTACAAAGCAAGAATACTATCCCAGACTCTTTTAATAGGGCACAACTAATCCGTGTTTAATGATTCTGAATAATTTGCTTGTGAACACAAAAATGGTTTTTGCTGCATCTAATAGTCAATTATTGTCTGCAAGAATGCCAGCAACCCCCAGGTGCCTAGGGGCGAAGCAGAAATTGGTTGGTGACCGTCAATAAAAAATGTGCCCTCTCTACTGCTCCCATTCCATCCTACAGGATCAAAAAACAGGCACAAGCCTAGAAGCAAACAGAAGTTTATAACCGGATCCCAGGTGACAGATACTATATGAGTCCCAGGTGGTAGTATGTTAATCGACTCACTTCAGAGCAGTTGCAGATACCCCTTTTTATCATACTTCCCCTTTTTCACACACCATTTTATTCACACATCACGTTTTTTCAAGTCAGTTATGGCCTGGTGTTTAGAATAGGAGTTCAAATGCAGGAGGAGCTAATGATATCTGCTGCACTGAGCTCCCTGTAGGAGGGATAGAATAAAAATGTACAAAAATAAAATAAAATAGAAAATATCCACAGCTAATATGGCGAAGGAAACACTTTTAATGTTACATTTTGTAGCCAGGCATATAGAATATTTGAGAATACTTAACAGGCCACTTCTGATGGTGCATACAAGTAGAAATAGAAATCTACTGTGGTATAATGGTTAGAGTGTTAGGATCTAGAAGACTCTTTTTTGAATCCCCACTCAGTCACAGAAGCTCACTGGGAGATCTTAGGCCAGTCATACAGTGTCAGCCTTACCTACCCCACAAGTTGTTTACATAAATTCATTTGAATATTGGCACTTAGATTAAATGTTAAGAAGGAGTTCACCCGTGAGTTAGGGGAAATAATCTGTGGTTACTGACAGGTGGGGTGTGCATTGCGTGTGAGCGGTTCTGCAACTTCAGTTTCGCATTCCTGCTATTGCTATGTATTGTTCAGGGTCTTCTATGTATGGTTGAGAAAGAGTGGGGCACTGTTGGGCATGACACTGATGGAGTTGCAAGAGTCTTTGAGGGAGTTACAGTCACGGGTGCTATCCTGAACTTTACTGCTGGTGACAGAAGGGAAAGGCCCAGGATCCATTCCTAACTGTGTTGCACCAATGGAAAGGCTTGGCATGGTTATGGCAGTATTTTCCCTGATGATTGACTAGCCTGTCAGTCTGCCTAATTTCTAGCATCCTGAAAGGAACATAATAATACCTGCCTTGTTGTTTTGCTTCCAAAAAGAGTTTTAAAAAATAGTAACTTGAAACTGACTGTCTCAACATCTGCTTTTGCTATCCCTGTTTTGCTAGAAAACAGCTTTCATTGTTCAAGATTGGAAAGTAACTTATTATTTTTTGCTCCCTCGCCTTAGTCTGGTTATCGATTGAAGAATCTTTGTAAGAAACATTTCTTATTTGTCCTTTGAGCATACTATGGCTCAAAGGATAATTTCTAATAAGATAGTTTTATGAATCAAGGAAACATCTTGTTTGTTGTGTTATGTCAGAGAAAACATGTCTTGGATCTCTGAAAATTGTTTCTTTAACAACAAATAACAAACATAATTGAAATTTGAAATATCAAACACCCAATTCACCCTTACATCCCCACCCAAACCCAATTCCCATTTAACTTACCGAACTATCAACATTGGGCAGCCATATTTTTTCAGGGATATTTATGCAGCGATATTTTGCAATGACGTCAGTTCTTTTCCTGCCTGACCTAAAAGACTGATGTGACTCAGATCTGGTGCTGAACTTTAAAAGATTAAATTGAGGATACCGGTTTAATTGCTTTAACAGCTACTTTAAAGGATTTCCCAAGCAAGACCCCTGAGACAAATTGTAGCTCAGGGGATTTCATTCATTCTTGAAAAGAATGACATAAGCCATGAGAGATGTCAGGTTTTTGTTTTACAATGCGACTTTATTTAAGAATGTGCTGCAGATATTTTTAAGCACATCAACAAGACTGGGTTTAAAAAAAATATTCATATGACTGTTTCAGCTGTTACAAAACTCCTTCAAATATTTTCTTCCATATTCTGAAGGAGGAAATAACAAGCAATTTATGGATAAATCATCCTGTGTGACAACTGTCAGTGTGTAGAAGCCGAGAAAACCTGCATGTACAAAAGAAAAACTATCAGCCTGATTTCTTTATTTCTCATTGTTACATTCGTATCCTAGCTTAGATCTTTCCTCCTAGGAGGCAGCATTCACAAGACAACAGAACGTGAACTATTAGCAATGGGTGGGGCGAGGAAAGAAAGCGTTAATGCATTTTTTTAGATTGTTGTAAGCTGCTTTGTTGACTTAACCGTTAAAAAGCAGGATATAAATATTATAGATAAATAGGTACTACTAAATAAATAATCAGCTCTGACCTGGATGTCCCAGACTCACCCAGTCTTCAGATCTTGGCAGCTAAGCAGGGCGGGCTCTAGTTAGTATTTGGATAGGAGACCACCAAGGAAATCCAGAGTTTCTATGCAGTGGAAAGCAATGGAAAGCCACCTGTTTTAGTCTCTTCCCTTTGAAAATCCTAGGACACTTTGTAATACACACAGAGAGAGATACACAAATAATAACATTTATTTAAAACCAAATGTCACTGCTTTACAGGGAATGTTTTATCCAAGTCAGAAATAAATCTGTCTGTCCGTCCGTCCATCCATCCGTCCTCCATCTTTCTGTTAAAATCAGCTTAAATCATTTTTCACTGCTCAATTTTATCCTCACAAAACCTCTGTAAGGTAGGTTTAATGGAGAGTATATGACTGGCCCAAAGTTCAGCCAGTTATGGAGTGGAACTTGCTTAGACACTTTAACCACTATACTACACTGTCTTCTCTTTTAATTTATCTATTAGACATCTGCAATAGCCAATGGCTCTGTTCTCCCCTGCCCCACTCTATTTTCAGATACCTATTTACTTAATGCTGTGTTGACCAATAGAATCTAAGGAGAAAGACAGCAAAAGTAACATACAATCAAGTCATAGGAAAATCGGCATTGCTTTGAAATTCAAGTCTTCATAGCATTGAATACACGCATGGGTGTTTTAAAAAAAGGGAAATGTGTTTTGTGAGGACAACCTGAAATGTTTTATTTTGATGAGCTAAAACAGGGGTAGGGAACCTGCGGCTCGAGAGCCGCATGCGGCTCTTCTGCCCTTGCACTGCGGCTCCATGAACCGAGCTGCCGGCTTCATCCTTGCCTGCCCTGCAGGCAGCAGGGCGGGTGCACCAACTGCCCGTGGATGGCTGGGCCATGCCACGGGCTTCCCCTCTTGCCCGCCCCATTGGGGAAGGGTGGGCGCTTTCCCGGCAGACGGTGAGGCCAAGCTGCCGGCTTCATCCGCCGGCTTCATCCAAGCTGCCGGCTTCATCCTGGCAGAGCACCAATTGCCCACGATGCGTCTGGGCTGCGCTGTGGGCTTCCCCTCTTCGCGCCGCCCCATTTGGAGCGGGGTGGAGCACTTTCCTGGTGGCGGCAAGGCCGAGCAGCCAGCTTCATCCTTGCCACGCCCTGCGAATGGCAGCAGGGCAGCGGCAGCGCAATTGCCCATTGGCGGCTGGAGCAGTGCAGCGGGGACTTCCCCTCTCACCCACCCCATTCCGGCGGGCTTTCCGGCCAGGCAGTGAAGGGCCGAACTGCGGCTTCATCCGCCCGACTTCATCAAGCTGCGGCTTCATCTTTGGCAGGCGCCTGGTGGCCCGCGGTCATCTGGGCTGCGCCCGTGGGCTTCCTCTCGCCCACCCATTGGAGCGGGGTGGGCACTTTCCTGAGTGGCGGCGGCAAGGCCGAGCCGCCCAACTTCATCCTTGCCACCGCCCTGCAGGCAGCCAGGGCAAGACGAAGCGCAATTGCCCGTTGGCGGCTGAGGCAGTGCAGCGGGCTTCCCCTCTCGCCCACACCCGTTCGAACGGGGCGGGTGCTTTCCTGGAGGCTGGCAAGGGACCAAGCCGCTATTTATCCTTGCCCGCCCTGCAGGCAGCGGGACCGAGGCGTATCCATGCGCTTCTCAGAATGAGTGGAGTAAAAAGTAAAAAAACCCAATATATACAGTGTTATCTTTATTTTAAATGTCAAAAATTATTTGCGGCTCCAAGTGTTTTCTTTTCCTGTGGAAAATGGGTCCAAATGGCTCTTTGAGTGTTAAAGGTTCCCTACCCCTGAGCTAAAACATTTGCACAACATTCTTAAAGGCACAATGTGGACATAACCCTGCAAAAGTTTTTTTTTCCAAAATGTTATCAAAACATTCTGCAAACATTTTAAATGCTTTGTGCGGAAAAAGCCATAGTTAACTTAGGAAATTTGTGGTCCTGATTCAGGCAGAATTTCTGTTTTTCATTAACATTTCTGATTACCAAAGAGGATAATATATTGTCATGAATCTTTTCTGCATGCACAGCTTACCACAGATTTTTCCAGTGGTCAAACCTTGGGTCTTCGAAACATTTTCTGTGAAATCATTCTGCATGCCTCCTTTCTCCTTCTTGTCTTGGGTTTCTATCCCTGTTGTCTTTTCAGTTGCAACAATTACACACACTACAGCTGAAAACATTTTTTTCTAGGTGTTCCTGTTCCTTCAGGTAATGGAGCCATCTTCAGGAGTTATTTTGGCTTCCAATTTGAGTAGATAGTTCTCAATAGTAGAAATGGAGACTGAGAAATTTTTGAATTGCCACTTCAAAATGTAACTGCACCGGAACGCTAAAGCACCTACACAAAAGAAAAAAAAGGGAAGGTTATTTGTTTGCATCACAGATGACCCCCCCCCCCACCATCATCAGTAATTTGATCTGCAGTAACACATGGTTGTTATTGTAGCAGTCCCTGATTACATGCAGCAATTACTCCCAGTTCTCTTTCCAGTTGCCCCAGAATCTCAGTTCTGTGTCAATGATGCAATCGCCTCAGCTTCAAAATCGCTCTGTGCCCCAAAGTTGCATCACAAGTTTGATGTGATATTGACAGTGATGATCCAATTAATTCTTCTTCTCTGTATCTCTGTCTGAACATTACATTGCTAGTTCAATATGATAAGGAGAAAAAAATTAAAATTTCCTTTTGAAAAAGGAGGAGGAGGGGAGGAGAAAATGGCTGAAGCGGAGGTTGGGTAACTACTACATGCAGGTGTGGATAAGTGTTTGGTGGAGATGGGAAATAAAGACCATTTCAAAATCATTGTACATGCAAGTAAATCTGGCTTGGAAACAGGAAAAAATTGCAGTTAAAGTGCTTGGGAAAACAATGGAGGAAAAATGAAGTGAAAACATTTCCAGAACCAAACAGATGAAAAAATGTTTGGAATTTTTTAAAGTACCATTTGGCAGCAAGGTACTTTGTAAACAACTCAATCAGAAAATGCCATAGCTTCAAACAGAGGACTAATTTTCAGTCAGCACAATCTTTAGAAAGATAAACTGTTAATAGCTATTCATTTAATAAATAGATATTTGTACATTCATTTCTCCACACAGGTCAAAGTGTCCCCCTCCCACAGTTAGTGTATATAGTTCATGTTCTTCTGCAGTCTTCATACTAACATTAGGTACTGAGAAAGAAAAATGGTAAGGAACTTACATCAGGAAGAAATTGATAGATGGCTCCTCACAAAATGCTTATATCTTCACAGCTATTGTGTGTTTTATCTAATTTTCATAGCTATCTGATCAGTCTTGTTTATTTCATAGCTGAATTATTGCTGAAGTCTAAGAGGGCATTGCTGAAAACAATGGAGTGTTAGTAATGCTAGCAATTCATTTCCACAACCTCTAGCCCTGTTTGGTATGCCTTGGCCTTGGCACTTTCTGGAATAGTTTAACAGGGTTTGTAATCACATAGAGTAGAGCAGAAAGAATGTAGATTAGAACAATAAATTTTAGTCACCCAGTTTTTGATGGAAAATATTGTCTTTTCTTCCCTATGCAGAGAAAAATTATTCCAGCAAAAGAGGGGGGGGGGGTTATTCACACATGGAGGCTGCCAGCCTCCAGGCTGGAGAACTGCCACAATAACAACTGATCTCCAGACTTTCCCTGTAGAAAATGGCTACTTTGGGGTGAGGGCTCCTATGGCATCATGCTCCTCTGATAGCCCTTCCCTTCTCAAACCCAGGATATACCCCAATCTCCTGGAATTTCCCTGCTAGATATTGGTAATCCTAGGCCAGGCTCATAAAAACAGGCCAAACCAAGTAATTGCCCAGTCCTATGCTTTCATTGTGGTGGTGACTACTATGGCCACTCTGTCACTCTGTCTCTATACTCTTCCAGCAATCACAATATCACAGATGGGATAATGCCACAACACCAACAGCCAGTTCCTCAGTATCCCATTCTGGCACACACTAACCAATACTACCAACAACACCTACATTAGACATACCTGGAAAGTAACAAACAAGAAGATTGATTGTGATAATGTTATAACAATATGCCACTTGCCAATTATTTTTAAATGCCCTTAGGCGTCCCTTGGGGGTAATATGGGGCTGCAAAGGCTGAGGCAACTAAACTGTTGGATGGATGCTCTGTTCCCACTGTGAATGACCTGAAAATGAAACAGAGAGCCATCACCATGTGAAGCAGCCCTGATGATTGGCCATAATTGTCTACTGAGTTTGTTGTGTTGGCAGTGTGTGTGTGTGGGGGGGGGGGGTGGCTGTTTGTTGCATGGAATGTGAATGTTTTACCTTGGCTCATTCCGCACATGCAGAATAATGCACTTTCAAACTGCTTTCAATGCTCTTTGAAGCTGTGCAGAATGGCAAAATCCACTTGCAAACAGTTGTGAAAGTGGTTTGAAAATGCATTATTTTGCGTGTGTGGAAGGGGCCCTTGCTTTGCCTTTTCATTTGTAATGTTACATCACAGCTGATGCAGGACCTCCCTCTGGGTAAGCACAGAATCCCAGCCAGGTTCCTCTTGTCCCCTGCCACCCTCCAGCTCTGCCAACATAACAAAACCCTAGCACAGTGTTAACACTCTGCCAGTACAAGTTCACTACGCTAACATAACATTTTGTTCTACCGGGGTCAAGGATTCAGTAGTGATTCTATCTGCACCCAGCAGGTATAACTTGAAGATAGGATCACACTGTTAAAACTTTCTTTAAACTGGATCTGAGAACTCGGTAAGGTCGGCTTGAGCCTTTGGCAACCAAGACCATTCCCACCTCTGCAGCTCTTGCATACATGAGGTACAAGCTTAATAATTCTTCCTGTTCTTTGCAAACAACCCTGAAAGCACAGTACAAGTAAATTGTTCTAATTACGCATATACAAGAACAAAATGTGCTCCTCTGTACTTGTCATTAGCAAGTCTTCAGCAACACCTTAAATGTCAGCTTGCCAGATCAGCATTTTGAACACATTCTACAAAAGAACTTTCCCATGGAATGGACCACAATCACTATTCTTTGTTTTCCAGACCCAACAATGGGACCTGGAGGCTTGTGCAATCCTCTGCTATTAGGCATTATCAAATATCATTTTCTAGAACATCAGTGGACAACGAAAGCTCTAACATATGGAGCATCCAGAATGCTCTGTGGAAGAAAATACAGTGTTAAGGAACAATTTACAGGGTACATATGTTTATTTTATACTCCACTTTTTGTTTAATAATTAATTATTTTATTTATTTATTTTATAAAATTTATACGCTGCCTGTCTGCTTTCATAAGGGCCACTAGGGTTGCTTTTCTCTCCAGTGGAGACCCAAAGTAGTTTACACATTGTTCCCTTCTCCTCTATTTCATCTTCACAACAACTCTGTCAGGAAGCTTAAATAGAAAATGGCTTGCCCAAGGTCACCAACAGAGCTTCCATAGTGCAGAGGGGTTTTGAACTAGACCATCTGAGGTCCCAACCAAGTAGATCAGTATGGCATAAATACATGTCCCCATGCCTATTTTTTTATCTCAGTACATTACACTCAAGTGCACACAACATTAGTAAGCTTCTAAAAGTTCTGATTAAAATATCTGTAGAGATACCTTGCAAACAGGGAGATCACAGAAGGAACTAAATGTGACCTCAGAGAAACAAAGTTTATCATGTATATAGCTCCTATTTACATAGACTTCAACCAACTGATACATACTATGATCAGGATGCAGAATGGCATTGTAGTGAATTGTGTATAATGTGCTTGTTTTAACCTTAAACACTATGCAGTACTAATCGGAAACAGAATATTATTAGTGGTAGTATTACTACTAGAATATTATTAGTGGAAATTGTCAGAGCTTTTCAGTTTGCTTCTATGTTTGTTTTGCTTGTATACAAGCCATTCCCATGGATTTTTTTTAACTCTCGAGATCAGTGATATTCACTCAGGTGGCCACATATGGTTCTTTGATTTTCCACCTTTGGGGTACTGGCAGGGTGGCCAGGCTGCCATCAGCAGGGGTCTGTGGGTAGAAGTGCCAGATCCAGATTGAAAAACTGGAGATTTGGGAGTGGAGAGGACAGGGGCCTCAGTAGGATACAATGTCATAGAGTCCACCCTCCAAAGCATCTATTTTCTCCAGGGCAACTGATCTCTGTGGTCTGGAGATGAGCTGTAATTCTGGGAGAGCCCAGGTCCCACTTAGAAGCTGATAACCCCAGGTCCTGATCCCCACTGTGGCACCCATCCCAGGTTTTAGGAAAGTGGTAAATGCTATTGCCTCGTGGGACTTGTGATTGGCAGATAGTTCCCTCCTTGAAACTATGACCTGAGCAGGGACTGGAGAACTAGTATCCCACAAACTGCAGGCCTCATCCCAGGGATGGAAATAAAAGTCCCATTCTCTCCAACATCCCCCCCTCCCTGCCTTCAGCCTCTGTGTTCTCATCTTTTGCAGACTTTTGAATACATGTTAGCTTGGGAGCTTCAAATATTGTCTGTGCTTAATCTCTGTATACAATAAGTAAAGGATCGATTCCTCATCTAGACACGGAAATAAATAATTTCTCTCTCTTTTTCAAAGGCTTATTAAAACAGCTTGTTTGCGTGCAACTCATCCTACACATTGGTGCTTATGTAGGATCAGCTTCAGGTTACAGATTGTCCTCCAGTCTTTCTAGAAAAAAAGTTTTCTACCCGTTATTAGTCTGGTGTTTCTAGTAAATACTAGGTTAAATATCCATTACATGCTAAATATCTAGTGGCCTGTGGTTTCATGCTTGATAGAAACCTTGACAATATATTGTGTGTGTTCAGGGCAATGTGATTTCAGCCTAGCAGGATAACTGTGGTAACAGCACACTTCCAGGCATCGATGTGAGTGTCGTGAAATGTTGGGTATATTCCAGTACTGTACTTATTGTCTTTATACAACCATAAAACTAATTCATGCAGTGTTTTAGCTTTATGAGAAGGTGTGGTTAAAGAAGTAGAGAAGCTATGGGAAAAAATAGAAGTCTACAGAGAATATTTTAACATTCTGTAGCAGGGGCGTAGCTAGGGAAAATGAAACCCGGGGCAAAATCTGAGTTTTGCGGCCCCCCCATATGGGCAGCGTCCCTCCCCCACCATGACCAAACAATATTTTTTGCACCAGGTCATCTCAAAGTCACCATCACATTATAGAACATGCTCCAACACACAAATCTGAACACACCCAGGGCTCCCTAGTTTAAACAACATTGAAAATGATGCTATTTTTGAAGGGGGGGGAATCCACCCTGAAACAGCATCACTTTTAATGTCATTTAAACTAGAGAGCCCAGATTCTCCTTTTAAATCCACCTTAAGGGAATACTCTGGGCTCCCTAGTTTAAACAACATTGAAAGTGATGCTGTTTCAGGGATTAGATTCTTCCACCTGACACCCCCCAAACTCTAACATACATGAGTCAATGTTGTTGTTGAGGTTGTGAGTTTTCTGGGCTGCGTGGCCTTGGTCTGGTAGATCTTGTTCCTAATGTTTCACCTGCACCTGTGGCTGGTATCTTCAGGAGGTATATCACAGGAGAGAGAGTCTGTTATACACTGCCACATGTCCAGCCTTCCTTCTTATAACAGACTTCTCTCTGTGATACACCTCTGAAGATGCCAACCACAGATGCAGGCAAAACGTTAGGAACAAGATCTACCAGACCATGGCCACACAGCCTGTAAAACCCACAACAACCAGTTGAATCTGGCTGTGAAAGCCTTCCAACAATACTTTCCAATGTTTTTTTTTAATCTAGGGAGGCCAGATTCTCCCTTTAAATCCACTCCAGCAAGAGGGGTGGATTTAAAGAGAGAACCTGGGGAAAATTTGAGGGTGCCTGTCAGGGGAGCAATGTTTAAGCTAACAGTACCAAACTTTTAGGCTATGTTCAGGAGACTCTCCTGATGAAACCACCCAGGTTTAGTGAAGTTTGGTTGAGGGGGCCCAAAGTTATGGATCCTCAAAAGGGTAGCCCCATCTACCATTAGCTCCCATTGGAAACAATGGGGGATGGGGCGCCCTTTTGGGGAGTCCATAACTTTGGACCCCCTGAACCAACCTTCACGAAACCTGGGTGGTGTCAGCAGGAGACTATCCTGATGATACCACCTAGGTTTAGTGAAGTTTGGGTGAAGGGGTGCAAAGTTATGGATCCTCAAAATGGTAGCTTCACCTACTATTAGCTCCCATTGGAACAATGGAGGATGGGGTCACCCATTTTGGGGGTCCATAACTTTGGACCCCCTGAACCAAACTTCACCAAACTTGGCTGGTATCATCAGGGAAGACACCTGACAATAGCCTGAAAATTTTGGTGCCGCTAGCCTAAAAACCGCGCCCCCTGCAGGCCAAAAATGGAAAAACCCTAAAAATTGAAAAAGCCACAAATGAACCTGCAATTTTTGTACCAACTACAAGGGGGCGCCTGGGGCATTTGTTCCTGGATGTTCCCATGGTAGCTACGCCTCTGTTCTGTAGGTAGCTGAGCCCTTGTTGCTAAGATCATTCTTGCTTCTATAGTCAAGCCTTTCTGGGATAAATAGGCCGTAAGCAATCTCTAGATGAGTAACTTTAAAGATAATAATACAACTTTATTTCAACATGTAGCTCAAGATAGGGTTGCCAATTTGGAGCTGAAGAATTTCTGGAGATTTTGGGGTGGGCTTGAGGAGGGTGGAGTTTGGAAGGAAAGAAACTTCAGCTGTAGAGTCCGTCCTCTGAATATGGTCATTTTCTTCAGGGTAACTAATCTGTGTAGCCTAAAGATCAGTTGTAATTCCAGGAGAACTCCAAGTGCCACCTGGAGGCTGGCTTCCCTAAAATAACAACTGTTTTTAGGTCTTACTGGCATCAGATAAAGTAGCTAATAATCTATAAAACTGAATATTCATTTTAAAAAATAAATTCCTCCCCCTCCCCACCCTTTTTTGCATTCTATGTTGAATCGATGCTTCAATGACTCAAAACTTCTTGCTGCGATGCTCTGTTCCTCATGTACTGTTCCTCACATACCCTCCCCAAATTACAAAAACAAAGCAAAAGGAAAGGATTGAAATAAAACAGGCAAGGGGGGAATAGAGCTCAGAAAATGGCACTGAGGAGGAAATTCAGGGAAGCAGAGAAACATAGGAAAAGCAGTAGATTGCACAGCAACTCAAGTTGTTTTCAAACCATTTCAGCAAAATAATCTTTTAAAAACTGGATTTAAAACATTTTGAGACTGTAAATAAAATGTAAAGGCGCAATATTTTTCAGTTTGAACGTCAGTTTGACCTCGCACCCAAGCTTGTGCTGGTTTGAATTCATGGTGTTTTAAGAGCTGCTTATTTGGATTTTTTAAATGAGCATGTAATAGAATATTTTGGAACCTTCAGGATGGGACCTTAACATTCAGGAGCATTCCTGAACTCTGGGTGTGTTCTCACTACATTGCAGGCCAGGTTCTCAGAATCTAGGTTCCTGGAAGAATGGAGAAAAATAACCAATTGTGCGATACTGTCGTCAGGGCTCCCTTGAGAGCAGGACAGTTTGGGAGGAGGGAGGAGAGGCTGAGTCAGATTCTGTTCTCTCCCTTGTTGGCTGCAGCTGGGCCTCACCCACTTCTTGCCTTGAAGCTGGCAGCAAGCCAGGGCCAAGCTCTGTCGCCAAGAAATCGCTGATGACATCTGAGCTGTATTCTTTCCACACTGACCTTTCTGTCCTGCAGCAAGAAAACTAAGTGAAAGCTGGACCCTACAAACATGGCAGGAAAAATAACAATAGCATGGGGCCAGTATTGGATCTGGCCTTCTCTGGCTTCTCTGCACCTTTCAATTGATCACTCTTTCTCTCAGGAACCCAAGAAGAGGGTGACTAAAGTTCTGGTTGTGTTCAAAGATCGTTATCTCCTAGCCAAAAGAAAAGTCCAATATTAGACATACATTTAAAAGGCTATTAAGCTGACAGATTCCAAAACTGTAATAGTTATAAAATTGACAGAATTGTAATAGTTACAAAATTGGTGAGCAAGCAAGCAAGCAAGCAAGCAAGATAGATAGATGATAGATAGGTAGATAGGTAGATAGGTAGTTAGACAGACAGACAGACAGACAGACAGACAGACAGACAGACAGACAGACAGACAGACAGACAGATAGATAGATAGATAGATAGATAGATAGATAGATAGATAGATAGATAGATAGATAGATAGATAGATAGATCAGACTCTTAGACTTCAAGTGGTTACCAGCAGACCTACAACCAGCCTGTGTGCATTAAGATTGTATGGACTGGCACCTTTATGCCCTAACTGTGCAAATCACAGTATTCATGTGTCTCAAATGTACCAGACAAAAGGTTCCAGTTCATATAACCTAATCAGTAATTCCCAAGTAACCCTGCCAGGGTTGCAAACGACATGGCAACATCACAAGCTTCCCTTCCAGATAAGTATGTGATGCCTAAGAAGGGTATTAATGGGCCTGAGATTTGGCTGACATTCTTTACAGTCATTTCCATTCATGGAACACTTGTTCAACATAGTATTGAGTCAGAACTTCATAGATCAGGATTCTACTATTTCATTCTGTCTCCAAAATATGTATATGTGCTTCTACATGCCTTACCAATCACATGGTACCATCATTTGTGTGCAACTGAACACTATGTAACACTGTGCACAAGATTCCAGCTACATTCCATCTTCCTCTTGAAATGTAATTGTACTGCTGATATAGCAGTTATATTGGCAGTATACAACGTGGCCACAAGATGATTCCATGCCATCATGAATCTACTATGTGGCATAACTCTACAACACTGGCAAACATGATTTATGATGAACCTGTGTTCACCCAGGTGCAGAACTCAAATGTTATTACTAACACTACTTTAAATAAATAGAAATCTTACAGCATTTACAGAAGAGTAAAATGTTAGTAAAAGACTGGTCAGAATTAGATATCCTGGGTAACACTGGGCTTCTACATTTTGGAGCGAAGTATATTCTGTTATTTTGCATATCCTATTCTTGTGTTCAGACAATTAGCTTTAAATGTCAGCAGACATGATTGCTCTTAATGTCTCTCATTAAGCAGAGGTGATACCAAACAAATAACTTCAAAGCAATTATTTTATTTATTAAGACATCCCCCCTCCCTTTCTTGCCATTTAGGCTTAGTAGCCCCGTAAACTGACTGCAAATCACAGAGTTGGAAGTTACAGCAAGCTGAAAACACAACTGAAATTTATTGACAGAAGTATCAATTGTTGTTTTTCTTGCTTTCATCTCAGTTTAACTGCTGCATGATGTTGATTCTGCAGAAACCATCCTTTGGCTATTCCTGCTATACCACTGTGAAATAAATTCCAAGTCTAAACCAATTATCCAAGTCTTTGCTTCCTGTTCTGATCTTTTGTGTATTGCTGATCTGTGACGCTGTCACCTTCCATATGCAGAAGGACTGAATCAAGCAATCTTTAAGAATAATTTACTTCCCTTTTGTTGCATTGCATATGTAAAGCAGAGAAGTTAAAAAAAATTGAACTTCACTGCTAGTAAAAATAGCTTGATTTGTTGTGGCACTCAAAACGAATGAACTTTCTCCTGTTTTTCCCGTGTGTTTCTCTCAATTAGATCTGAAATTTGCATAATTACATTCTACTCTGAACTTCCTGCAGTTCATGGACCTTTGATCCTACTATTGGTTTATTTGTTCATTCATGACTCTTCTGAGTGGCCAGCTGTCCTGAAGAAAAGTACTCTGTTCCTTTAATACAGGCTTAATGCATGGAAATGGGCAGCCAAAAATTCATGGCATGCAGGTAAATATCACATGATAAATCGCATCCTATTGTGCCTCAATTACAGGGACAGGATATCTTTCTTCAGGCCTTTGGCATGGCTCTTCCATAGCAACTCTCCTTAGGCTCATAGTTAGTTGTATTGTAAAATTATGTTTTTTATAGATCACTCAATGAAGCTTATACAGTGGGATGCAGAGGGGCATTAAATGACGAGTTGTCACCAGTCACCTTGATTCTTTTTTGATTTTTTGGTTTGTTAACAGTCTCATGTTATACATTCAGTACAAATTATATTAATAATGAAAGCAACTGTTAACCATATTTTGACTGACTTAGTTGAATGCCATGGATTGTTGAACTTGGCAAAGATACAGGGTCATCTTTCACACTGGTTAAGTGTTACAAAATTTAACCAGTATGTAAAATATAAATATGTACAGTAAGCAAGCACCTCTTCTCTTTCTACGTTTTATATGATTACATCAAAGGAAGTGTAGTTTTATGTGAAAAATCGTCCCCCACTCACTCTCTCTTTGTGGACTTCACTGCATGCACAGCTTACCCCAGATTTTTTTTATAGTAGTCAAACCTTGTGTCTTGGAAACATTTTATGTGAAATCATCCCACACACTCCATTCATCCAGTTGTTTTTCCCCTTGTCTCTTCAGTTGCAAGAAAGCAATTGGGGGGGTGGGGGTGGGATGAAGGGAAAATATTTCCAGAACCAAATGGAAGAAAGAAGGTATGGAATTAAAAGGAAAAAGAAACATTTAGTGGCAAGATATGTTGTAAACAACTCATGAGGAAAAAGCCTCATGTTTGTGAGGCCACATATTTAATGGAGTTTCATAGAAGCAAGTAAGACTTGCATGTCCACCCTAAAGCGATGTTCAGCTATTCTAGTATAAGCCTTTGTCAATGTGCACACAGGTAACATATAATTGGGACCTGCCTTGGTGACTGGATCAGGTAGAGGAGAAGCACTTGTATACAAAGGCTTTAGCTCTCTATTTTCATTTCTTTTTTATTTATAGTCTTCCTTTCTCATGGGGACTGAAGGCAGATTACAAGTACGATAGAACAATTCAGTTTATCAGTATAGCAGTTTCAAAATATACATTTAGATAATAGACACTAATAGCAAAGATTCCTAGTAAAACGACACAGTACAGTGGGACTGGGACTGAATAACTGGAAAGAAACCACCAAGTTATTCCTAATGGTGGTCACATCCCAAGCTGATACATCACATCACTGTTCTACAAGAATACCCTGCGGAATAATTCACCATCTGTCAGTCTGCCAGTAAAAGATTCATACTGATTTTTCTGTAAGAAATTCAGGGTAGCTGGTTTTCCTATTTGACATTTTGTCTTCACAGTAGATTTGTGTGATATATTAGACTGAGAGGGATCCAAAGCTACCCAATGAGTTCCATAGCTGAATGAGGAATTAAATTGAGACCTCCTCATTCCCAGGGCCGACCTGCACTTGATCCTGAGGATGTAATGAACAGAGCTTCTAATCTGACAATGGACATAAGAAGCTAGTATTTGTCCTACCAGGTTAGATATGTAAGTTCCTTTCTTCCTCCTGCATGATTTTTAAAGGGAAAAAAAATCTGCTAGAAGCTTCATTTGCAGATCAGTTTCACATGTAATTGATCCCCCATCTGACACTTGAACCATTATACTTCACTGGCTCTCATTCCAATGCTTCCTAACAAATAACTGGTCACCATAGTAACTGAACTGTAAAAAGTGTGCTATATATGCACAACTGGATCAGGACCACAATCAGGGCAGATATTAGATGATGAAAGGTAAATACATGAGAGAGAGAACAACTGTGTAGGATACAGTTGGAGAGGCTCTGTTATTGACAGTGTAACTAACTGATTTTGGACAGTCCTGATCACCTCATAGGCTCTTTAACAGGATTGTTTTTCATTCATAAGATTAGCACAGCTGGAAATGAATTCTTCACTAACATAGCTGCTATGACAACAAGACTGGACAGCATTTCTTGCAAATGTGTGCTAGAAAAATTCCAGTTTTTCATAGTTCCATCAGTGCGTGAGCACTGTTGAATCTGAGAGCAAGAAAAAGCCTTGGTTGTTTGCTGCTTTACAAACAAAAGGGGAGAGTTTTGGCACCTGATAGCACTGCTTTAATTGGGGTTGATAAGTCCAGCCCCAAACAATCCATGTCTCTCTTAGAAAGCCAAAACCACATTACCTCTAATTGTATGGCTGGGCACTTATAAGCAGGGGGGGGACACTTTTAATAGTGGATTAGCTTTTCTTTAATCTTTTATGCTAACCCCAACCCCCCAGACAGGTGTTATGCAAAACAATTAAACTGAGCTTTGAAGAACTTCTCCATAAATCTAAGCTGGTTTTATCTGTCTTTCACTTGAAATAAAGGCAAGGTTTGAAAATCATTCTTTTCTATCTTTGTTCAAACAAACAAATAATAACAGATCAATAATAACTTTTTAAAGAAAAAGTAAAATAAATAATAATAACAGTTAGTGCACATTTTAGCATTCGTACCAGTGGCCTGATGTACTGTGAATGATGTAAGTAGGGGGAATGGGAACACAACCACATTTCTGGGTGACTACCAGACACAACTATTACCACTGCTGACTGTACACTCACCACTCACCTTGCCATACAGAGCTGAGGCCCCAGGGAGCAGCCAAAGCAGAAAATCTAGATGGAATTCCAGTCTTGCTCTCCATAAGGGATAGGCAGGTCTTCGCCCACTGACTAAAGAAGGTCTCCAAATATTAATTCCAATAGGTGAGAGTCTCCAAAGGGATGGGAATGGGGAAAGTATGGGAAAATAAAGAATACTTTGGCAGTGTCATTTCTTAAGCTGCAGCTTATATCTTGTGTGGTCCCCTATGCTATCTCTTGTTACTGAAGAATTCCCGTTCTAGTGCCTGTCTTGTCTGTTTGCTGGCATGAAAAAAGGACAGATACCAGCATAGATTCTATTTACCATGTGGTGGCAACGATCCTTCAGCCATGAGAATCACCATATCCCAAAATGGCTGTAGGTGGGAAGTAGTGGTCCAGTGGCAGGAGGACCCCAAGTAAGTGATGGGAAAGGGAAAAAAGAGGAACAGGGATCAAAGAATGACAGACAGACAGACAGACAGACAGACAGGCAGGCAGGCAGGCAGGCAGGCACTGGAGGAAGGAGAGAAAGGTGCATTGTGCATAGAGCCCTTTCCTCAGGGCTCTTCACTGCGCAGTGGGGCTGCAGTTGGGTCTCTTTGCATTTCTCTGTTTACACACAATAAAGCAGCCCACTGCCTGCTGCATGGCTTGCCTGCCCCCACCTCTGGATCACTCCTGGTAGTCACAAGATTGCCAGCTTTGTTAAAGCCCTTTAAATTGCTGTTATATTGATATTATTACATTATTATTATATTGATATAACTGGATCTGTTTCTTTTGTTTCAAAAATCGATAGAGTTTTTGAAACAAAAGTAACAGATCCAGCTGTTGTCTGAGGATGGAGGCTGACTTGCCTTGGTGGAGCACTGGCAGGCTGCTTCTGTGCCCCATGGGATCTTTCTTTCCCCTCTCTTTCAGCTGCCTGCTGCTGCCACCTCCCACTCTTCTCTTACTTCCTTTGTCCCTCTGACCATCCTCTCTTTGTCCTTCCCTCACAAAGCAGGGAACAAGGAGTTTAGAGGGGGGGAGACCAGAAGGAGGAGAACCCACAAAGCAAGGGAAAACATTGGGGTTTCCCTGTTCTCACTAACCGCAGTGCTTTCAGGATCTTCAGCGCAGTAAGTGTAAGTGCATCTATACAGGAATCTCTGCTGCAAAGGAAATGTTTCCTTGCTGCACAGGAGAGCAGCAGTGTATAATCAGCCAGAGAGAGAGAGAGAGAGAGAGAGAGAGAGAGAGAGAGAGAGAGAGAATGTGTGTGAGAACCAGTGAAAGGAGGCATGTGGGAGGAATGGGAAAGAATGGGAAAGAGTGAATGTAGATGTGGGAAGATGGAGAAAGAAATAGAGAAGGTGAACTTTGCTTTGTTGCCAGCTTCCTTCTTGGTGGGGTTCAAGTCCATCACTTTGGTTTCTGGTGAGTGCTTTCCCCCAGTTAATGACTGGGGAGATGACGGGAAAGCTTTCTGTGAATGTACAACTGTGTGTTCTCCCAGGGTCCTTCCCTCCATTCCTGGCAAAAGGAGCTCCTCAGTCATTATTCTCCCCACTGCCTTGGACACAGAGTCTTGCATGAGACAGGTTAATCTTCTCAAGCTGTGGAGGTAATTTTCTTTGTTTACTGAATTTTTAGACCACTGTCCTCTGTTACAACAGGCTCAGAGCAATTTACAACATTCAATCCCAGTAAAAACACTAAAATGGTATAATAATTATTCAAGGCACCCTAAGATAGAAACTCAGCAAAAGATGGGATAACTCAGAAATTAAGATGTTAATACTTGTTCAACCTTAACAACAAAGAACAAAGAAGGACAGGTAATAGGGGAAGAGAAAGGGGAAAGGAGGCCAGCAGTGGCGTAGGAGGTTAAGAGCTCATGTATCTAAACTGGAGGAACCAGGTTTGATTCCCCGCTCTGCCGCCTGAGCTGTGGAGGCTTATCTGGGGAATTCAGATTAGCCTGTGCACTCCCACACATGCCAGCTGGGTGACGTTGGGGTAGTCACAGCTTCTTGGAGCTCTCTCAGCCCCACCTACCTCACAGGGTGTTTGTTGTGAGTGGGGAAGGGCAAGGAGAATGTAAGCCCTTTTGAGTCTCCTGCAGGAGAGAAAGGGGGGATATAAATCCAAACTCTTCTATAAATCCAAACTAAGATGATACCATTATCACTGTCAGGCAGAACAGCTCCATCTTGTAGGCCTTGCTGAACTGCTCTCATTAGACAGCGTGTTCCACTGGACTGGGGCCAGAGTCAAAAATGCTCAGGCTCTGGTTGAGGACAATCTTTGGGACAGGGATCAGCAGTCCATTGTTATTTGCAGAGCATAGTGCTCTTGGGATGGTGGTATATTGGGATTCTGAATTACATGGTTGAAGGGCTGCTGACCGTTACAGCAAACCATACTGGACTAGACCAATGAACTGATGAGTTTTCAAACATTTCAAATGGCAATTTCAAAAATAGCTTTTTAAACAGTGTAGATTGCATCCTGTTAATTAACATTCTTTAAAATCTTTTTGTCAGAATATTTTAAAAGCATTTTTAAAATAATGTACATTAAAGGGTGGTCCTGAATCACCAGGGCCTGCCATTGCTGCCTGTGAAGGGGTCTGCCAAGAGGCCCTACCCTGCCTGCCCTTAGCAGGGCAGAAGGCAGGTGGTTGGCCATGCCCATTATGAGCATCCACATCATGATGCTGGCGCAGCATCATGATGTCAGCAGGAGGGGCGGGCGGGAGCCTTATAAGGCTTCTACCCACCCTGGGCCGCTCCTTCATCAATGGTGCCACGCCAAGTTTTAACCCACAGTCTAGAGTTCTTTGTCGTTAATTTTGGTTTGGGACTCTGAGCAGTAGCAGTCCCACCCTCGGGTGGCAAATAGATCCTAAATCCTGATTTTTTAGTATGCCCACAAAGGCTCCTGCTTTTGTATAAACTTGTCCATTAACTCTTCGCCTCCCACACTCCGCAAAAAAACCCAGATGGGCTGCAAACCAGAGACAAAATAAAGTATAGTGTATAAACATGCTAGAGGAACATACTCATAGTGGCTTGAACTAATACATGAGTGTCTTTCTTTGGAATCAGGATCTGTCAGGCTGCTCTCAGGTTCATAGAATGAAGAGAATAAATAACTTGTGATTACAACTGTGTTTATTAAGATTTAACAAGATGTTATAAGCAAGGGGTGGTTACATAACAATGAAAAATCCAGCAAAGCTAGGCTTACAATATCTCTCTTCTGAAATCTGGGACTCCCTGACAGTCCTCTGGAGGGGCCACTTCGTAGCGCAAATTGCTAAGAACAGATCTGCACAGCTAGTGAGACTTTGAGGCTTGCCTAGCTCTTAAAAGTTGCTGCAGCTAAATTGCAAGCTTCTCCTTGAAATGGGAACTGGCAGTGCAGGCCTGAAACCTGGGATAGAGTGAAAGAGGGCAAACAAAGGGAATTAATGAGGTTGTGTGAAGATTCATTATCTCCTTACCATACAATGGCCTTAAATCCATTACAACAGGTTTGAAAAGTGAAATATAAATACCGGTAATTCGCCACCATAATACTAATTTTGAACATAGCTGATTTTTAGTATTCCATTTACCCCTTTGCTTGGACCTTCAAACTGAGATGACTTCATTTTCCTCTTAAATGCAGCCATCCACAGCTCATACGTAGTCACTGTTTAACAGCAATTGGCACTACTGTACAACAGTCCAAGGCAGACAATGAAAAGTGACTTATTCAATTGTTAGTTGAAGGGTAATTTCAAAGAGACAGAGTGTAACTGAATGATACGTAAAAGGCAGGCAGCATGCAAAACTAACAATCTTGCAATTTTGACATTTGCTCAGTAATACTTAAATTTTTAGACAGAAGGAATCAGGCTCCTTCTCAATAAATATCTGATTAAATAGTGCTATCCTTTACAGGGAGGAAAGGTGGTATGGTATAGCTCAATCTCATCAGATTCCTGAAGTGAAGCAGGGTTGGGATGTGGTATCACCAAGAAAGACCCTGCAGATGAAGGAAATGGCAAACCATTTATGCTACTCACCTGTCTTGAAAGCCCCTTATTGGGGTGTCTATAAGTTGGCCATGACTCAATGACACTTTGCACACGCATACAGAGCAATCTATCCCCAGGCTACAATAAATGTTCTACATTTCATCCGTGCCAGAAATGTTACAAGCGTTTAATAAATGTGAACCAGTATATTACATATAGCGCAAGCACAAAAATCAATCTCACATAGAAAAATGTATTCAAACTTGTATATCATCAAGAATCTGCACTTTACAAAGCGTGCAGAATCAATCATTCAAAATTTAAGAGGTCATTATTCATCAAATACAAGAGTCCACAATTCAGACAAGCCTGTAGGGTTTTATGTCCATTTTGTGTTGCCAGATCTAAGTTGGGAAATTACTGGAGATCTGAGGGTGGAAACTGGGGAAGATGGGGTTTGGAGAGGGGAGACACCTCCACAGGGTTTAATGCCATGATGTCTGCCCTCCAAAGATGCCAGTTTCTACAGGGGAACTATCTCTGTAGTCTGGAAGATAGTTACCTCTGGAACTATCACTTTCAAGGAAACAGGATGCTGGAAAGCGCTTGAAACTCTAGAACAGTGGTTCTCAACCTTCCTAATGCGGTGACCCTTTAATACAGTTCCTCATGTTGTGGTGACCCCCAACCCTAACATTTATCCATTTTACAGATTGAAAACACCGATGCAGACAGTCTTAGGCAACCCCTGTGAAAGGGTCGTTCGACCCCCAAAAGGGATTGCGACCCGCAGGTTGAAAACCACTGCCCTAGAAGATACCATGGCTCATCACATTCCCTCAACTCATAATATTATTATAAGGGAGTCAGTAAATCAATTTCCCTGGATAGTTAATGATATGCCAGACTATGCATAGCTGCTTGTGTAACTAAAACACATATAAATTGGAGGCAATAATCCAGTGATAGCAGATCAGCTACATTTTACATTAAGACAATTCCCATTTTTTAATTTAGTTTGATGAATGGCCTGACTCTTCAAAGCCATATGCTTGTTATCCACATTCATACACAAGTGATACACTTTCTAGTGTATTGTGGAAGTACCACTATTAATGCTTATATTTAATGTGACATCATCGATCTCTCATGACATAATTGACCTACATTGTAGCATTGTCAGGTCCAACTGAATTAATCTCAAAATTTGGGCTGATAAATATCTTTATTCCATTAGAATATTCATGCAACCTGCTCATAGTTCTGATAATCAGCAAAATATATGTTGGAAAAGCTCCAGAAATAAGGATTATTAAAATATTCAAAGGGTGAAAGTTATAGTCTTGAAAAGGTTAGAACAATGTTTTCCAAGGAGAGTTCATTTTGAAAAGGTCAAAGTTGCTATACTGCTTTTTAACTTTTCTAAAGTCAGGTTGTACCAATTTTTTGTAACTCTTTAGTATAAGAAGAGATCAGGAAAAACTTTCCTTTTCTCTCCTTGCCATGATATATTTCCCATTAGGCCGTGTTCCATGGACAAGCAGGTGGTTGCTGGAAATGGGCCATCAAAAGTTGAGCTGTTCAGCTGTGGCATAATGGAGCAATTTTAGTATTAAATCCATTTCCTTCAGTATGTTCAAGGTCAGCCTGAATTGCCATAAACAAACTGCTTTGCTTCCTAGAGCTGATGCTGGAGGAACTGTGTTTTCATTGCACTTCTGGCAGAGCTCACTGAGGCACAACAAGTGTAGCAAAATAGAATAGTTTCAGCAGCAGTGAGTGACAGCTGTGTGGATTTTATATTTGTAACTTTATCTTAGAAAAATAGTGTAGTTGTTATGCAGCCTGAGTCCAAGGGCCTGTGCTGCTCTCTTTAATTTTCAGTCCCTCTCTCCGGCCTGATAGTACTTCCTTCCTGACCTCTCATGGCTTCCTGCTTCAAGTCTTATCACGGCAAAAAACTTGACGCTATCTTGGCTATGCCACTTAGAATGCGCTTTTACATTCCATAAATGGAAATCTTTTGCTTTGTACATATTGCAAAAAAGCTGTCCTCTATATAGATCACTTTGTTATTTCCTAACGATGTTCAGATTCTTCTTGTTTTTCACTGAAAAATCTGTGTTAAGTGACAAATCTGTCACTCATGGTAGAAAATCTGCCATTTGTAAGCTATGGACTATCATTTGGCAATGCCACTATAAACCAGTTTGCAAATTGGTTACACAAATCTAAATTCTGTAATAGGAGGGGGAAAGTAGAAATAATACATGAGTTATATAAGGGCAAACTTATACTGTTCAAATGGTAGGTACTGTTCTAGTTGCACTGTGTAACACATCATTTGATCAAACAAATCTGGAAGACTGAAAATTGGAGATGACAGTATCTGAGATTTCTTACAAGCATGGCTTCTCTTAGGGGACTTGAGGATAATGAACAGAAGCTGGGAGCTGCAGCTTTCTGACTGGCAATCCATACTTGCCTGTAGCAACTTAACCTTGCTACAAATAGCTCACACGCACAAATGCAAAGGTCACTATTTCAGATTTCAAACAGGACATAGAAAAAGTTGTTTCAGTGGATTGCAGAGAATAAGATCTAGGCCATGAATAAAATAAAAAAGTTTCAAATAGCAGTATGTATTGAAGTCGGCAACCTTTATCAGCGTAAAAGACAGACAAAAAGAAGAATATCCATATATAATATAATAGATCTTAACAATTGGCTACAGAACTATAGAAGTCTTACTCTACATTTGTAAACACATTTCAATGGCAAGACATAGAAATTTCACTGTTGTCTCAGTTGTATTATCAACTTCATTATTCAACAGGTATAAGATTTTTTGTGGGTCCAACAAACTTTTTTTCTTTGTCAGAACCAGTTGCAAAAGATTTAGTCTAGTTGTATCATAGAGAGGAGAGTACAAAAACAGATGCTCGAGAGATTCTACATATTCAAATTCTCTCATGAAGGGGAATTTTCAACTGTCTCTCTTGCAACAAAGCTGATGGTAATACGTTACTTCTTGCACATGTAAAGGCTCAGCTCTGGGATTCTTTCTTTCTTTCTTTCTTTCTTTCTTTCTTTCTTTCTTTCTTTCTTTCTTTCTTTCTTTCTTTCTTTCTTTCTTTCTTTCTTTCTTTCTTTCTTTCTTTCTTTCTTGTGGAAAAACACTTCCACCGGTGGAGGAGTGCAGAATTTTCCAATTTCCCCTCAACATGCAACACTCCCACCTCTATTCCCCTGAACCTCGGGCAGCATTTTAGGGGTATGGCGGAGTACAAAATCCACCCCATGAGTGAAGTTCCACAAGCCAGACACTGCTCCCCCAAAAATGGATGCCTCTCAGAGGGAGTTTTGGAATCCATCTGGTGTCAAGCTTGGGCAGGAAGGAAGGTCACTTAACTTTTCCCATGGTCCTAAGGTGTGCCTGGTTGAACAATGGGGCTACCTACTGTGTATTGTGTCATGCTAAGGTTAATATTCAGCACTCTAAGCAGACCATTTCTTACCCTATCTGCACCCATACCAGCAATCAGTCAGTTTTCAAGAGAGTAGCCCAGGCATTCTTTTGGGTCCTGATGAATCATCAAGACCCTCCTACTTTTTTGTTGAAATCCCCCAAAAGCAATCAATGTTGTCTCTGGCTTTCCTGCCAGCTTCCTTCATACCACCTCAGGACCCATTGGGGGGTATAAATATTGGTCTTTTGGCCATTAATGACATGTGTGAAGACTGCCTACTTAGGGTAGCATCTCAGTGAGGCAAAACACAGGATCTATCTGCATATATTTCTTCTTCTGATTTTGTTAAGGTAGAAAGTTGTTTCCTTTTCCTCTGTCTTAACACATCTGAAATCTGTTCTTAATAATATTCTATGCCAGTTTCCTTGAGTTTATTAATATTCCTTTCACATTGTGTTTGCTTCTGTGTCTTAGAATAATTGCCAGGAGATGGTCTGTCGGTGCTTGATAGCAGCAGTATTTGTGTTTGAGCACAGGGTTATCTGATAACAGCTTGTAGCACCAAGTGATAAGCCCTGTTGAAAATGGGCGCAAGCCAGAACTGTATGGCTTCCAGTATAATTTTAGAAAATCTCATCAACAAAAGAAATAGTTCAGGATATTCTGAGAGAGATTGTTAAATATAGCTAAGTACATGATCATTAAATTATTATCCAGAGAGCTGAGGGCAGACTGCATAGCCTCATAGGCAGTGGTGGGATCCAAAAATTTTAATAACAGGTTCCTATGGTGGTAGGATTCAAACAGTGGCTCCGCCGCACACACGCACATCCAGTCCCTATTGGGCAGGGAGGTTGCTTTAGTAACTCCTTCTTGGCACTCAGAAAAAATTAGTAACCACTTCTAGAGAAGTGGTGAGAACTGGTTGGATCCCACCTCTGCTCATAGGCCTATTTTATTTCCAAATCTTGTCAGTTAGGGTAAGGTGAGAGAGAATGATTGGCCCCTTCCTGCTCTCACTTCCTCAGTACAATTGGTAGCCACAACCCAGAGGTGCCTTGCTGTTCCATAAGTGCTCGGGAAAGTGCTCAGTGAAAGTTAATGTCATGATGGCACAACAATTTAAAAGTTATTAAACAGAAAAGTTAGCAGTACAAATAAAAATATATATTTTAAAATCGACAGTAAATCCAATGGCCCAAACCAAAATGTAAGTACTAAAATTGTTATGAAATAGATAGGCTTTACATTTCCTCCCTCTAGGCCTCAAATGATTAATATACATTTATTTTCACTTTGCTATGGCGTTGTGACTTGGGAGCTGTAGCTGGGTTTGCTAATCTCCAGGTGGGGCCTGAAGATCACCTGAAGTTACAACTGGTCTCCAAACCACAGAGATCAGTTCCCCCTGGAGGAAATGGCTACTTTGGAGGGTGGAGTCTACAGCATTATGCCCTGCTGAAGTCAACCCCTTCTCTGAATCCTCCCCTGGGTCCATTTCCAAATATCCAGGAATTTCCCAATCCAAAGTTGGCAATTTTAATTACAAGTGCAATGTAAACACCCTGATTCTTCCTGTAGGTGTTTTAGTTTCCATCAAAGAAGCACCATAGAACAGGATGATGAGCTAATTGTGCTTTGGAGAGGTAATTTCTGTGAGAGGGTAGCCTGAGAAGAGAGAAGAGCAGATTGTACTCCTGGATGGGAGATGGGAATGAGTTCCTTCATCCTCCTTCCAGGTGGGAGATGAATGATTCCTCCTGCCTGCTGGCTAGTGCTGTGAAATGGTGTGACATCTGGAGGTCTGTTATTTAAGGTTGGGGGCTGGTTGATCAGGGGAAGCCATGTGCCTGAGTGGGGAGGATGAGGGGATCATATTCCAGTTCTGACAGGCATGGACAGAGGCAGAGCTACCAGGGGATAGGGGGGGTACGCCTTGCACTGGGTGCACACCGAGGGGGGGGGGTGGACCTTAAGGTGGCCTCTTCTGAGATAGGTATGAGCTACCACCACTGCGAGCTGGCAGCCTCACCCTGAATGAGGTAGACAGGAGCTGCCACTGTGAGGTAGTGGACCCTGTCCCACACAACATAGGTGGGTGTGAGCCAGGCAGGAGCTGCAGTGAGTCTGTTCCTTCTTCCCACCACCCCCCTCTGTTGGTTGAAATAGATCCCCTCCTTCCTTTCTTCTGCCCTCCAGTACAAGGCAGCACAGTCCTCCCAGTTTGTCCTGGTTGGGCAATGTGGCTGATAATGTGTACCATTATAACAAATCAAAATGAATAAGCATAGCATGGAGCTACAGAGAAATGTATTTTTCCCCTCAGGTTACAAACTGATTTTGATTTTTTTGACTGTCTGTATACATCAAGTATTACTTGTATCCATTTCCACTTTAAAATTACTCTGAAATAATTCAGAATATTCATGGATGACAATATGGGCTTCTCTACATGTTTTTTACCATCAGTTCTGGTCCCAGACTCCTGTGATTTATCCCCTGTTTTCTGCAAACACTTCTTTGTATTTAGTTTTCCCCTCATTTTGTTTATGTGTATTTTTCCCATTTCTTTTACCACCACTTTTACCCTGTTTTTTTTTCTGGAAGTAGCCTTTTTCTTCACGTATAATGTTTCTTTATCCTGTTCCCTAATGAACATATGTCTTTTTCTTTGATGGAAAGGGCTAGAGATTAACATTTTTTAAAAAGAGATGAAAGCTGAGAATTCCGAAAACCTGCTTGAACTATTTTTACAGGAATATATTGATATTTTAGTGCCTTTTAAAAAATGCAGCCATGATTTTACTATATTGATATAAGCATGTACAAAAAGTAAAAGGGGAAGTGTTGTGACCCCACCAATGATAATAGCATCCTCTTTTAGAAAGTCCCTGATTATTTGAGGGACAGTTAGCGGAGATGTTCGGTGGACTGCGGTTCTCATCATCCCATGCTAAGAATACAAGGCATGGGATGATGGGAACTGCTGAGTCCATAACATCTGAGGTGGGCTGAAGTTGGATAACGGGGCGTGATTTAAGGCACATGCAGAAGAAAATAAACTGACTCCACAATTGTAAAAATGCAGAGGGGGCGCAGATGTGCTGAAAAGCCATGCCCAAACCAGTTCCAAAACTTGTGAAGCAACTCCCAAGAAAACCATGAGTAAATTGAACAAGCTGAGAAGCTTTGTGTCTGAATAGATTATCATTATGGAGAAACAGCTTTCTACACTGTTTGGAAAATATCAATTCTTCATCATTGGTTATAAATCCTTTCTGTTTTTCTTTCCCTGCTCCCAACAGTTCCTTTAACCCTGGGGAAGTTGATCCCCAGAGTTTCAAAATTCATGTGGAGTAAGAACCATACAGGTTAGTGGACCGAAATGAGGATCAGGAAGGTTAAATCACCTTCTCCTCAGTCAGCAGAGCTCCATTCTGGGAAGAGACCAGTGCACCACTGGAAAAGGAAGGAAGGATAAATTTGTCGCGTTCCTTCTCAACACTGTAGTCCACCACACTGCATGGCTTCATTCTATGTGAGCCACACAACCCTGGGAATCAACTTTCTTAAAGTCAGAAGTGGTGGAGGGAGAGGAAAGTGCAGAAGACCCATGACCATCAGTGTTTGTCTTATACTGGCAGATTGCTGGATCCAAAACAAAGCCCTTTGATCACTATGCGATCTCACAGAATTATATGACTGTCTTCAACCCAGATTCATTATCAAACACTCTGGAAAGGATTGCCAAAGGAAATCCAGAGAGCTCCTCCCTCCTTTTAATTTTTTAAGAAGACACAGCAGAGCTGCTTTTTTTCCCAAAAGGCTTTTTGTTAGTAGAATCAGAGCTTTTTGTTTCAAAAACAGTGCCAGTATTCATATAAGAAGGCTGTGCCAATTTCTAACAATTTGCCTCTCAGGACAGCCCCAGAAAAAGGTGCTGCTATTCAGTACTGGTAAGTATCAAACATATACAAAAAGCCCTGAGTAAAATTACATTTGTGTATTTGTATGCTGGTAGCTCTAGGGCTAACTGACTGTTGTTGATCTCACAAGCTAAGTGAGATCAGCCCTGGTTAGAATTTAGATGGGCAACTTCCAAGAAATAGCAGGGTCATGATGACATGGAGGCAGGTGATGAGGCTACCTCTTAGCATCTTTTGCCTTAAAACCCCATGGGGTTGTCAAGTTATGACTTGATGGCACAAACTTTAGTAAACTTTATTTATTTTACTGTTCATACCCTGCTTTTCTCCCCAGTAAGGACCCAAAGCAGTTTCCAACATTCTCTCTGCCTGCAATAACCACTTGTGAGATAAATTAAGCTGACCATGTAATTGGCCCAAGCTTTCCATGGCAGAGTGAAGAGGCAAACCTGAATTTCCCAAAACCTGTCTGAGGCCCCTTCCGCACATGCAAAATAATGCGTTTTCAAACCACTTTCACAACTGTTTGCAAGTGGATTTTGCCATTCTGCACAGCTTCAAAGAGCATTGAAAGCAGTTTGAAAGTGCATTATTCTGCATGTGCAGAATGAACCTGACACTTTAATCGCTATGCCATTTGATTTTTTATGTATGACTTCATAAGCTATTATTGACTATTGTTTTTAAATATTGTAATTTTTACTGAATTTTATATCACATTGGTGTGATTATGCATTGGTGTGATTATGCACTCGATTATTCAGGGAAAGGCAGGATTTAAATGTGTACAAATGATCTTTTTTCTCTTAAGGAATTGTTTTTGAACACATGGTTATGTTTAAAGTTATATGTAACAAGAAAAACTAACGTTTTTCATCCTTATGTTAATTGGAACTGTAGTATTCTTAGATATGAAACCATTGGTTCCCATCTTTGCTTTAGAGAAATATGGCACCCAGGTTCTCCCAGGGGTCATAGAACACTATTGTCTTGTTTCATGCTAGAAAATTATAAGAATCCTATTTCTGAATGTTCAATAATGTTAGCATTTCTGTATTTATGATGTGGAAGAGTAACACATTGTTGTGCTTTTATGTGAGACAAAAGCTGATTTTTCTGTGTCTTATGAAAACAGAATTTGCCCTTAGATTTACTTTTACAGATGTGAACAATACTTGAATGTTCACTGGGGCTGTGAGATGGTGTCTGTTCAGCCTTGCTGAAGTCTAGGATATTTTTTATTATGGGTTAAGATTGTTTTGAATTTTGTTAGGTGTGTTGATGAAATAATGCATAATTACGAAATGATAGGTGACATTTTACACCATAGTTAAAAGCAAAGCCAAGACAAGGTTAACATCTACAACCAGGGAGAGGCTTGCCTGTTTCTATCATTGTAAATATAACACCAGTTCATGTGCGTGCCCTGTGCCTGATACAGAGAGCCCAACAGTGCAGTCCTGAAGAGTGGCCAGAGACTTCTCATGAGGTGGCAAGACCTTGGCTCTGGTGTAATTGCCACTGATGCCAGCATCAGGGGCATTTACACTGGTACAGAGGCATTTACAATGGTGTGGGGAGCCACACAAACGTGCAACACTCGGGCACCAGAGCTGCTGCAGCACCAGTACTTTTCCAAGGCAGGAGCTAGTGCTGAAGAAGGTGTTCCTGGGGGTGGGGCCCTTTTGGCCCAGGAATGCCCTCATTTGCTTGGGAAGACTTATGCCAGCAAATTGGAAGATGCATCCCGTGGAGCTGCACAAAGCAGTTTCACGGGGGTTAGGGGGAGCATCTCTGCTGGCTAGCTGACTGTGGCACAGCAAACTGATTTAGAGGCAGCATAACAGTGTCATCCCTGGCCACATCATAACTACTGCCCTCCCTCTCAGGATTGCACTGCCCAAATGACGTCATGGAAACTGTACACATTTGTTACAGCTTTGGAAGGGCTGTAAAACTTTAAACACTCCTGTCTTTAATTCTGATAGTCCCTATTGCCACAGGCAAAAAACATTGCAGCAAGCTGCTAAACCAGATGAAGAACTGTATAGTTGGGCTCTACATCACAAGATTAAGCTTTTATGTGTCAGTCCCAACTAAAACCATTCCCATCACCAAGTCCTTACGAAGGGAAATTGCTTCAAAATGTGTTACTCTTTACAAAGTAAATGGCAGTCAAATTTGATAAAAATAATTAGTATTCACAAACCACGAGCAAAGGCTGTTACAAGAGAAATTTTGAAACAGAAATACACACACACATATACTTGGAGAATTCATTAATTCTGTTTCCCTTTGTTCGAAGGGTATTAAATTATATTTTTACATATTAAAGAAAGAAAACAACAAAACCAGTATTGATTGTGTTTACTTTTCTTCAATATAAGTTGTTTCTACATAAGGATGCTGATAAAAAGTCTGCATCCAGGACAAAGGAAGCAAAACATAATGCAGTATAGTAGATATTGCCTGCTTTATTGTTTTATTTCCCTGACAGTTAGAAAACTTAAACTCATTATGATGTATAAACAAAAGGGCTTTCTTTCAATGAAGTGATTGCTAATGGACAATTAATTTTTATTGAGCTATTCAGAATACCACTTTGTGACTTAGGCCCTTTCGGCATAGCAAATGTATAACGGGTTGCAGTCAGGATAAAGTAACCCATTTTCCTGTTTTTGCATTCACGTGCATCCATGCAGGCAGCGATTGGAGCCCATGAAAACAATCCAGGTCGCTGTTGCTCCTTCGCATGGAGACACATCTCTTTTTAAAAATTCACTTCCCACCAATGCGTAGCTACACAGGCATGCACAAATGGACCCCCGCATAGCCATGCTGATGTCTCATGATATGACCATCTGCACCTACGTAGTTATGCAGATATAAGCCACAAAATTAAAAAAGGGAAACTGAGGCAAATAAAACGCCTCCTGTCTGACCATTTGCTTGCAAGCAGCTGCAACCTGGGATTTTTTTAAATGACTCGTGAATAGCGCAATTCTAAAAAAAACTGATTTGGGGGAAGTAACACAGGGCAGACTCGTTTTAGGGATGGGATCTGTGTGAAGTGCTTATTGGCCCATGAGGAGGGGGACTTAGTTGGTGGTGGTAGTGGTGATTATGAAGATATTTATCAAATAATTGTCTTCATTTTAATGACTGTATTTTATAGCAGTGTATTACCTCTAAGCAAGTAATACAGAGGCATAGCTACAAAAAATTGGTGCCTGGGGCAAGCATTGAAATTGCACTCCCCCACAGACTCTGCTGCCCTAACATGGCCTCCACAGTGGGGCAGTGGAGTCTGGGGAGCTCCAAGCCACCCTAGTTGGATGGAAGGAAGGAAGGAAGGAAGGAAGGAAGGAAGGAAGGAAGGAAGGAAGGAAGGAAGGAAGCAAGCAAGCAAGCAAGCAAGCAAGCAAGCAAGCAAGCAAGCAAGCAAGCAAGCAAGCAAGCAAGCAAGGACAGCAAACAGCCAGCACTGCAGAAGATCCCCAGGTTAAATTATTGGCATCCTTATGAAAATCATGTTAAATTCCATTATGTTTCAGTTAAGATTATCTTTATTCAATTTAACCCATTCTTTGCTACTGTAACAAGCAGCATAAAAATGAATATACACTTGCTCAAATGATAACAGATTCTTGTTATTTTTTTTACTTTCCATCATGTAAAACAGTGAAAAGCTTCCAGAAAAGTGGTCACATGGTTTATAATGAAACGTTTCAGGAATACCTATGAATAGCAACAACTAATACTAGTGTCTAAAGACATTTGGAATAAACTAGGGTCATAATGTACCATAAAGCAAGAACTTTAAACTCAATCAAACAAACAAATCTTAGGATTGGGTTCTAAGGATACTATTATCACTTTGCTGGTTTTATTTCTGGAAACTGAAGGGAGAATTTGTTCACTAAAACATATTAAGTAATTTCAGTTCCCCAGAAACATGTCATTAATTCTTCACTAAAATCTAGAGCCAACTACAAGGCTTCTCTTTGGTTAAACCTAATCATACAGCCCACAGAAACTCTGCATTTGAACAGATCACAAATAGTAAATGAATGATCTAAAAATAGAAGAACAAAAGGAAGGGGGAGGAATTTGGATTTATACCCCACCTTTCTCTCCTTTAAGGAAAGTCAAGGTGGTTTACAAACTCCTTTCCCCTCCTCTCCCCACAACAGACACCTTGTGAGATAGGTGGGGTTAAGACAGGGGTAGGGAACCTTTAACACTCAAAGAGCCATTTGGACCCGTTTTCCATGGGAAAAGAAAACACTTGGAGCCGCAAATAATTTTGACATTTAAAATAAAGATAACACTGTATATATTGGGTTTTTTTTAACCTTTTACTCCGCTCATTCTGAGAAGCGCATGGATGCGTCCTGCCACTGCTTCCAAGCCGTCTGTGCAGGGCAGCGAGGCAAGAATGGGGCCAAGTGAAAGCTCGGCCTCCACCAAGGGTCAGCCGGGCAACCGCCCGGCTGGGCCCAACGGGGCAGGCGAGAGGGAAAGCCCGCGGCGTGGCCCAGCCGGCCGCGGGCAGTTGGTGCGCCCACCCTGCTGCCTGCAGAGCGGGCAAGGATGGGGCCAGAGGCTCAGCTTGTGGAGCCGCAGTGCAAGGGCAGAAGAGCCGCATGCAGCTCTCGAGCCGCAGGTTCCCTACCCCTGGGTTAAGAGAATTCCAAAGAACTGTGACTAGCCCAAGGTCACCCAGCAGGAATGTAGGAGTGTGGAAACATATCTGGTTCACCAGATAAGCCTCCGCCACTCAGGTGGAATGAGGAATCAAACCCGGTTTTCCAGATTAGAATCCACCTGCTCTTAACCACTACACCACGCTGGTTCAAAGAAGCGGAAATGGTAATAAATTCTTCTGTAATAGCTGATGTTCCCAGTATTTTACACAAGAACAGAACAAACTTGAAAGCCTGGAACACTATCTACAACAAGCCTCCTGCATGAACCTTACCCAAAACAAAGAACTGCACAAATGAAGTTCCAAGGGAAAATGTCAAACCATTTTTTTCTGGGTTGATGAGCATGTTTAAAACATCTACCACATAATCAAGCCATTCCCAGGCTGTGGGAACTAGAGTGCTAATTCCATCATTAGGCTACTGGAAATATTATAATTTGTAAAGTTATGCTGATAATAAATTAGAGCACAGCGTCATATTGTTGAGATATTTTACAAGTGTGTGTGTGTGTGTGTGTGTGTGTGTGTGTAAAGTGCCATCAAGTCACAGCCAATGTACTGCAACTCAGTAGGATTTTTACATAGAGACTAGTAGAAGTGGTTTGCCATTGCTTTCCTCTGCATAGTGGCTCTCCCATCCAATGTTATATGGACACGATGGTGTTTTTACAGCAATACAGAAAGCATTTTTAGATTGTTGTAACTTGCCCTGGGATGTATTTGAAGGGGGGAATAGAAGTCAACTATCTTAATAAATAAAATAACTCCTAGCCAGGACTGACCCTGCTTAGCTTCTGAGATCTGATCAGATCAGGCTAGCCTGGGCAGTCGAGAATGGTAGAGATTAGGGATACTAAAATACCTACCAGTTCAGCTGATGTCCTGGTCAGCAGTCACAAGCAAGGAGCTAATTCTTCATTGACCGATTCAGCTATTCACTGACCTGTTTATGGCTATTTGGCAAGTTGATTAGCTGTATTACTTTCCTAACAGTACTGTATAGTGCAAATGGCTTCCCTGAAGCTGTCACCTTTTTTTCCTTTGCCATGCTACCAGAGGATTTTTGTTCTGTCAAAAAAAACTGGTAATCGTTATTGAGAAGGTGTGTGCTAATGTCCTCTCAGTCTGTTGCCACAACCTCTGAATTATCAGCTTGCTTTTCTTAAAAAATGAATTCTTTAGCCCCTATTCTTACAAAGTAATAAAGGAAAAGAAAAGGGCTAGAGACTTATTTAATTTAAATGAATGAATGTTGGGGGAATTAGAGATCATGGCAATAGAGTGATGGAATGTTAGTGCACAATTTTGCAATAGTAATTACCAATTATTTAAAGTCCTAAAAAGACACAGGTGATATGGTGGGGGAAATGCATGGGAAATGCTAGCCTACATATAGTTAAATCAATCAAAATCATATTAATCCATTGTAAATAAATATTATATTTTTTAATGAAAAAGCATGCTGTTTGGTGATTGGCTGCATAGCCATTGTCAGCAGTGTTTCAGTGCTCAGATCTGAAAAAAAGTGATACAAATATGGGCAGGTGTTCAAAATATTTAGCATGAACTGAACATGCTGTGTGATCAGCTCTGATTGCAACTTAGTAAATTCAAATTTCTGCAATCCCTACCAGAGATGCAAGTTTGGATGAAGGGGGACGCTCTAGGATTGATAGACGGAGATGGATATCACCACCAGTATATAGGACAGGTGATACTGAAAAGCCACGGGATTTGATTAAGTAGTGGTTGATTCAAGTGACTGAGTTACAAGTTCCAAAATAGGTTTATTTTGTAAATTTAAACATCCACAGCTGCTGCATTACCCAATAAAGCAAACTGCCAAATCTTGTACAATCTCCTCCCTTTTAATTCCTGTTTCCTGTTCTTTCAGACTATGGTGTACAGAAACAGAATAGAAGAGGGAAGGACAGATCCCTGAAGAACCCAGACTGAGAACTAAAAAGCACAGGAAAATGTATGTATGGATTTTTATGGAGGTTGGGAGAAAATAAGCAGATGCTAGTGTTACCAGACCAATCCATGGAGGGTCGGGGAAGCCCTGTTTTAAGACAACAGTATCCCTACCCGTCCTGCCAAACTTTGGGATGCCCAGCAGTACCCAGCCATAATGGGGTGCCCATTCTCTGCACTGGTTAGTGTACTCACAAGGACAGAATATCATGTCTGGACTTAACTTCTCCCATATCTGCCTTGCATAATAGCATTCCACTCCTTTCCTAAAAGAATTAAAGCCAAGCCCCCATCTCCAACCCTGGAATATATTCCTCATTAAAGACAAAGAACTTGCTAATATGAATGCCCCAAGTGTTCTGCCAGTACTTCACTAATCTTGGCTTCTTCTTCTGACTAATTTCTCTCTAAAGACTTATTTATACTTGCATTATCTTGCAGTCACTCCCAGGCTTAGTCTATTAATGCTAAGCACCAAACATTAATTTCACATATTTCACCCATCAACTTGAGCATAATCACTTAAGTTGACTGCTTTTCTTTTGTCTTTTTTGGGAAAGCAGGACTCTCCTTTGGAGATTAAGGGTCACTCTGCATAAACCTGAGGTCTCTTTTTCCCTATAAGAAGCCCCCTATCCCAGTAGCCAGTATTCAATATCTCTGAACACCTCTCTGGATGCCTCTCTGTTGATATTGTGCCCAACACATTGTTTCTTCTGCCAGAGCTAGTTTGGGTCACTCAGCTTTGTTTATCTGACCACTCCACTCCAAGTCCTGGTACAGTATTATTCTGAAAATTCCCTCAGTTCTATCCATCTATTTCAAACCCGTCCACTCAATGCTTTCTATATCATAGGATTGTGCTCTGCTGCTTTGATTATTGTGTGATTTTACAATTATTATTTTCCTTTTAATTAAATTGTTAAACTTTATTTTGATCTCCTGCAAATTTCTTGCATAAGCAACTTTCTGTATACATAGGCAACAAAGTGTCCAAGTTTGCTCAACCCTTCATTTAACCAGAAGTCTGTTCTCACTAATTTCCCGATTCCAAAAAGGACAGACTCCCATCATTTTGGGAAACAATAGGGTCATAGAAACATAGAAGGTGAAGAAGGTCAAGCAACTTACCAGTGAGATCAAGTAAATTGCATTTAGTGTTGTTCTTTGGATCTCACAGTGATGAGGTCATTAGCGGTTGGGTTAGGGCAGTTTCAAAGGGCGGCAGAGTTAGGATCCATATTGTAAGTGGTTAAAAAGAGAAATTGGGTGAGGGGGAAGGCAGGATATTGTAAATAAGCAGCATGATGCAAGAGACTGGATGCTAAAGGAAGAAGACAAACCAGAGAAAATATGTAGAACGATTAGTTATCCTAGAACAATGCTTCACTTCAATGGCTGGTTACAATCCTATTTTTTAAATGCACATCTTAATAACATGTTCAGCAACTTGTTTTCTTGGCCATTTTCAGAGATATGGCATCTGTTTGATTATCGATCTCATCACCCAAAGTGACTTTCTCATGACTCTATTACAAGGACAGGAGACATCCCTTTGCCATAACTCTTGATCTCCCAAGCTGAGGTCTGTAGCCAGACATCACCACCATTCCTCAGAAGGCTCCCATCAGTCAAAAAGGTCTCCATTTGATTACTTCTCCTTTAGAATATTTTCGTACATTAATAGTCTTCACATTGAGATTAGGTAATGTTGGAAAAATATAAAATATGTCTTGTAAATAACTTGTACATGTGCAGATGAATATTTCTGGAATATGGGCACAGGCACAATATATTGTCTATGATGCCCAGGTATTAAGCCCCTTGCTAAAATAAGTAGCAAGGGAAGGAGTCCTCAGTGTATTATTAATGTCATATATTCTAATTTAGCAATTTATAGTTTTCATCTAATGTTGAAATCTCATTGGATTTCTATTTTTAATTGTAACACCCTCCACCCTTCCTCTTTTTTTCCCCCTGGCAAGGAACAGGCATCTGAGGGCACTTCTGAGTTCTGGAACATCAGTTCAAAAATTGCAACAGTTACAAACTGAGGGCCAAACTCCTGCCTTCCACAAAATGGACCTGTGATAAATGAAGGTCTCTCTGACCTAATGAAAAGCTTCAGATTGATATTCCTTTTGTTGAACAGCCTGCAATTTCATTAATTTTATTGACAGTAATTATAACAAATTGAATTTATGGACTCTATGAAGAAAAAATTAGTGAACCACATCAGAATGTCAGCATGCTCAGCTTGCTATGAGCCAATCTTAGGATTTTGCTTTTTCATGAAACTGGCAACACTGCTGATAATTTATAACTAGATTTGTACTGCAGAATTAATCAATGACAACACAGGTTTAAAAATAAACTGAATGAGGTGTGCCCGTCTATCCCTTTTTCACAACCATACAGTGATCCCTTGCCACTTTCTGCAATTATATCATCCTTCTTTGTCTCCATGCATGAGTTAGAAACTATATTCAGCTCTCTGGCTTTTCTGTTTATTTTGTATTCTTGGATAAAATTATTAAGGCTGGTTTTTCTTTTTTCCAAGCTCTGATAAGAACATAAGAACATAAGAACAAGCCAGCTGGATCAGACCAAAGTCCATCTAGTCCAGCTCTCTGCTACTCGCAGTGGCCCACCAGGTGCCTTTGGGAGCTCACAAGTAGGATGATGAGCAAGCAGTGCCCACTAGGCATGTCATTGTGCAATCCTGTCTCAAAATGAACTTGTAAATATTTTCTTTTACTATATTACTTTTTGCCATTTGGTATAATCAGCAGGAAAATCAGCCCTGAACCCCCCCCCCCCCCACACACACACACAGTTTTGAGATTTGCCAACAACATGCTGATAAAAAAGCTTAAAGCGTTTTAAACCAAAGACTGTTCTTGGGACAGAAAGCAGTCTCTGGAACCAGCAGAGAGGAGTAGCAGCAGTGGGAAGAAGACTTGGCCAGGAAGAGCAGAGTGACCTGCTGGTGTTCATTTTGGAGGGCTTTTCTCAACGCCACAGCTTTTAAAACAATGTATTTTAACAGGGGTTATCTCTTTTTCTCCTTGTAAGGCTGCTGTGAGCTAAGGCTGCTGAATCTAGAAGGTGGGGCTTAACAGGGGTTAACAGAGTTCATCTCTTGTTCCTCTTTGTCCTAAGAGGTGGGGCTTTTGTCCTGAGAGGTGGGGCTTTAGTTCAGTCTCTGGAACCAGCGGCAATTTTAATTTAATTTTTTTGTTTTTTAAATTAATAAGGACATATTTGACAGATAGTACGTGCAGATAGCTCCAGGGGGGCACTGGCTAAAAGCTTAATATTTAAATATCTAAACAAATCAGATATGAAGGCAGAAAGCCAGCAGGGGGATGGGGGCTTTCCAGTGTTTTGCACTGAGTGTCACATGTATGACTATCTGCCACTAGGACAGAAGTCGTGGGTGTGCCCTCGCTGCAATGAGCTCCTGGCACTCAAGGAACTTGTGCATTCTCTTGAAGCCAAGGTGGCAGACCTGGAGAAGCTGAAAGAGGCAGAGAGGGTGACAGACGAGGCTTTCAGGGACTTAACAGCCGGGTCCCACTCCCAAAGTGACATCTCTTCAGATGTCATGGAGAATGAAGGTCTTGGGGATGGAGGGTGCCAGTCTGAGGTGGGGGAAGATGCTCCCTTAGATGGGATCCCTTCCTTAACTGGTGATCAGCTATCCTCTCGCACTGAGGATACCCCTCGGGGAGGTGGGGGGCTCCTTGTAGTGGGTGATTCAATCATTAGAAATGTAGAGAGTTGGGTTTGCGAGAGGCGTGATGACCGCATGGTGACTTGCCTGCCTGGTGCGAAGGTTGCGGGTGTCACGCTTCATCTAGATAGGTTTTTAGACAGTGCTGGGGTGGAGTCAGCAGTTGTGGTCCATATTGGCACCAACGACATTGGGAAATGTAGCCGGGAGGTTCTGGAAGCTAAATTTAGGCTGCTAGGAAACAGGTTGAAGTCCAGGACCTCCAAGGTGGCATTCTCAGAAATGCTACCCGTTCCAAGCGCAGGGCGAGCTAGGCAAGCGGAGATACAGGGTCTCAATGCGTGGATGAGAAGGTGGTGTAAGGCAGAAGGTTTCAGATTTGTCAGAAACTGGGGAACCTTTTGGGACAAGGCAGGCCTGTACAAACGGGATGGACTTCATCTTAACCAAAGAGGAACCAGGCTGCTGGCACTCAACATTAAATAGGTGGCAGAACAGCTTTTAAACTGATCACTGGGGGAAAGCCGACAGGAGCTGAGGTGACTTCGGTTCAGAATACAGTATCTATGGGGATGCAGACAGAGAAGGAGGTTTTTCTAAATCAACCACATACAAGCGAGGAACATAGCAATATGCATGTGACAAGGGATAGTGTCTGCAAAAGACTTGAGGGTAAAGCACATAAATCCCAGGTTAAGGACAGAGACAGGGTATACAGGTGTCTCTATGCTAATAGTAGAAGCATTCGACCTAAAATGGGGGAGCTAGAGTACAGAGTTTTGAAGGAGGACTTTGATATAGTGGGCATTACAGAGACATGGTGGAATGAGGAGAACCAGTGGGATGCTGTTATACCAGGCTACAGGCTCTATAGGAAGGATAGGACAGGGCGCATTGGGGTGGAGTTGCCCTTTACATCAAAGAGAGCATAGTATCACATAAAATAGACAATGCAAGGGGAGCTGGTTCCCCTACAGAATCACTGTGGATATCAATACCAGGTGTGAAGGACAGTTTAATATTAGGAATATATTATCGTCCCCCCCTGACCAAAGTGCACAAGAGGATTCTGAGATGGAAAAAGAAATTAGAGAGGCCAACAAAAAACAAAAATGTAGTGGTAATGGGTGATTTTAACTATCCCCATATAAACTGGAAAAATGCATGTTCAGGTGCATGAAGTAAGGAGAGAGCATTCCTGGATAGCCTAAGCTAAATGACTGTGGCTTAGAGCAGATGGTTTGTGGAACCAACCCAGAGGGAGAGGTGATCCTAGATCTAATTCTAAGGTGGGGACCCAGGACCTGGTGCAAGGAAGTCCAGTGTTGTTGAGCCGATAGGGAACAGCCACCACAATGCTGTCAGATTCAGTATCCTCAGCATGCGAACAGAAGTGGCAACTACTAATGTAGTTACATTACTGCCTTCAGAAAGGGAAATTTCTCAAAAGATGAGGGGGATGAGTACGCATGGGAAGCTGAAAATGGAGAAAAATCAAAGAGGAAGTCAAAACTGTCCATAGGGATGCTTGGAGGTTATTTAAAAAAACACAGTAATAAAAGCTCAGCCTGTAATGTGTTCCACAGGGTTAGAAAAAAGGCATCACCCAGTCCAAAAGAAAGCCACCATGGTTAACAAGAGAGGTTGAGGAAATTATCAGAAAAAAGAAAATGTCTTTTAGAAAATGGAAGTCCAGTTTGACTGATATGAAGAATGATGAGAGGGAACCTACTGAAATGGTGGCAAAGAAAAGAGAAGCAGAAGTTTAGCTGTAAAGGGGAGGCAAAAAAGGATTATGGAGGAACGCATGGTCATGGCAGGAAACATCAAGAATTCACAAAGCAACAAACAGTTCTTCTTCAAGTACACATCAAAGCAAAAGCAGGAAGCCAGCAAGGGAAGCCGGTAGGCCCGTTAGATGACAAAGGAACAAAAGTGTGCTTCTAAGCAGGTAAAGATGGCAGGGAGATTGCACAGAGAGAGCTGAATGAATTCTTTTGCATCTGTATGTCTTCACCCAAGAGGAGGTGTGAGGGAACATTCCTGCACCTGAACCAAGAAACTTCTTAGGAGGCTGAGATCCGAGGGAACTAAGCGAAGATAGTGGTAGCAGACAAGGAAGAAGTTCTTGGCAGCCATTGATAAACTAAATGTTACCAAATCCCCTGGCCCAGGATTGCAATTTACCCAAAGAGTTCTTAAAGAGCTCAAGCATGAAATTGCTGATCTTCTACCTTTAATATGCAACTTATCCCTGAAAATCAGGCTCCATCCCACAAGAAGACTGGAAGGATGGCCCATGTCACCACCAATCTTTTAAGAAAAGGATCTAGGAGAGGGCACCCAGGAAATTACAGGCCAGTCAGTTTGGACATCTGTTCCTGGTAAATTAGTAGAATCTATCATTAAAGATAAAATTATAAAACATGTGAGGAAAAAGCAAGACCCGCTGAGAAAGAGAGTCAGCATGAAACTTTTGCAGAGGCAAATCCTGTCTTACAAAACTTACTTCAGAGTTCTTTGAGGGTGTAAACAGGCATGTGGACAGCGGGTGAACCGGTGGACATTGTCTACTTGGATTTCCAAAAGGCTTTTGACAAAGCTCTACACTCAGAGACTGTTGAGAAAACTCAGCAATGGAAGGAATAAGAGGGGAAGTCCTCCTATGGATTAAAACTGGTTGAGAAAACAGGAAACAAAGAGTGGGTGTAAATGGGAAGTTCTCACAATGGAGAGATGTCGGGAGTGGCGTCCCCCCAAGGATCCGTATTGGGACCAAAGTGCTCTTTAACCTATTCATTCATAAATGACCTGGAAGTAGGGAGGTAGCTAAGCGTGGTGGCCAAGCTCTTGCAGATGATACCAAATTATGTAAGGGTGGTGGAGGAACCACAAAAGGATTGCTTGAAGAGCTCCAAGCCGGACCTTGATAAATTAGGTGAGTGGGCTCAGAAAATGGCAAAATGCACAGTTCAATGTAGCAAAATGTAAAGTGATGCACATAGGGGACAAAAAATCCCAAACTTCACATAATAACATTTACAGGGGTCAGGTGCTATCAGTCACAGACCAGGAAAGGGGTTTAGGAGCATCTTTCTAGTTGATAGTTCCATGGGAATGTCAACTCAATGCATGGCAGCTGTAAAAAAAAGGCAAACTCTTGTGCTGGGGATAATTAGGAAAGGAATTGAGAATAAAACTGCAAAGATTGTCATGCTCCTTATATAAAGCAGTGGAGTGCTGACCAAGACCAGATGGGAGCATACTGTAAAATCCAGTCTCTGGTCGCCCGCGATCTCAAAAAAGGATATTGAGGGAGATAGAAAAAAGTGCAAGAGGAGAAGGGCAAACGAGGATGATTGAGGGACTGGAGCACCTTCCCATGAGGGAGAGTTGCTTGCAGCGTTTGGGAAGTTCTTTTAGTTTGGAGAGGAGGCCCGGCTGAGGGGGATATGATTGAAGTTCACAAAATTATGCATGGGGTAGAAAAATGTTGGACAGGAGAGAAATTTTTCTCTCTTTCTCACAATACTAGAACCAGGGGGCATTCCATTGAAAATGCTGGGGAGGAGAATTAGGACTAATAAAAGGAAACACTTCTTCACACAACGTGTGATTGGTGTTTGGAATATGCTGCCACAGGAGGTGGTGATGGCCACTAACCTGGATAGCTTTAAAAGGGGCTTGGACAGATTTATGGAGGAGAAGTCGATTTATGGCTACCAATCTTGATCCTCCTTGATCTGAGATTGCAAATGCCTTAATAACAGACCAGGGTGATTGGGAGCAACAGCCGCAGAAGGCCATTGCGTTCACATCCTACATGTGAGCTCCCAAAGGCACCTGGTGGGCCACTGCGAGTAGCAGAGAGCTGGACTAGATGGACTTTGGTCTGATCCAGCTGGCTTGTTCTTATGTTCTTATGATCCCACCACAAGGCAGCAGTGAATAAGGAGAAAGTAATCAGTGTAGCCTGAATTTATGCTTAGAGAATCCCCTTATTTCTGTAATAAAACAAAATGTTCAAGTGCCTAAGAAGGGACTTTCTGGTGCAACTAGTCTAGCATCACTGCCTTCAGCAATGGCCAGCCATATGCTTTTGGAAGATCACCAAGCAAGCTATGGAGGTCACAGCCCTCATTGCATGCTCCCAGGGGATGGTGCTTAAAGTAATATAAGCTTTGAACTTAGAGGATGAATGTTGGTATTTTAATGACTGTATGCAGTGGTGGGATTTTTAAAAATTAACAACCAGTTCTGGTTAGAGCGGGGGGAGTGGCAGGGTGCCACTCAATCGGAACCTGCTGCCACCCCCCACTCAACCTCCATCAAGGGAGGAGGCGGGGCCACAGCAGCCAGCAGAGCCCAGCAGGGCTTCAGCTGCTGGAGGCCCTGCTAGAGATCACACACACACACACACACACACACACACACACACACACACACACACACACACACACACACACACACACACACACACACACACACACACACACACACACACTCTCTCTCTCTCTCACTCTCACTCTCACTCTCTCACTCTCACTCTCTCACTCTCTCTCTCCCTCCCTCCCTCCCTCCAGCTGAGCTGGAGCTCTCCTCCCTGCCCTGGGCTGGTGCTAAAATCTCCATTGTCGCTCCCTCTCCCAGGGTAGGGTGAGCGAGGGGACTTTTAACAACTGGTTTGGCCAAACCAGACCAAACTGGCTGAATTCCACCTCTGACTGTATGGCTTAGAGAAGCGGTTCCCAAACAGAGCTCCATGGAGCACTTGGTGCTCCATGAAACATCTCCAAATGCTCCTCCACAAAGAGATTGGAATAAGTCTGACAAATAATTTTGAGAAAATGTTCTTTAAAGTTCCAATTTTTAATTACTTTCAATGAGAAAAATTAAATTTAGATAAAAATTTAAGCTATTTAGAATTTGAAAAAATAATTCTTGGTTTTGCTATACATACAATAAAAAACTAACAACTTGAAAAATACAGAGATAAAAACGCCCAAGAATGCACATATATGCCTTTGGCATAAAGGCTATGACAATGCTCCGTGACAAATTTCTGTCCTGAAAAATGCTCCATGACTCAAAAGGTTTGGGAATATCTGGCTTAGAGCAACCACACAGAGGGAGGCCAGTAGCCAAGCTGATAGAAAAGCTGTAACAGCAGCAATTACTAGGCACCACTGCTGCTTGGTTGTTCATTTTCTTCTCTGAGTGAGTGATCCAGCTGCAATGGCTGATGTTTGCTCACCTGACCTGTTCTCAACAGTGGAAAGATCACAGGACCAGGCTTTAATGATGGAACTGTTCCTTTTCTCCTCCCATAGTGAATGTGCTACTGCCTCTAATGGAAGCTTAGGGCTCTCTTCTTCTGCCTCTGCTGCACCTCTACTAGACATCAGGGGAAAGGAAGAAGCTTGCTCAGTCACCTGACCCACCAGAATAAGGTTTAAGGCTCATGCTAGCTGTGAAACAAATAAAGGTAACCAGCTCTCCCAAGTCTCTTTTAAAGAGAGAAATACTTTTGATAAGTCCTTGATGTTTTTGTGGCAGTCTAGAGGTGCTGCAGGAGACCGCAGTCCAGAATGATTAATTGAGATGCTGTCCCTCTTGAAGGCTGGGACTTGTCAAAGAAATTTCTCTCTTTAAAAGAGACCTGGGACAGCTGAACACCTTTGTTTTTTCTTTCACCGGTGCCATGAACCTTGAAGCTTTGACGAGGTTTGTCCGTTTATCCAGATGCTGAATATTTTGCACTGTGGTTTTGTTGAGCTATACTTGCTATAAGATCTTGATGTTGATTTATGTTGATAAGACCATACATGAAAGATTTATTGATGCATTTACTGTATACTTAACCATATTCTTTTATATTGTAATGTTTTTATAGTCATTTGAAAATAATGTAAGACCAGAGAGTCTATCTTGCAATACTGACTTCGTATAGTTCTTTAAGTCTTTGCGTTCTTATGAAGAGTTTTGAGTTATGCACCTGTCTGTGCTGCTAGTCGCTTTCAGCATAATCGTGTTTTGTATACAGTTTTGGCACATTGACCCCTTGATTGATTTTGGTATAGTGGATCCACCAGAATAAGGAGTGGGCACCCAGGGAGGGAAAGGTAAGTGAGTAAAAGACTGAATCTACTCCTGGTGACAGCAAGCATGACAAGTTCATTTGGGCAACTGGTGATGGCTACCAATCTTGATCCTCCTTGATCTGAGATTGCAAATGCCTTAGCAGACCAGGTGCTCAGGAGCAGCAGCAGCAGCAGCAGGCCATTGCTTTCACATCCTACATGTGAGCTCCCAAAGGCACCTGGTGGGCCACTCCGACTAGCAGAGTGCTGGACTAGATGGACTCTGGTCTGATCCAGCAGGCTTGTTCTTATGTTCTTACCTGCTTTTTAGGGAAATGGGGACAAAGAGGGAGCAAGGGGCTCCACTGGATGGCATCTTGCTGACCATTTCCTCCCAAACTGCAGCCAGCCCTGATATGGAAACTCTCCAAAACTTCTAAAAGGTTGCTTATGCTGAACTTCTTTTACAGATACAGATACTGATTCTTCTTCAGCAGGGTTATTATTGTTAATTAGCTCATGAACTTTGCGTCTTGTCAGTTCTATGGAACTTTGTACTTCTAATGCCCATTCTCCAAAATGGATCAGGAATGGCACATGTCCAACTTTTTCTAAATAAAATAAAATTAAAAGTGTCACCTTTTCTACAGTGTCCTTATTCTCTTTTAAGTACCTTCTCACATTTTTATAATCTGCTAAGTCATTTCTTACCAGGGAGCCCTTTCCCTGATGTGCACTGCCTATTCTGGCTCCACCTTGGCTAAATTTGCTTTGGCAGCTTTTTTAGGAGCTAGCAATGCCATGTTTTGGAAAAGATGAAACCAAGGCTCTCCTCTGACTATGTTAACCAGAGGCCAAAACTTTGGACAGGAAACTGATTCACAGATGAGACACCGGCTCACAAAGCCAGACACCCACCTAAATCAATCAATGTCATTTCATTAGCAAGGGCAGGTTTCCTGAGTACAAAAATCTAATTACTTTCAAGCAACCAGGTAGGCTTGATTACTTTTGATGATCTTGTCTGAATGTTTTCCCCTCAACCTGACTCAGGCATGAGTGAAGACTTCACCTGATCAGCCCTTTTGTCCACAGTGCCTAGACAAAACCACCTTTTGTTATCCTTTAGGGAATTCCCCCTTCATCAGTCAAAATCAGGAAACCCACAAATTCTGATCCTAAACTCACCCTGAATTCCTGGACTTTACAATTATGTCATTGATAGTCTTTTATGCAGGCCCCTATTTATAGCTGTTCCGCCAGCAGCTCTGCTCTTCTGGAACCAGCAAACTCTCTTGCCTTGAGACTTTTAGAAGCTCTGTCTAAGTCCCCTATCCTGAATCTCTAGATCATTTCAACAGAAAATGTACTCAACACAGCTCAGCAGAGGATAGCAAACTTCTCTGTTCATCCGTTTTTGTCTTCCCCCTCTCTTCCACTTCTCCTCACGGCCATTCCTTGGTGCAGAATTCTCACTCAACCAGAGACTTGACTCTGTTTCACTACCTCTCATCTCATGCAACTCTTCATGAGAACATCTTGAATGCCATCCATTTCATTGTTTTTATGCTTGAGTACCTTTTCAATTCCTGTATCTTTATATTTCCCTCAATAAATCTGAAACCTTTCTTTGGAAAATGTCTGGTTATTTCATGGTTACTGGTAGCTTTTTAGAGACACTTTGCACTTGCTTACAAACTACCCAGGAAAAGATCCCTAAAGCACATTCTGTTCCCTCTAGTGTGTCAGTTTTCCAAACTGGTCCAGCTGTGCAAGGGGGAAGAAGTTTTCCCCTGACCCTGAACTTAATTCTGTGCAAGGGTCCCAAACCCAAGTTAGAGAGTCTCCATGTGTTTCTTAATTCTTCCTTGCTTGTTCTCCCATATTTTAGGAATATGCTGTTCATTTTATTGATGTTATTTATTTTCTACATTATCAACTTATATTTGTTTTACCAATAATATCCCTGGCCTGGTATATATAGAAGGATTAAAATTTTACCCATGTGGCTTTGCATATGTCTGGCATCTTATTTAAGCTGAGTCAGTACACAGGCATGTTGGAGATCCCTGGCCTGGGTGGGTATTGGGCTGGCACACTGACATTTCACTTGTTTACTTGCATAGCAGCCACCTTTAAACAAGATGCTGGGCATTGGCAAAGTCATACAGGGAAGTTCTTTTGTCCTGTTAGTTTCATGTTTAAATCAGGCTTTGGCTTCTAGCCCAAAGACACCAAAGTCTAGCATCTACACTGCCTTGACTGTGAAGCAGATTTTATCCCACCCACGCATCCATTATTGACCTGGAGAAGCCTGCCAAATAATAACTCATACTCAATCCTTCTAGAGTAATAAGCATTATCTTTCCAAATAGGCTTCAGTTTGATAGAAATGGTAAGCATTGTTCCAGCAGCCGAGTTCCAGTAATGCTTCCATGGATAGCAGTGCATTAGTGGAAGACCACTAATTAATGTAGTCAGAAGACACTTGGCAGCAATGACTTTTTTAAAAAAAGAACATGTATAGGCATGGTTTGCAGTCATAGTATTCTCTGATAAATGTGACTCAATTGTCAAATACTGAAATAAGAATGCTGATATATTTTTTCACTCTGTGGGATTGTTACTGGCAGTTTCCATAATGATATTACTACTAATTCTGCACTATGCAAATCTGGAAATGATTGGCCCTTTGGATATTAGCCGTTAACTGTGCAATCTGGGGGCAGGGGGAGGTGGGCTGAAGCCATATTGGAAGCTGCAAATGGTTTTGCTAGTATCTGTGCAACTGGCATCTGTGCCATCAGTGCCATGTGAAGTGACATTGACACCGGCACTAAGGGACTTTCCTCAGTGGCCAGCTGCCTCAGTACCAACCCAGGAAGCTGGGCCCTGAGGTGGCTGGTTACTGCTGTGCCTGGATGAAGGGGGGATATGTTCCTGGGAACCCCCCCACACACACACACACAGACAGACACAGCAGCGCAGACTTACTCCACCAAAAGGTATGATGTAGGTCATTTTTTGCTATAGGCTTTCCTGGCCAACCGATTGCCTCTTTGGAGGCAGCACAGTGGCAGTTTCCTTGCTTTACTGCCTTCCCCTTGCATGAGGTTGTCCATAAAGTAATGGGTTGTATTTCCACGCAGTATGTGCGAGACCTGTTATTTGTCCATGCCATGCCTCATAATTGATATTGGTGAGCCAGAGTTAGTTTCATTTTGATTCTGCATTGATTCATGTTCAATTTTGGGGGGCCCTCTGAAACATACCCCTTTGAAATTTTTCAAGGAACTTCCCTAAAGTCTGCTTCTTATGACTTTAGAAATAATTGGGTAAAAAATGAAATGCTGATAAATTTAGACCCTCATATACCTTTTGTGAATAATTTTTCAAAAGCCCTTGCACCTGTCTTTCAGACATTCTGCAGCAACCTTACCAAGTGGGACCTTACATTGTCTGTGAGATTCCTGGCCTGGGTGGAACATATGTGGCCCCACACTTTTAAAATGATGAAATGTAGTATTTGTTTGGATTTAATTTAGCCAGTGTTTTTCTTAACAGAGGGTTTCAATTATTGCAAATTTCATTTACTTCTGAGAAGAAATAAAAAGTTACAATGAATTGAAATTTGCCTTTGAGGAATGATTAAAAATAAATCAAACTGACATGAAGCAATTTGGGCACAAAATGAAGCAAACTTGTTGAAACAAACCAGCACAATAGTGAATTCCGCACAGCATATTTATAATGAGTTACAATTGTTATAAATGAACTTGTTTTCCCTTGGAAAACGAGTTCATTTATGATGATTCAACTCATTAAAAATATCCTGTGCAGAATCCACTAATGAATTAAGACACCAAACAAAGCAATAAAAAAAAAATTTTTTTTGCATATCTCCAATGCTTTTGGTGACCAAGATTAAATAATTGTGTGAGGGTGCATTAGTATGTTGCTATCTCTCCCAAGCGGACCTAGCCACGGTGATCCATGCAACGGTCACCTCCAGATTAGACTATTGTAACTCGCTCTACGCGGGTCTTCCCTTGCGTTTGATCCGGAGACTAAAACTGGTCCAGCATGCAGCGGCGCGCTTACTCACAGGCAGTGCCATCTACGATCACATTCAGCCTGTATTGCGCCAGCTGCACTGGCTCCCAGTAGAGTTCCGGATCATCTTCAAGGTACTGGTGTTGACCTTTAAGGCCTTACGCGGCCTGGGACCTCCTCGTATCATTCGACCGCATCACCCTATATGTCCCTGCTGCACGGCCTCTCCGCTGGTGGGAGTCTAATCTTCTTGTGGTCCCTGGCCCCTCTATGATGCTGCTGGCCTCCACGCGGGCCAGGGCCTTCACGACTCTGGCCTGCGGCCTGGTGGGAACACCCTTCCTCCGGCTAGTTCAGGCTCTGGCCCCCATGGGACTCCTCAATGAGTTCCCTCCAAGAGGGCCTGTAAAACAGAGTTGTTCCACCGGGCTCTTTGGAGAGATCTTTCAGCCAGCTGAAATGGTGCCCCCCCCCAACTGGCCTTTCATCTTGGCCACTATCAAATGTGTGACTCATCACCCTCCTCCCCTTTTTTGGGGGGGAGAATTTTAAAATGGGGTTAGTCCGGACTTCTATTATTACTTTTACTGCTATTGTTATCGCTGTTTTAAAGATTTTATAATTCGTCTATTTATATTTTTTGTTGTACACCGCCCAGAGCCCTCCGGGGATGGGGCGGTATAGAAGCTGTAACAATAAATAAATAAATAAATAAATAAATAAATAAATAAATAAATAAATAAATAAATAAATAAATAAATAAATAAATAAATCCCTCTATTTTTCTGTCACATGGTTTTGAACTAGTGTAATTCATGGGGCAAGCAAAAGTTAATTGAAAATCAATTTCTCCCCTGAAGGAATCAAAAAGCTGTAGGGTTGGATCCAGCCACCTCTTTTCACTCATTCTTTCTCAGTCCCCTTTCTTATTACAGGCCCTTGTCCCACATGCCCTTTGTTCATGTAAGTCCCATGATCTCCAGGGTAGCCTTTTTGGTGGTCAAAGGAGGCCCCACCTTCTTTATCTATAGAAAAAAACCCATAACTCAAACCCATAATTTAGATATTGTAGTTATTCCTAAAATCAGTACAAAGAAGTGCTGCTGAGGTTCAGGAAGAGTTTGAATGACTGCTGCGTAAAGCCTGCAGTTGCTGTGGATTGTATTTCCTTACATTGTGCTGTAGCCATAGCTGTCAACAACTCTGGGTGTGAATCAACTTTCCACTTTCTTGGTTTCACTGTACAGATAAGGAGAAATCAGTGACTGTACTGAACTAGAAGAACTTTTATATGTACTTGAATCTGTGTATCCAGATAGGGCAGGTACAAGCTCAACAGTTGCTTAGTCATTACATTTTAGGCATACATATTCATTTCTGTGAGTTAGGATGTGGGCAAGCAGGACTATTTCATTGTGAAGTCTTGCACTGGTGAAAACATCTGACACCATTTTGGAGATCATGTGACTAACCACTGAGCCCCATGTATGAGTTTAAACCCATTGTGTTTAATGGGCTTTCCAAACAAGTTTCCCAGGATTGCAGCTTTTGGGCTGGATCCAGACAGATTTTTTTCACTCCATTTCTGCCATTTTCCCTCCCACAGCCTGTGAGCCATATGGGTTTTGTCCATGAAGGCTCCATGATCCCCAGCACTACTGATTTGATGGTCAAAGGAGACTCCTTGCTCCCTTTTTCACAGTGGAAAAACTGGTTGAATCCAACCCTTTGCTGTGAACTACAGACTTGAATGCATTTTTTTCTTTTTTTCCAAACCAACAAAACACACTAAGATTTAAAAAAGCAGCACAACTCAGTACACAGCAAATAGTGACTTCCAGCTGACTCTTTTTTGATTAGTTATGCAATTGATTTTTCTTAAATGTTTTCTGGTAATTACACTCTACTGTTTTCTTTAGGTTTCAAACAGTGCCGCTGCTTCCCTTTTTGAATAGTTTTGCAAAAGGTATTTTGTAAAGGATCTCCAGTTTTCTGAAGAATTGTCAAAACTGTTATCTCTTAATAACGTTGTCAACTTTGCCATTTCTGCGTATTCTGTAACTTTCAGAATGCAGTCCTCTTTTGTTGGTGTCTTATTGTCTCTCCATTTTTGTGCATAAAAAGTCCTTGCTGCAGTTATCATATACATAAACAGAGTTCTAAATTGCTCAGGAAGTTCCTCTCCCATAATTTCCAACAAAAAGGTCTTAGGTTTTTTCAAAAAGATTTTTTCAAAATCTTTTGTATTTCCTTAAGTATTATATCCCAAAAAGTCTTGGCCTCCTTACATGATCTCCACATGTGAAAAAAGACCCCTCTTGTTGACACTTCCAACATCTATTTGACATACCTTTATATATCTTTGCCAATTATTTTGGTGTTAAATACCATCTTTACATCATTTTATAATAGTTTTATTTCAAACTGTAACATGCTGTAAATTTTAAACAATTCCATACCATTAAGATTCCCTCAACCATTTTCTTTTCCAACTTAAGTGTTTGAAAGGCAAAAAGCACCTGATCTCTTACAGACCAATGTATTGATTTCTATACCTCCCTTTGGCATCTTCTAAAAATACTGTGGCTACAAACCACCATACTTTATTGATCTCTGAACTCTGTCGCCAGCTGAATGTACACTTACCATGCAGGGTGTCTCACTATTCACCCTGAGATATAACACAGAGGCTTGCATGGGTAGAAAGGTCACAGATGAAAGGATTCTATCTGCCAATGATTAATATATAAGCTGAACATGGAATCAGAACATCTCTCTTATCTTATAATTCTTTTTCTGTCTTTTATAGTCAGCTAGTCACTTTGCTTCAAGAGACACTCATATGGCATCTTCCCATTACCACCGCCATTTTACTGACTGTTTTGATGATAGCCACTGAAGGAGAATGTATACGGTTACGACTAACATGACACAAATGTCAGCATATAACATTGCCATGTGTTGAGTTAGTTCACTGGTTCCTTTAGTCAGCATTGCTTATTCTGACTGGTCATAGCTCTCCAGGGTCTCAGGCAATGGTAGGATTCAAAACTTTAACAAAAGGACTCAGTGGTGGGATTACACCAGTTCTCTGAACTAGCAAAAAATTAGCTACCGGTTCTACTAAATAGGTGTGAATAGGCTGAATCCCACCACTGGTCTCAGGTAGAGATGGTATTTCTGAACATCTGCTTGAGATTCTTTAACTTGAAAATGAACCTGTAATCTGAAAAATTGTAGTTTTCAATTTTGTAACCCTGAGACCTCCATTTAGGGTGGGGTATACGTTCCAAAAATAAAATAAAAAGTGAAGGCAGCAAAACCTGAACATTTTGGTACAGAAGAGTTCTTGAAAGAAAGTGTGAGCAATATTTGTCAGTTTGACCATCCTTTGTAGAGGAAGTGTGTGATCGCTACTCAAGACATCTTCTTGCTGGGCAGCTTCACCAACGAATCTCTCATGTCTATATCTCTTACCCAGCTCTGCCCACTTCCACTTCCACAACGTTCCTGCTACACAAGGAAAATTCTCAACCACTTTAATGAAAGCCTGGGCCAAAGTAATAGATTAAATTGTATTTTTCAATTTTGTAAACTGCCCTGAAATCTCCACATAGTGAGGGTATAAGTTCCAAAAATAAAAATTTAAAAATAAATCTTCCACAAGCACAGAATATGTTCTACCTATCAACCAACCATGGCACTTCTCTGGCCTTTAGATGCCAAGGATTGTCTTCTGCATGCAAGCTATATGCAGTGTGTTGTGCTATCTTCAAGCCTCTCAGGTCAAGGGCTCTACTGATGACATCAGTTTCTCACTAGTTAAACTATTGCTACTATAATGAAGCACACAGACACACCACCTTTTTGCCTACTATCTTCAAAAGACATAGTGAGAGAAGATGGCTGGAAGGGGAAAATGAACATAGACTGAGAGGTGTTTTGGAAGTTCATGCTACAGTCAGTCACCAGGTGAATTGGGCAAGTCTCTTTCTTTTTAATATTAGCTTGTGACCAGGGCACCAAGACTTTTCAGCAGTGCACTGCAGGCTTCTTAACTCACAAGATGTTCCTCTGGGATTATGGTATTTTTCACAGGGTTATGACAGTCATGATATTTTCCATGAGTTCCTTAATGTCTAAAGATTCCTTGACATTTTCAGGCTTGAGGTGAAATTAGAAGCAACTTGGCTTCGTTTAAGGAAGAAACAATGCAAACATTTTGAGTTAGGGCTGTTAGCAGATTAAGATTAATTGTGTGAGTTAGTCAATCAATTGACAGTTCAAATCACTGTAAATGTGCATAAAACAATAGTTCTGAAAAGAACTCATACTTGCTTTGTTTTTTGAATAGTGAATGCTCATATCTCAGCAGACGCCAACAAAAGAGACTTTTCTCCCTTGTGTGGCAGAAGGACAAAGCCTCTTCCAATATGGTGCCATAGGCAGTTTTTTGTTAAAAATTTGTATTAAAATAATTGTCTCATTTTTAAAAAAGAATTTGCTGCCTAATTAATTGAAGAACACATTTTATTAATAATTTTAATCAGTTAACCTGATTAATTAAATCTGGAAACCTTGTTTTTCAAGGAGCCAATGAAAACTTTAGACTTAAAAAAGGAAACCTATAAGTAAAACCCAAGGGCCTTGTTGTTTCCTAATTATAATGCCTTCTTACCTACTCAAGTTCCATCATCTTCTGTATCCTCTGTCTCAACACTCTTCTCGAGACAACCTCATCAGCCATTGATCTGAGTGTAAGTAAGATCAAGGAAACAAGCCAGAAATGGCATTGCTTTGGCATGATTTTCTGTAAAAATAAAACCAAACAAACTGGTTTTGAAAATGAATTCAGAATTCTATAAAGTTCAGTACATAAGGAAGAAAAGCTAACAGATTAAAAAGTGGGAAGATCAATAAATGAGTGTAGGTATTGGCTTAGCAATAAAGTCCTTGCATATTATAGAAAAGTTTTCTCCCACCCCCACTTTTCCTGCCAAGTTCCTTGACACAGTTCTAGCTCTCACAATACAGATTGAACAGTGATAAAGAGTGTAGGTCACGGTCATGAGTAACTCTGTGCACCTTGTCACATGAATGCTTACGTTCTCCTTTAACAGCTATTGTTTGTTTTACAGTGTTGACACAGAGAGCTGAGAGGTTGTGTCTTGTTACCAGTTCCCTGCAGAAAATGCAATTTCCTTACTCTGTGTAGGCAAATATTTGTAGGGACAACCAGGTGGATGAGTGCTAAAGAGGCTACAATCAGTAAATTACAGCAAGGTCATGTAAGAGTCACTATACAGACAGCTTCTAAGAACCTATTCACACAACCGTTTTGGTACATGGTAGCCAGAGGGAAACCCCTGTACATGACAGTCAACCCTTTGGCTGTATATATTTTCCATCATGTGCAGGAATCAACTTTGGGCAAATTTAAAGAAATAGCATCGCTGGTCGTGGACCATGTACATTGATACATGTACACAAGTAGCTAGCCAAGGTTTAGAACGAGCACACACAGGCTTCCTGAGCCCTTTTGCTGCAGTTTCCATCTGCTCTGTAAATTAAGAAAGTTTAATTTAAATCATGTTGCAGCATTTGGCACAGCTGACACTCATCGTAACATTTTATAAATTTTGTTTTCATTAGAAAAACAATTTATGTACTAGTAACAGCAGGTGGCTGTTCTGGGATTTCCAGGCTGTGTGACTGTGGTCTGGTCATTCTTGCTGCTAACATTCCACCCACATCTATGGCTGGCATCTTCAAAGGTATGTCAAAGTGAGATTTGTTTCTCTCCATGGCACAGTGTGGAATGATTGTGTGGTGGGGTATATGTTTTCTCCACCTTACAGAGGGATGGGAGACATTTGCATGTGTCTGGATAAAGTTCATTTACTGTTGCATTTGCAATCACATTCACAACTGCATTTGCAATTGCACTAGCAACTGAACTTCCAATTTCATTTGCAATTGCATTAGCATGTCTCTGGGTGGAGCTCATTTGCAATTGACTCTGAATGTCTCTGATTTTTGGTTTTGAATTTTTTTTAGTACTGGTAGCCAGGTTTTGTTGATTTTTAAACTCTATTCCAACTAGTTTGTATAGGTGTATTTTGCCATAGCAATTACTGGAGTTACTGACTTTGAAACCAGGTGATGCAGCAATGAAGCCACTTCCACTTGAGAAATGATGGTGAATTTGTTATTACCTTTGTCATAATCATTCTGAATTTTATCTTGGTTCATATAAACTCCATTTATAACTGACACCCTTCCCTAAAAGTTAACTTGCAACTATTAAAATTGAGGGTGGGTAACAGGAGAGAGCTCATGCTTGGGTTTCAGCACAGCCAAATTTATATATAAGCTAATAAGTTGGACTGCTAAATAGCAAACAAAAACAAACCTAAATTTTGAGTAATTCATTAAAAACATGCATTTTGGAAATGCTATTTGCCTTTTAAGTGTCGAACAGAAAAGTACATGTTGAAAAGATTACTGAGTAAGATGAACACCCCAGAGATCAGATGAACCAGTGGGAGATTAGTTATATGGTATTCCAAAGCAGTTCCACACTGTCATAAATACATTTTATTTTATTTACTTATATCATGCCTTTCTCCCCAATAGAGATCAAATCTGCTTACATCATTCTCCTTTCCTCCATTTTTCCCCCACAACAGCCTTCTGAGGTAGGTTAGCCTGAAAGTTTGTGTCTAGCCCAAGGTTACCCAGTGGGTATCTGTTGCATGAGTGGGGATTTGAATCTGGGCTTTCCAGGTCATAGTCCAATACTTTAACCACTATACCACACTGGGTATCATCAATGCGGCTAGTTCTCAACATGGCCACATCTGGTGATACTTATATTCAGAGCGTGAAGCCATGAACAGACCAGATATCTTTCAACAAACCTTTCAGAAAAATCCAAAATATTAAAAACAAACAAAGAAATCCACTGAAGGGCTTCAAACTCCACAAAATAATAGAGCAGGGTCTGTAGCTTTTAATAAATGAATGCCCTCTGTGGTATAACAAAATTGCCAGCTAGTTCCAGCATTGTTTTTCTGTCAGTAAAATGTGGGGGAGGGGAAGGGTCTTTTCCAGGATGGTTTTGGTCTTTGAGAGAGGACTCATCAGGTCTAGGACCAGCATCAACTATCAGGTGACTTGTCATTTGGCTTGCATGAATCAACCAGGTCTGGCTGGTTGCTAATTTTCAACTGTAGCCACCTCACAAAAGCCAGTGTGGTGTGGTTTGGTGTGGTGTGGTCAGTTTAGAATCTGGGAGACCTAGGTTCAAATCCCCATCAGGGGTGGAGCAAGAAGAAACTGTGCCTGGGGCGCGCGCACACTGTGAACCCCTGCTGCAACACTGCCCGCCCCCGCCCTGCTCCACAATACCCTTGCCATGCCCCTTCCATGTCCCTCCACGGCTTGGCCATGCCTCTGCTGCTGCTCTGCCTGGGGCATCGTGCCCCACCTGGCCCCCTGGGCACTACACCTCTGATCCCCATTTAGACCTGAAAGCTTTCAGGGTGACCTTCTACCATTACTGTATTTACAGATTGTGTGATGTAACTGCCTTGGATCTGTGGAGAAAGATGGAGTATGAAATAAACAAACAAACAAATAAATAAATAAAGTTGAAGATGGGCAGCAGAGAAATGGTGAGTTGGTGGGTGAGTGGGAAGGAGATGAGGAAGCAGAGATGGATAAGGGTATGGGGGTTGGGAAGAGGGAGGAGGGAGAGAGGAAATAGCATGGGTAAGGTGATAAGAGGGAAAATGAGATTCCCCTTACAGGTTCCACACTGTGCAGTTGGGCCCAGTCTGGCAACCAGCACCACCCAACTGGGCCATAGTTTTCCTGGGTAGAGGCTTTAGGCACAGAGAAGGATGGAAAGCTATGGACAAAGGGCAGGTAAAAGTAGGTTGGTTGTTGATGTAAATGAGAAAAGGAGGCAGGAAAAAGCAGGAGGCTACAGGCCTTTCAGGGTAGGGAAAGGGAAGTGGTGGAAGATAAGTTGCCCCTGCAAGTCTTTCTGGGTCCCCCATTTGTTCACTCTTGTTAGCAAAGTGCATTTGAAATTCAGGAGAATTTCAAACGTAGTTTGTCATGCAGTGTGGGAGGCTAGTCTTGAAAGAAACCCTTCATGCCCAGTCCTTTGGGTGTACTTAAAAGCGCTCACTGGATTGTGACCAGTGTGAAGTCTTATTCCTTTAAATGCTTTGAAATGCAGGAGTTACCATCCTGAACTCTTTTCATATATTGAAAACTGCCTATTGTATTCATAAAACGAACCACTGATAAATGATCTGAATAAGGGAGACCCATTCCTAAGCTTGGGGAAAATGACATTCTAAAATGATTTCTTTTCATGTAAGTGATGTTGGCAGTGCCTTTTTGCTACTAGAATGTGTTCTGGAATATAAATTGCCCTGTGTAATAGCACAGCAAAAGTGCCTTCAGTAATCCTGCCATTGAGGGTTTTTTCCCCTTTTGTGACTTTAAATAGTTCCTTCATTTTCCAGGGTGAACACCAAACTTCAGCAAATGCAGTGAACTGGTGAGGAGGGGGAGGGGGAAAGCCCTAATAAAGAAAAAGTCACAAAGTCTGGAGCTGTAGCCAGATTTCCTTTGCAAGGTGAGGTGTGGCCAGCTTTTTGTGGGGAGCTGCCTGGGAGGGTTCCACACCCTCCCCCCAGACCGGAGAACCCAAAACTGGCCATGCGCCAACCAGCCAGACGCCAGGCTCCCGGCTCTCAGCACTGGGAGAGGTCGCTCAGCCTAGTTATACAATGGTATTATCTCAGACTAACCACCGCTGCAGAAACTCTCAATGTTTCCTGTCCTTCTGGTCGCAGCACAAACTGTCCGCTTTCCAACCACTTTCTTATACACTCACAAGCACTCGGTCGCCAGACATGCTGAACAAATGTCTAAAGTTACTTTCCCTCTCGGGATCTGTTGCCTCAGCAAGCTGTAGCTTATTGTATTTTTATCCCCTTCTGTCATGATTGACATGGCAATGAGTCACATGAGAAAAGGGAGCTGCTCCCAGATCTGTTTTCAAATGCCAACAAATCTTTTGTTACAGTAAAATGACTTCAGCTTTACTAATGAAATATTTCTAGCTTCAAGGATGGTCACTATGCACTATGCACTTTGCCTTCTCCACTTTTGGGACCACGTATGTAGAAGAATGTCTCACAGAAAGAAAAAACCCTATCCATCACTGCACATGAAAGTTGTACGTACTTCTGCATGTGATAAGCTTATTTTGAAAGTACAGGTGATAGGCTTATTTTGAAAGTAACAGTCATCTGCTTGATTGAAGTGGGAATTAGTCCCATCCCCCCCCCCTCAATCAGGTGAGCATCACTGCAAAAGCTAAGCAGATGATGTCAAACTCCTGTCCAATAGAAATACTTTTATATGGTATATCCCCTAGCACAGCACAGGAGAAACCATAGGTTAGGGTGAGGTATGTAAGTATACATGCAGGAATTGTTCTTACCCAGAAGCAGAATTAATAATGAAAAGCAGAAAAAAATTAGAACAGTTTTGTTTGGTACAGATGACAGGCAACTGAGTTTAGCTTTTGAAAATGATAAATTTCACCATTTGCTACTGCAACATCCAATATATGCTGTTCTGATCATATTATGCACAAATCTGCTGAGTTCAAAAATATTATCATTGAACTATGTACGTATTATTCAAAGGTTAATCAATTTGTCTATAAAAGAACTAGCATTCATTGTAGGAAGTTTCCTGGACAGTCTCATATGTCCATCCCAAATACAACTGGAAATATATCCAGTAAGACTATGACATTACAAGTTGATGTAAGTGGTAATGAAAGAGAAAAGAAGAATCACTGCAATTATTTCTAAAAACAATATTTACAAATTGTAAACCTCAGTTAGAAAACCACATTTGAAAAGTTTCCTATGCATATTCACACAGTGCTGGTCTTGCAAAGGAAAAATCTTACCTTCCAAAGGCCGCAATGGCTGTCTTCTGTGTTTGGGAAAGCACCTTAAGGTTTATTTCTTCTCTCATTGTCAGAAATTCATTAAGTAGAGAAGACACAACTGTTTCACTTTACTGTTCACCTCCCTGTGGGAAAAAAACGCCTTTAGGAACTATTTTGGAATAGCCCAATACGATGTCCTTTGTTCCTCTGGACACTCTTCTGTATCTCAGCTACTTCAGCTGGAAATCCCTGGTATTCTACAACTTTTTGAGGATGCCATTTATGTTTTCTTAAATGGAATGCACTCCTATGGAAAATTACTCCAATCTAAACCTACTGTGTTCAATCTGTTTAGACCAGAGAACCTTAGAATAGGATTGCACTGTGTGTGGTAAATACAAGATGCACCACAAGAGGGAGCATTGAAAAGTAATATTTAAACATTTTAAATTGTGGAAGAAAGTAGTTTTTTTAAAAAAAAATGCAATAAAAGGACAGGAAACTAGGCTGTTAAAACATGGTTACTAACTTTGAGCACAGTCCCTCTGCACCAATTGTTACAGCATCCTTGTGAGGAGGACTGGGATCAGTGAATCCCTTTGTGGATCTCTCCCCCACCAATCCACATGCACAGACCATGCGATAAGTATTTGTGCAGCCACCCCTCTTGGAGTTCAGAAGACTCCAGTGGGACACCAAGTTGCCTGTGTGTGTTTACCCAGAAATGGAGGGGAGAGTGAAACCAGAACTCTGCTCCATTAGAAAGCATGCTGTAAGCAGGGATGTAGTACTCACCGTGCAAGAAAACCAAGCCCACGCTGATCTTTGTTCCAATCTTTCATTCTCATCTTGCAACCTCACCGAGAGCCACACTACTGTGTGTGGTATATATTATGTGTTTGTTGTATGTATTATTTGGCTCTCACTACATTGTTATGGAGTAAATTCCACCTTTTAATTGTTCGTTTACTTGTTCAATTTATAGGCTGTTTGTCCCCGACAGGTTCAGAGAGGCTTACAGCAATTATATCACATATTTATCAATAAAAATCAATAAAACATTCCTATGGTATCTCAGCGCCATCAGCTTCAAGAGATAATATTCCATTACCACTTTCCATACCAATCATCGTTATATTGACAAGAGGGAGCGGGAAAGGAGGAAAAGAGGGAAGGGGAGAAAAGAGGTGAGCTCAGTGGATGCTGTTGCTGTCCACAACCACAGGTCCGGTGGAACAACTCCGTCTTACAGGCCCTGTGGAACTCATTGGACAGTGTTCATGACCCAGGCCAGAGCTGAGAAATCCCTGGCCCTGTTTGATCTTAGCGGGTCAACATTTGGGCCAGGAACCACCTGCAGGTTGTTGTTTACTGAAAGCAAGGCACTTTGAAGGACATATTGGGAGAAGTGGGCATGCAGGTAGGCTGGTTCCAGACCATTAAGGGCTTTGAAGGTTAATGTCAGATCCTTGAACCTGATTTTTTTTAAACTTCCTTTGACCTTGAAGGGTACTGTCAGAAGACTAGAAAGGTCCACCATGAGCTCATCTTTTTTCTGGGGCTACATGTCTAGAAGTTTGCCCAGTGGTATAGAAGTGTGGATTCTGCTGCCTCATTCTTTCCCCTCTGCAATTACTCCACAGAATATGCTATGACTTGCTGAGAAAGAGGTCCCTCCGTCCCTCACTTCTGATTGCGGAGTCTTGGTTGCCCATTCCTTACTGGCATCTCATACTGTAGCTTCCTTGCTCAAGTGGCCGCCTCCTTTGTGGCATAAAAAAGCATGTTTCTTTCTCATGGACACCCTGTGTGGAGTGCTCTGTTTGAACAACTGTCCCACCAACTTTCTCCTGAGAAGATCTCTTGGGTTCTCTCTGCATGCCTTCTATCTACTGTGTGGCCCTGGAACTTTCCTTGGCACAAGTTGGTTGTGGGTTTCCTGGATTTGTGTCACTAGGGGATTCTGACTCCTCTGGAGTGAGACCTTGTGGCTAAAGGCTGCACATTTTAGCTGAACCACAGAGTGCACTGCTTGAAACTCATAGATGTATTCCAGAAAGATTATAGTGACTTAACAAAACATGTTCTGCAGAAGCAAGCCCAGGAAAAGTTAAAAATCCAGTCTCCAGAATCGGGAGAGTAGCTCTGTCGCTTCTTTTGGCTATAAAGATATTTCTGATGTATTAGAATTCTTGTTAATCATATTCACTTGCAACAAAACTTTGGGTGTGTTCTTGGTGGGGACCCATGGAAATCAACAATGCTATAGATAGCTCCGTCTGATTTCATTACCAGCTGATATTTCTCCACATAGTTCAGTTGAAGAGAGGAAATTCTGAAGTTCTTTGTTAGTCCGACTTGCTGAGCCTGCATTTCAAGGCCTTTCTGGCTATCTTATTTTTCTTTTTTTCAAGTAAACTGAGTACAATATTTAGAGCACCATGGTGATTGAGTAGAATAGAGTAGAATATTTAGAGCACCATGGTGATTGATATCAAACTCAACACTGAATAATCAGTATTTCAGAGCTCTATCATGCCACTTGGTCAATATTAACTTAATGAACTTGTTTGCTTTAGGATATCATGTGAACTGTTTTCTTTTTAAAAAAACTATTGTTTTAATACTGGTTTACATGTAGCTGACATGGCATACTCTCATACTTATTAAGATTTTCAGTAAATTACAGTATGTATTACCTATAATTATTGTACCAACTATATGTAATACTTTCCCCAAGGACATTTCCAGGTTGGGGCAGGGTTTCCTCTGACAATCTGCACTTTCCAGGCACACAGTGAACCAATTCATTTTTTTAAAAAATAACCTTTGTTGAATTATAAAATAACCAGTTTAGATTAGGATCATGATGTACTTAAAGAGGAGACTTAGAGCATCCCTCCACTTAAATGTTTTGTTGACCAAAAATAGCCCTGGACACCCTTTGCCCCGTTATGTAAATATAATGTACACTTCATCAGTACCTGTGGGGAAGATAACTTCTCCAGGGCTGCAGCAAGTTGGAAAACTGATGCAGGGAGGAAGATCTAAGCACCCTCTCTCCAGGAACTATAGTCCCAAACTAAATTAGGGCTGTTCATGCCTGGAAAGTGTGCCTTGAGAAATCTCTTTGCCCAATCCATGGATGTCCTCAGGATAAAACATAATGTGTACTTAGGTCTTTCAAAAGAAGTAGCACTGGTGGTTACCCCACTTTTAGTGATGCCAAGCCAGCTTTAGAGGTGGAATAAGGGGAGTGTGTGATATAATATCCAGTCAAAAACCCAGATGTGATGTGAGTGCATGTGATGGTCTGACTGTCCCTGAAAACTCCATGGTAAACATCACTCAGTCCTCCCCATTCCAAGAATCCTTCCTGCTTATTGCAAATTGTTAACTTTTCTCCAGGGCCAGATTAAATGCACGACCATGGGGAAATTAGCAGGTAGGTTTTCATTCATTTTGCTGAATGATGCTGTGATTGTAAATCAGGAAATTTGGACACTGCTTTGCATTTTTTAACTTGATTGTAAACAGTATGATCTCACCAGAGATAAATGGATCACAGTGTACACCCTGAAGTGGTACATGCCCTACAGCTAGAAATAGTCGTGAAGTTATCAGTTGATACTGATCCAAATGTAACCCTGACTGTGGCAAAATGTTTTATCTATGGCTTTTACTGTTACTTCTTTCTAATTGTATTTTGCTATGTTTAGTTATTTCTGTGTTGCTGGACTTATTTAATTTGTTTTGCTCATGACCTGTTGGTCCATGAACAAGACAGGCAGGCAGGCAGGCAGGCAGGCAGGCAGGCAGGCAGGCAGGCAGGCAGGCAGGCAGGCAGGCAGGCAGGCAGGAAAAATTTAAACGTACCTATGTGGCTCTCCATGGCCTATTCCCAATGGCATAGTACCAAGGGGGCAGGGAGCATGATGCACCGGGTGCACGCCAGTGCAGGGGCATGGCGGGGGGCATTCTGGGGGCAGGTGGGGGCGTGGTAGGGACGCAGGGCTCATGCATGCTCCTGGTACAGTTCCCCCTCACTACGGCTCTGCTTAATCCCCAATCTCCTACAAAGTGTTAAATGCATTTTTTTATTTTTTCATACAAATGGGGTGGGGGGGGGGCAGAACAAGGTTGTCACTAGGACTCCCGCAGAGCATTCTACTATAAATAAGATCCAGGAGGAAATGGTGGATTAATTTACAATTGTACTTAGATCTTTTGGTAGAAAAGAGTATAATAAAGGAAAGACATATGCCCTATATCAAGGTTAACAACAACAACAACAATTTTTCTACAAGAAATCTCAGGAAGGAAAGGAAGGAAAAGGGCAAGTTATTAATATGAATAAATTACCATATACATTTCTATTTTGCAGGTTTCTGTGCAACAAAATAAGTATGTACATATGTTACACACCCACAGAGCACTCCTAAGCAGAGTTACAGCCTTAAAGTTCAGCACTGCTTAGGATTGCATTGTTGATATTGTCTCCATGGTCAGTAGCCTCTCTTTTTCTACACAAAATCATAACCATGTAACAAAAGTATCACATATTATGTGCAAAGAGATTTTCAACCTAAGGAATTTGTCTGCTGTTACAGAAAGTTGGACAAGATGGCTCAAAAAAAAGGTATTTTCCACCGTCTGGTTTCCTGAAAGTAATGTTATGAAATTCTACAATAACAAGTCTGAAATTTAAAGTGACAAATACGCCAGTAGGATTTTTTTCCCCCTTTGGTAACCTGGAGATATTTGCAATTTATTTTTTATAGTTTGAAAACAAAAGTTCAAAATCCAGATCAACATCCTATAATTGTTGAAGAAATAAAACCGATTTGTTACAAAAGGAAAGTAAACAAAAGGATTTTTGCTGCTCAGTTGGTCCTAAGCATTCCAACTTTATTTTCATTTCCTTTGAGTGATTTGCTCTCTTGCTTCAAACAAAACATTCCTTTATAATTGTGTAAGGCAGGTGAGCAGCAAAAACTTCCATAATATGTTTTGCTGTTATTAATACAGATGCTCCAAAATCAACAGCTTATCTTCTCCTATCGGAAGTATTTCAGAATTCTTTCTGATACATTCCATTGCTGGATAAAAGAATGTTTGCCTAGACCAACTTATCTTTTATGCAGCACTGACTGGTTGGATCTGCCTGCAGATTCTGAGCCAGGAATCATGCAAACAGGTCTAGCTATTGCATGTTGTTGTTCTTAGCTCAAAGCCTATAGTGCTTGTTTATTTATTTATTTATTTATTTTACATTAAAAACCTAGTAGAGATACTTTGAAATGGAAGCATGCTTACGGCTTTTCTCAAGTGCTATTTTGTGCACAAATTTTCTGCTAGCTACTCTAGGGTCAATAGATTCCATGTTTTTAAAAGTTTTCCACTGGGATAGTACAACTGCTGCAGAGTCCACCTTCTGCTATAATTCTGTTTTATGGTATCACTGGATTGTGATTAAAGAAGTATCACCCACTAGCAGTACCCCTCACCAGCTTAGTGATCTGAATGTATCCTGTGCCACAGAGAAATCTTAAGCCCAGAGTTTAGGAACTGAATATAGATGAAGCTGCCTTACATTGATTCAGATACATAAATAAACAGTGCAGTATAGATAAACAAAACCAAATAAAAATAAGCAAAATATATGTATACTGCAGCTACTGTCTGACACAAAGTAAGACTTTTAATTAATAGGAAGGCCCAACCAAACAGATGCCCTCAGCAAGTGATACAATACTTGAAAACAGTGGAGATCTAGACAAATTTATACAAAACAGCAATAAAAAACAACCATATTCTGTGAAACAAGTAGCAATCCAACCAGTACAGTAATGAAATATCCAATAAGGATATTTAAGTGAGAACAGCTCAAATGGGTACAAAAGCAAGTAGTAATCCAACCGATACAGCAATGAAAGATCCAGTGAGAGCATTCAAGTAGAAACAGCCCAAATGAGTACAAAAAGGACAGGCTTTTGGTAATAATAATTCCTGTTTCATATGGGAACAAAAAATTTTATTATTCAGCAGAGCTGTATATTTAATGTCCCCTTTAAAGAACAGCGTAGCGTTTTTTTGCCTGCAATTGATGTCTACTTTGAGTATTGTGCTGTCCAAAAGGACGCTATACAGGGATTGAATTTGCATTCTAAAATGTATAAAAGACCCTCTATATATCAAAAGGATTCCTTTATCAAATTAGAACGATACAAAATATTAGAAAAAAGCATTCACCTTAGCAGCAATATTCTGCAATAATGGCCCCAAAAAACTATAAATTAACTCTGCCAAGGTACATGTGATACATAGTTGCTACCTTCTTTGAAATACTATCAAGTAAGAAGAACAGCTGTTATCACTTATAGACAGTGTTGATAATGGTGACATTTGGCTGCACCAGTTGAATGACTACTTGCTTTTGTACCCATTTGATCTGTTTTCATTTAAATATTCCTATTGGATATTTCATTGCTGTACCGGTTGGAGTACTACTTATTTAACTGTGTATGGTTGTTTTGATTGCTGTTCTATATATAGTTGCTCTAGACTTTTGAAGTTTTCTAGTATTGTATCTATTGCTAAGGGCACCTGTTGGGTTGCACCTTCCTATTGTATTACAGTCTTACTTAACTTTGCATCAGATATTATACTGATTCAGGCCATCGGTCTATCAACATCAGTGCTGATTCTGTCTTCTGTGGTGGTCCTCAAGAGCTTTACTTAGATCCAGCTGGAACACTGTCCAAGTGGCAGCCCCAGCCATGCACTCACGAGGGATGCCAGCTTCCAGGTGGGACCTGGGAATCTCCCAGGATAACAGCTCATCTCCAGACTACAGAGATCAGTTCCCCTGGAGAAAATGGCTGCTTCGGAGGGTGGACTATGACCTTATCCTCCCAAATATCCATGGGAGTTTCCCAGTCTGGATCTGACTACTCTGCTCCCCCATCATCTGCCAGTACCCAGAGGAGACCTGTAAATCCCAGAACTCACCTGTTCTGAAGAGCCCTTTGGGCTAAATAGAGGGAACTCCAGCAGTGGCAGCCCCAGCCAGGCACTGTTGTGTCAGGAAGCACAATCAGAAACTGTGGAGAAAGGAACAACAATGAAGCAAAGTCTGGAAATGTGTGATTGGCATCTTTAGAGCTCAGCAGACAAGACAGGAGGCAGGGCTCCTACAGCAGGCTGCATCACCAGGGAACAGGGCAGAGGAGGAGTCTGTTAGTGGCTTGGGCCTCCTGGGATGTATGCAGGCCAGCAAAGAAGCTTCTTAAACTGTTAAGTAGGGTGGGCAGGAGAGGGGAAGGCTCAGCCAAGGAAGCCATTGGATGGCCCTTCATTCACTGAGACCCACCCTGAAGAGAGGGCATTGGGGAAGTGCACACCCAAACAATCCTTTATTAGACCAGCTCAAGGAGAAAGCCTGCCAACATCTAGGTGAGACTGGAAATCTCTGGAGATTACAACTGATCTATGGATGACAGAGATCAATTCACCTGGAAAATATGGCTGCTTTGGAAGATGGGCAGTCTAGCATTATATCCCTCTTCAAACCCCATTCTCCCAAAACTGCAAACCCAAAATCTCCAGGTAATTCCCAACCCAGAGCTGACAATCCTACCAGGAAAGGCTTGGAAAAAAGAGCCAGAACATGATTCTTGGTAGAAGGCTAGAAAGACAGAGTTCAGGGTGTCAATGGATTCCTCCACCTTTCTTTATCTGAGGTGCTGCCAACTCACTATTAAAAAGGATGCTAAAAGGCACCTCTGTTCTACACTCTGACACACACAGAAGGGTTGGCCAAACTCATTGCAATCTAATGGATCCAGCGGAGAACTCTTGCCCAACATTTCATATTGCATTTGAATTGCAATTTAATTCACACAGTTCATGTATTTGTTTGTTATATTTTTATCCCTCCCTTCCTAGCTAAGCCAGGTTCGGGGCAGCTAACAACACAGAATCACAATGAAAACCATAAATATATATATAATTAAAACATCATCCTCAAACTGGCTTGGCAGCCCGTTTTTGAATGAAAATGGGATAAAATGGCATGAATAAGGCAATAGTGTTGGTTTTCTTGATTCAGGGAATGCAAGATCTCACACAGCTGATCCTCACATTGATCCCTTGTATCCTTTGTTCTATCCAAAACAGTCAAAGTTGGATAATTTCCTCGTGTACCTTCATTTTGAATGAGACGTGTGCTTTTGATTCTTGGTTTGCTTTTGATCCCATAAGCTGTAAACTGTCAAATGATGCCTAATATTGCATATTTCTGTGTCCTGTTTTATTATTGACAATTTTGTATTTTTTAATTTTTGTGATCTACTTTTTTAACTTTATAAGCTACTTCTGGAAAGGCAGCATATGCATTTTCTAAATAAACAAATAAATTACCTTGGATACGAAGAGAAAAAGCCTACATAAGCCTAAGCTTAATTATAAGAATTAGCAAAAGCAATTATGCTAACATGGCCATTGATTATTTTATGTATTTCTAGACTAATTCAAAAAAACTTCTATTTCCTCAATGCTGTTACTCTTATGATTGTGAGAACAGTTATTTAGAGGTGTTCATACTGAAGAACCTTTGATTAACAATAAGGGTAATTATGGGATGGGGCAATGTAGTGGTTAGAGTGTTAGACTAGGTCTAGGGAAACAGACCTCTGGAAGGACAGTCTATAATTTCTCTAAAGTAATTAAAAATAACATTGTTGGGTGATAAAAACAGACTGATGTATTGGGGCAAATGTATTTATGATCAAATGTAAATGATCCTAGATCCAATTGAATTAAATTGTAAATCTGCAGCATTTTTAAAGGCATTTATATAGTACAGTTATTCTCAACATATGCTGTGGATAATGCTTTTTGACACCCTGAATTCTCTGGATCCCCGGGTTTCCTTTTTATCTTCTTTGTCCCAGTGTTTGCTTGTTGATTCTGAAGGTATTACACAGATAAAAGCTGGGCTCAGGTAGCCTCCTTGGGACATTTTAACCTAGGTTCAAAGCATCTCTTGCAGTTCAGTTCCCTGGGCAAAGCTTTGATGTTCTTATTTTCATCCACTTATAATTTGCTATTGTCCTTTCTATTTACTTTGGTGAGTTCTGTTTGCAGGAATACTAAGACACTGCAGAGTAACTGAAGCACAATTCCTTTCGATAGATCTGTGCTGAAATTAGCTACCTGGAAACATGCACATACCTAAGCAAAAGCTTCAAGGCCAATATCTGTACAAATGGTACCATTCGAACTTCTTATAATTTATAGTCAAAACCATGTCATAACATGATGGTTTGTTTTAGGAAAATAGTTGTCATGGCAATGGAAGTTGAATAATCTGCACTATTTTCAGTTAGAAAAACATTACATCACGAAAATAAGCTATAGTTTGTTAACTTGCTTTTGTAGCTTCATCCACAACAACCCTCTTAAATGATGGATTAAAAAGGAGGGGAGGGTTCAAATTTGCCTGGAAATTATGAGGATGCTTGTGGACTTTCAGAAGTGAAGAAAGGACATTCTACACATGGTCAGAAGCAGTTTTGTCTGGATTACCCTTTCAATTTTCTTAGATACAAGGGCTGCTACAAAGTAAACTGTTGTAGCTAGACCAAAGTATAAAGTTGTAAGATGGCTAACTCTAATGAGCTGAATGGATTGGGTTTACAGACAAAGACTGCAGTTGACTGCAGTCAAACCTCAATATGTAGGTGTGAATACTACACCTTCTTCTGTTCAGTTTTGCTCGACCCATATGCATACATTCATGTAGGTATATATATATTACATATTTTGCATTATGAGTGAGAAAATTGTTATGCATTATACAGCCACATAAAAATCTGTTTAAAATATAATAAATGAGCAATACAGCTCACAACCCAAAAATATGTACCCTTGGTGCTGTACGCATGTGTACATGTACTACTTTTTAATGGTTATGTATTTTCCACTTTTTCTGTAATGGAGACCCAAAACTATATCGATGATGATGATGATGATGATGATGATGATGATGATGATGATGATGATGATGATGATGATGATGATGATGATGATGATGATGATGATGATGATGATGATGATGTAACTGATGGGAAAACATTCTATTTTAGCAGTTATTTGCAAAGACTAATCTTAAAGGAAAGTATGTTGCATCTATCCCCAGTGCACAAATAGTTATTCCAACTTTTTACATCATGGATTCATGTATCAGCCACTCCATGTCATGCCGAAACTGTGCACAGACCCCTTAGCTTTTGTTGTATTCCATCACTTCCTATTAGAGCACAAGGAAGCAACTGGACCACAAGTGCCAACAAACATCCAGAGCCCAAAACAAGAGGAAGATGTATGGGATGGACCACCAAACAGTTGCACTGTTCTATGATACTGAATCCTTAGTGGAGTTGATGTTAGCCAGCAACTTCATTCAATATGATCCACAATTAGTACCAAGTGACAAGTTTTAAAATGAAACCACAAATTATTCAATTGCCAGTTTTCAAAAGCAGACCACTAGTTGTAACTTTTATAAGCAAATTTTCTGTAAGCCTAATGGATCATGCAGTTCACATGATTAGCTAGTACAAGCTGTGCAGTAAAGATACTGAAAAAGGTTTGTTAATTCTTTCTTAAAACATAACCTTGAACACCTTGATGTTCCATAGAAGTCCACTGAAATTTCAGTCAATGGTTCTGCATTTGATTTATTTTATTAATGTCTGAGGTTGGAGCCAAACAGTTTATTATTTTTATCTTAGTGAAATGTTCTATCCATTTGGTAGATCCTTCAAATAGTCAGTAGAATGCACATAATTAATAATTGTTCTAAAAACTCCTGGGCAAGAGCAAGACTTTGCACAAAGACTGCTCTGTCAATATTGCTGTGTGTGTGTGAGTACGTGCGCCACAGCATTGAAAAGTCATAAATAAATAAATGTAATGTTTGTGAGTTTTAAGAAGTCCCATTAGAACTCAAACAGTTTTGATTGCAAAGTTTATGACAGCTACTGGGTTTTCTTTAACACAGAGTACAATAAAATGTTTTCGACTTGAGATAATGTAAGCACCAGTGAGGAAAGACTTGTTGCTTTTGCGATAGATAACGTTTTAAATTTGATAGTTAATCTGGTTTTAGGGAGAACTTTATTTTCCATCCGCATCTTGTGAATAGCTTGTGCAATGCTTTGCATCAGTGTAAGGGCTCCTTTGAACATGCTGAATATGTGCAAAGCAGTTTACAAGGTAAACACCTTCCCCCTCATACATGCAACTATCCACCAATCAATGAAGTAACATATAAACACTTCATAAACACAACTTAGTCCATTAAAATTAAAATTATAACCATCAAAAATGAATAGCCCAGGAAAATAAGAAATGGAGTACTGGGACTACACAGTGACATCTCCCTGGGACCTGTGGCATCATCACTGAAAGTCCTTGCAACACCATAGATTTTCTTAATCTGTAATCCAAATGGAGCCACTGGAGATGGCAGGTCTGATCCTGGATCAAACACTCCAAAAGGCATGTTAGAGACAGAGGTTACCACCACTGGGCAGAAATGCCCCTGGAAGCCAATGAAAATATCGCACATTAAATGCAATATCCCTGAGTCTCATTCACATCTTCAGTGATGTACAAGATAATTTCTAGTGCAAGAGGAACTCAGAGAGCCAGAACTGTCAGCGGCCCAGTGCTCAGTCTGCTCCCCATGAAGAGAGTCAGGGAAAATTATAGTAAGCAGTGTCTTTCTCCACCCCCTCAAAAACAGTAAGCTTTCTGCTTGAGATACAATACCTGAAACATGATAGGGATGCAAAGTGTCCAACTTGAAATTGTTAGGCTGTAATGGAGGATATCTGGGGCCCCCATCAAAACTGGTCATGGTTCCAGCTGTGAACAGGATTGCTTGAAGCAACTGAGGAACCAGGGTGTGTGAAAAGCATGGAAGCTGTAACTCTTCAGGAACTGCCTTTATGTTAACAGTTGCTCTGTATATCTGTAGATATCTGAAGAAGACAACAGACTGAATGTGGCCCGATGTAGGTAAAACACCTGTTTTTATCTTTGCAAGGTCATCTGAAAGACATTTTGAAACAGTAGCAACTTCAGATTAGTGACAAAATTAGAAAACTGGAAGAAAGAGTGACTCTCATATCTGTGTGTGACAACTGCAGTGTAATGACTGAAAAGAAATTCACTCCTGTCTTGTGGAAAACTTAACATAGGAATTTTGTTTCATGCATTCCACTGTTTAACATTTAGTCAAACCTACTGAAACTTAGAATTTGCACAATGCTTTGCCATCTATATACATCGTCTCCAACATCAGGTAGGTTACTCTTTTTCACACATCTACAGATGTGGAAACTAAGGAAATAACTCACCAAAGGCAGCTCAGAAGACAAAGTAATTCCATGCTAGATGGCTGGCTGGAGCATAAAGGATATTAACATAGTTTTATTATAAAAATCTATATCTTTATCGAAATAGCAAGCAACATAAAATACAATCAAACACATAAAATGCAATAATAGAAAAACAAAAATAGCCACAGACAAATTCTATAGGCTGCAAAACTGCAAACCATTAGCAACAATGATATAAATAAGCAAAGCTTCAAAAAGTCAGCCAAAAGCCTCTCACTGTTGAAAATCATATAGTTAAAAAATACTCCCCGAAAGGTTGGCTCCTTTAAAAAATAATATTGAGTCTACATAAGGTAGGGTGGGTCTAATAAAGAAGGAGGAGGAGGAGGAGGAGGAGGAGGAGGAGGAGGAGTTTGGATTTATATCCCCCTTTCTCTCCTATAGGAGACTCAAAGGGGCTTACAATCTTTTTGCCCTTCCCCCTTCACAACAAACACCCTGTGAGGTAGGTGCGGCTGAGAGAGCTCCAAAAAGCTGTTACTGGCCCAAGGTCACCCAGCTGGCATGTGTGGGAGTGTACAGGCTAATCTGAATTCCCCAGATAAGCCTCCACAACTCAAGCGGCAGAGCTGGGAATCAAAACAAGTTCCTCCAGATCAGAGTGCACCTGCTCTTAGCCACTGCTCTTAGCCACTTCCCTATAGAGGGAAAACAGAACCTTGAATTATGCCAGGAAAAATATAGGCAATTACTACTGCTGTTATGAAATTGATGCTGTATGAAGATGCCACTCATTTTGTTGAATTGCTGAATTCTGTCTCTGGATTATTTTCAATGGCATTTTCAGATAAAAGCATAATGTTTGAATATTATACGGAATCATGAATCAGCATGGTTTCCAAGAGGGAGGAAAGATTCCTAGTTATGTACAGTTGGTATTTTATTTATTTATATGTTTTTACTCAGCTGTTCTCTCAAAGTGCAGCCCAAAAAACTTACCACATCCTTTTCCTTCCCTGTTATTCTAACAACAGCCCTGCAAGGTAGGTTAGGCTGAGAGACTGTGACAGAACAAGGTCACTGAGAGAGCTGCCACAGCTATGAGAGGATTTAAAATTGGTGCTCCTATATCATAGCCTAACATTCTAACCATTCTAACATTCTAACCAAAGCAAGAATCCCTAAGTTTTTCAATTGATCTGGTCAGGTCAATGTGGTGCCATCGAACCTCAATGGACCTAGTCCTGAAGGATATTTGCCTTCTGATCTGGTGCCTTGCAACTGGGGAATAGTATTTATCTGCCTTTAACCCAGTCTTTCTGCACTGTTGGAGGCACTATGTGGTTACTGGTGCCAGAGAACTGAAGGTAGATGTGTGCATCTAGTTAAAAAAAAAACTTGCAGGCTGTCCTAAGAGAAGGAATTTCCCTCCCCATCTCATAGGTTTACTTAGATTTCTCTTTTCTGTATGGTGGCTCCAAGAGCTAACTGCTGTCTGACTCCCATCTCTTCAGCAAACAACTTTCAAAGGGAACCATGTCAAGATCTGAAAAACAGTGATACTGCAAAGAGCAGAATGGAGTTTCCCCAACTCCAATCAATTAGGGCAGGGAATGATTTTTAGACTGGTCCAGACCTCGGTGCCTGAGATCAATATAATCCTGTTATTCTGATCAAATTTAAGGTAGGATCAAAATGATGAACTTTGAAACTTATTATCTATGCTTATCCCTAAATTATATGGAGTAATGATAATGACAGTACTTCTGAGCATAAACAGAGTGCTTTCCCCTCCCCTCTGAGGAATAACAGTTTTTGTGATCAACATGCAAGAAAGAAAGAAAATGCCAGTCCCCATTCTGAGAAATCAGCGAGTTCTGTTTTCATATTTGAGAAGGACTCACACTCTGTACTTATGAAGGGGTATATAATACCCCTGAGATACCTCTTCTGAACAGAGTTTATTCTAAGTCATCTTAGGTCTTAGAAATTCTCCAGGTATGTTACCCAGTGCTGTGGTACAAGTTGTTCTGCCAATTTATAGAATCATCTAAATGATGGAATTCACCATGCATGGAACTACAACGCTTCTGCTAGAAAGTCCATATGGATCCCAGGGGGGATTGACAGCAATGATGTATGATGTGATATGCCGCTTATTTACAGCAACATATTCTTACAGATCTATACCTGGTTAAAATGAATATAAAGTGATTTGTATTGCAAATTTCATTGAAATTAAAAGGATTCATGCTATTGTACCCCTGGCAGCAATTACCTTTGAAATCAGTTACTTTTAAGTAAAGAAGTATAACAGCAAACTCTACTCAATGTAGTAATTGAACAGAGATTGCAAAAATGAATGTGTATGTTCATTCCTAAATAGAATTTTGTAGTATGCCCTCTTTGCAGGGTGAATGAATAAACATTTCAGATTAAAGCTATTGAAGAGAAGATATGAGTTTAATGTGTTGATCCTATTGCAAATTGTGGCAGGATATTTCATAGACCTCTTACTAACCCCACAGGTCCTTTTAAAATTATTTCTCCATAATCCTCAAGCCTCTTTCCCTCTATTTGCATTCAGTTGCTTTTTTCTGCCAATAATAAAATGTAAAAATTATTATTATCTTTATATGGGTGAGAATTTCTTCCCCTTTAATGACATCCCATGATCCTCTTGGTTCATGTTTGTGTTAATATTTTTGATCTATCCAAAACTTAACAATGGGTCAAAAAATTCTTTTTAAAAGATGGCAAGTAGGATAATGACATCATTTGATTCAAGGAATACAGAACAACGGAGAGGACTTGCACCTTTTTGGGAGTAACTGATGGGATCAAAATCATTGGTTATTAATCGGGAGCTGTGCAGAGTCGTGATAGGTGGGACTGGTGGGGGGGGGGGGGTGAGAAACCTCCTTGCCCGTACTTTTACAAAATGATCGCTCCCCTCACCTCTAAACCATAATCACTTTCCAGGTTTTTCAGACTAATGTAAATAGAATTTCACAGTTACTTTTTCTGCGGGTCCCGGGCAAAAGCTAACCCCAGGCAGGGATCCCACTGGGACTAAGAATGCAATCCTATCCTTCCTATGCAAAATTATTCCAGTATAACTCCATTGATTTAAGTGGATTTGTACCAGAGTCGCTTTGCAATGAGTTGCACTAGAAGTCACTCAAGAGAGAAGCTGTCCGCAGTAAAGTTTAGCGCTTTCGGGAGCCCTTGCTTCCAAAGGAGGAGATTACTAAGCGACACACGGAAGCATGGAGTATTCCAAGCGCAGCCCTCTAGGGCTGGATCCGGACCCACTGTTGTATTTCTGTGAAGAGTGGGTTGATGTAATCTGATGCCTACTTACGTGAGAGTAAGCCCTATTAGGTACGGTGGGGCAGCTGGCTGGATTACCAAAAAGCCACTGTTGGTATTGTAATCCTCACCTCTCTTGTTTTGGCCTTCCTCGGTCCTGTTAAAATCTCTGACTGCAATTAATGATCCATGCAAGGTTTAGTTTTCATGGGAAGGGGTGACTTTATCATCCCAATAAGCCCAACGCAGTTGTTTCACACTTCCGTTGAAAGCTAAGCAACAATGTATTAATGAATAAATTCCACAACAGTGCAATGAATAAGCAAGGTCGAGCCTGCTCCTTAGAACTTGGGGAGATCATGAGAACAGCGCCGTTTTCAGCTCATTGATGGTAAAAGGAGAAGCAGGGAGAGAAAAGTCGATGCCGCTGAAGGGACTCCTGGCAAGATCAGGACTATCGGAATGAAAGCTATTGTCAAAGTTAAAGTCACGTCTATTTCCTTCTGCTTTCTCTGGTAGTAGTTCACAAACCCTGTTCTTGGCCCAACTCTGGACAAACGGTTGCAATAGGAACAGATACCATTCAGTCAAAGAGTCAAATTCAAGACTGTAAATGCCAGTGGGACATATTTCCGACTCTATCCTCGGTTGCTTCAGGAAATCAAATCATTTAACGTGCTTTCCTTTTCTTGGATCGGGTCACACACACACATTAAGCTATTTTATACTGAATTAGACTCTTGGTCCAGGGGGGTCAGTACGATGTACTCAGACTAGCAGCTGCTCTTGGAATTCTCCAGGACAGGTCTTGCATGATCCGTTTAACTGGAGAGGGAATGGAGGTGGGATTGAACCAAAGACCCTCTGTAGGTCAAGCAGAGGCTCTTCCACGGAGCCACAGTCCATCCCTTCCCAACACCCCAACCCATAACCAGACCCCAACAGGTAACTAAATGGATTAGTCAGCTGATTCTAAATGTTTACTTAGAGGTTCCATTTAGATTAACTAAATTTACCTCCGAGCCCTCGATCTCAACCTTTATTGGCATACCAATAAGGAAACAATACAATCAATAAGACATCAGTAAAACTATTAGATGGTTAGATAAATACTAGAATATAGAATATAAAATTCAGTTATTGCATTGACTTAGATGTAACTTTAAACATTTCTGCTAAAAATCTACAGACAGTACTAGTGATTTCAGAATCAGCATCATTCAACAAGGATTGGATCCCAGATTCTTTATGGATCACCAATAATTCTCTTCGAAGGTCATCAAGAAAGGGACATTCTAAAATTGTGTGGTATTTTGAGTCAGATGTATTCAGGCCTCATGGGCGAAGTTTCCATCCAGACAGTACAATTGAGGGGAAGGCATTTAAGACGAGCTAACATAAAAACTCCAGGATGAAGTCTAGATTGTAGAAATAGTGAGGCATCCTTCCATGATGGTTTTGTAAACCTAGATTAGCAACTGAACACACAAAGGGCCGAGAGGACATAGGGTTTTTTTTAAATTCATGGTCCAAAAGTCTCCACTTAATGATTAGAAAGATGTGAGATTCATCCAACCCATGTCAAAAACTGAAGCCCACAACGAGTCCAAGGCCTTTTTGAAGGGGGTGGAGTGGGGCTCCAGTAGGGCGTGGCACCCAAACTGGGGATGTGTGCAAAGAAATGTTATCATCCACGAAGGACAGCGAGTAAACGACCAGTGAAACACACGCAAGCCCGAATGGCATTCCTTCAAAGTCGCTTTCGTTGGAAGAGCGCCCCGCAAAGGGCTGCAGTCCTTCTCGCCCTGAATCTACCTTACCAAGTACTACTCAGAGCATTGTTTACTCGTTTATATATATATATATATATATATATATATATATATATATATATATATATATATATATAACTTTTATCTCAATGAAGGCTGCGTTCTTCCACTCCCACTGGACGGGACTCTTGCTTATTAAAACCAGGTCCCAACTCCAGCTCTTTGCCCTAGCAAAAAATTCGCCCAAGCATAGCCGTCGTTGTATCGTCGAAGGCTTTCCGCCGGGGTGTTGTATGGTTTCCGGGCTGTGTTCTGATAGCATTTTCTCCTGCGGCTGGCAGAGCAGTGGTTGTTTTCAATCCCAGCGAAGGGACCAGCGCCTCTTGCGTTGACCTACTCTAGCTAGCCAGGGAGCCAAGGTGTGTCTGCGTGGTGGATCGCCTGTCCTACTTCTGGTTCTTGCTACAGGAAAAGCTGCCAGTTGCCGCCTGGGCCCAAACCAACACCCAGAAGGCAGCAAGTTCCTCTTATTAAGGCGAGCAGAAATCGTTCGTGCCTTATACTTGGCCTGATGAAAGCTCGCTATTACCTGCCGTCTGTACTTACTGTGGGAGCAATTCTAAACAGCTCCACTCAAAAATAAGTCTGGTTCTCCTTTGGTCGAAGAATGGGTTCATAAAGTGCAAGAACTGAGTATAATCGACCATCACTTCAACTTTAAAAGCAAAGATGCTAATGTGGTTGACATTCCAATAGGAAAATAGGAACACATATTAATATTAATAAAACTTAGATATAATCTTTGAAATTATTCCTGCAGGATTATAGGGTTTTACCTTGGTTTTCCTGTTCCCCTACAAGTTATCTTTGCTAATCTAACTAAAATTATCAATGCTAATGAGATGCAGAGAGTCTGTATAAAATTTGTTTGTCAGTATGTGAAATTAGAATATGAAAATTAGTTAGCTAGGGGGAAGTCCGAGATGTTCTATTCACTTTGTTTATATCTAACTCACTTTAAAAAACGTATTAATTACTATAATTATGAAAAATTACTTATTTTCTTTTTCCTTTCTTACTCTTCTATTTTATTTTATTACACTATATTTCTATTGTTTTTGTTTAAAAATGTCTACTGTTGTAATTACACCGTAAAACCAAATAAATAAATAATAAAATTATTTTTCATTAATTAATTAAAAAAAGAATAAGTCTGGTTCTGTTCTGTAAGGTTTCCACTCAGAAAAGGGTTAAAAAAAAAAGGAATGCAGCCCATGTTTAACCCTCTGTCAATGAGCTCAGGGCGGTGTACACGGACCTGACAACAACTCTGCAGGAGACGGTGGATAGCGGCTGGCTCAGTCGCCCAAGGGCGATACTGTGGGATCATGGATTGGTTGTATGTATCCCGCTTCTTGGCAGATGGGCGGCCACTGGCTTTGTCTGTTTTGCCACACAGTGAACAGCACTGGATGTGACTGAACTTGAGGGGGCCAAAGTCAGGACTTAAGAAGCCAGCGCTGGGGATTCTAGTGGAGGGTCTACCTTGGAGTAAATCTCCACGTTTACTCAGAAACGTTGCTGAACTCAGTGAGACGTGGCAAGTGCGCGAGCCAGGACTGTTGCGAGACGGCGATCTTGACCTCGCTTTCTCCTGCGTCGACTTGTTCGTTGCTGGGCTCTGGCGCAGATCAGTGCCCTCGACGTGCGCGTCCAAGTGTCCCCCTCCCCCGCCTCCCTTCCTCCTGCTTGCTTGAGAACCAGCGCGGCTCGCAGGAAGCGCTGCGGATGTTTGCTGCTTTTCATGTGGCATTTGTGGCAGGCTCTGATAAGGCAGCCCCACAGCCCGCCCGCCCGCCCGCTTGCGCCAGTCCTGTCGAAGGGCTCGCCACCGAGTTGGTGCTCCGGGCGGGCTGAAAAGGTCACCGGCCCCCAGACGTGAGCGCTCTGGGCCATGGCCAGCTGGACGTGGCAATCGGCTTCGAAGCCGAGTGCCACGTCCAGCTGGCCATGGGCCGGAGTGCTCACGTCTGGGGGCCGGTGACCGGGAGGGGGGAAGGGCGAGGGAGCTCCTCGCCCCCCTCCCGCCTGGGAGCCCAGCCGAGCCGAACCGAGAGACTGTGGTGGGAAAACGGATTTTGGGTTGTCGGACTTTTCGGTACCTCCAAGAGAGCGCGCGCTTGAAGATCGCCAACTTCAATGACAGATTTTAAAGCACCCTTACATGCATTTGGTTTGGACTAAACCCCGCCGGGGGAAATGCGTCTGACTTCGAATTCAGTGGGATCTGCGGTCCCGGGGGACTGCAGGTAACGTCAGGATGTCTGGATCAGGGAATCTCTGCGGCCAACACAGACGAAGAAGCCCCACTTATGCACACGCTCGCACGTCCCTCAACAGAAAAGCTCACGCTGTGCCAAGATTGTTCTCCGGCTGGTAACCAGCCGCTTTCCACCCCCACCCTCCTAACTGTCTGGGCTAGGGTTCAAAACACACCTTTCCGTCTGGGACCTGTGTTGTGTAGCAAATGTATAAGCAGCGCCGAGCGGCCAACCGGGGTGAGGGACATTTGCTTTATTTTTGCGTTCCGAATTTGTTCCTTTTGAAAACACAACCGGTGGCTTGGGTTGCCCTTGTACCACTACAAGCGCCACAGAACCCCCCCCCCCCCCGCCCCCCCCCCCCCCGGATTTTCCTCCCAGGACAAGTGGTGACGCTCCGCGCTGTTCGTCTCCTTCCCACCCTCTAAGCCAAGCGGCTGATGAAATCTGAAAATTTGCTCATAACAAGTCAAAGCCGGGGATCAGAAAGTGAAAACGGGCGGCTCGGCTCACACTCCACGTCGAGGAGAAAGCATTCGTGGGAGACTTCTGCAGCCTGAAGCCCGTCCACTTCCCTCCAAAGGGCTGACAATTAACTGCTTTCTACCCAGAGGCAAGCCGGCTTCGTAGCTTGCGGATCGCAGCCATCCTGGGCTGCCCAAGAGAACAGGAGGTAGGCGGGCTTGGTCAATGCACCACAGCGAAACAATCTGTTTCCTCCGGAGTCGTGTCTGTCACATCTGCAACAGGGTCAAAGATGCTTCCAAAGATAGCACTCCACTTTCCTGAGTTTATCCCCAGCGTCCCATTATAAACAGAATAAATATTTTGACGGGAAAGACCAAAGACCTCCCCCGCCACCCCCTTCTGTGGAGATAGTAATGGGAACGGCGATGCCTTTTCTTTCAGCATCTTTTTCACCGTTTCATACAGTTAAAAATGTCCTCGCAGACAGACGGGGCAAAACAGAGATTTGCTAAAACCAAATAAACACATTTGGAAAATGCTCCAAGTCTCTCCCTGGCAGCTTGAGCCTCGCAGCAAAGTCAAGATGTTTCCACTCCAAATCCTTTGATGTTTGAGGATCGCTGCTAGTTGCTTGGAAGTTTTGAGTGTAGCAGTAAGCACCAACTTTTGAGTGTAGCAACAAGCACGATCCCCTAGATATATTTAGGATCAGGTTAACATCTAGAAAATAGTCAAAGAAGAAACTAATTAAAATATTCAAAGAAGAAACGAAGGCGTTCTGTAAGAGCCCTAATTGAGGAAACTAATCAGCCTGAATTAACGCAAAGAAAGAGTACCTCACTTTTTTTTTTCTGGCCAGCTCTCAGTCCCAAAACGTCAAGCTGACATTTCAATCCGGAGGTATGGAATGATAAGGCCCTCTGAAATAAATACTATTTCCAAGACAATTTAAAACTGGCATTTTGCGAGACAACCCCACACAGAGTTAGGGAAATCGATGGATTTAAAGAGTCGAAGGCTTTCACGGCTGGATTCAACTGGTTGTTGTGGGTTTTCTGGGCTGTGTGGCCGTGGTCTGGTAGGTCTTGTCCCTAACGTTTCGTCTTCATCTGTGGCTGGCATCTTCAGAGGTGTATCACAGAGAGGAGTCTGTTACACACAGCCACAGGAGACACGTTAGGGACAAGATCTACCAGACCACGGCCACACAACCCGGAAAACTCACAACAACCTGATTTAAAGAGCTTTCCTAAACATGTCTATCCAGAATAATATATCGACAATATATTCAATTGAGTTTACTGCCAAGAAACTGTGTTTAGCACTGCATTAAAACTGGATTGTTTGGCTGCAATCCTGGGTGCAGTTACCCACGAGTAAGATTCATGGAATAAAACAGGAGCAAATAATTTAGCAAACAATTTAAGTCCACTTGGTTCTAGTTAAGAAGAGTTCCTCCCAGGACAAAGGAAACAAAATCGTTTATTTCTTTGTAATAACAAGCTATGCTTATTTATCCAGTGCCTTTCAAATTAAAATATTTCTAAAAGGCACATGTAATCCATATTGCGTTTTGTGTGGTTTCCTACATTTAAGGACTCACAGAAAAATGATAAACGAAAGCATTATTTGAAAGCAGAAGAAGCTACAGACACATTTCACTGGCCAGTATAAAAATAGCGTTTCTTAGATAGGGTTTACTGTGACACTTCCGGAATAGGAAATATTCCCAGCAGACAGGAAACAGACAAAACAGGTCTAAGATGCTTTATTTTTCCTAGTGCGCATAAAAACAAAGAACATAAACAGAGTCCTCCCTTGAATAACTGCTGCTTTCTGTCTCCCCTTGACCCCAAACAGTCAATCACCCTTTTTGCATTTCTCACTGGGAGCCTCATCACACTTACTTGAAAGTAGATCCCATTGGTCTCAATGGAATTTACTTCCACGTAGCCTCCAGTCATGGAAAAATCCACTCATCTCTGGAAAGGTGACTCCCGGCTGGCTGCTGCACAGGTGAATTGCAGATGAAACTGGTCCTCTCCCCGCCGGCGGCGATTATCTCAAGCCCCGCCCAC